>NW_020954953.1:19660647-19734557 GCF_900497805.2 Vombatus ursinus | reverse complement strand
GAATTTCTCCATTTCATAAAGGTTTTGTGGCGTGTGTGTGTATGTGTATATGTTTATAAAAAAGGGGTAGAAATGAGGATTCATTTAGGTTATATTTTCTTAGTCTTCAATATTTGCTGTTTTAAACTCATAATTCAAAATGGAATCCTACTTAGCTACAAAGTCCACTCTATCTGCAGCTGCATCTGGTTTTGCTGGAATCTCACAAAAATTGTATGAACTCTCCACTCTGATGCTTGCCAACCACTATCCTCTTCCTTTTTTTTTTAAATGTGGACGGTAGTCTGTCATTTACTTCATTAACCTTTATGTTACAAACCATGTTTGAAGTCAGAAGATGCAAAGAAATTACATTCAATTATAACTATACTATAATCTTGGAAAATTATGTAACTATATCTTCAATCCCTTTAAAAAAATATGTATTTTTGCTTTAAAGCATACCTGCTTTGAGCTGAGTTTGCAGCAGCTTGCATCACTGCAGCTGCGGCCTCCTGTGCCTTACGGTTCACAGTTGGCATTGGGGGGCCCATTCCGGGTCCTCCTTGCGGAGCCATGCCAGGAGAATTGGGTGTCATACTGCTCATGTTTCCCGGAAATGGTCTGCTCTGCATCCCCGTTGATGGCATCCGTCCCAGGGGCATGGTCCCACATGGCTGGCTTGGCCCTTGTCCATGCATCTGGCTATTGGCATTGATACCCATGCCAGGACCTGGGCCACTGTAGCTTGCACTGGGCACCCCACTATATGTTGGAGGTCTGGAGTAGTTACCTAAACAAAAAGCAAACAGAAATTTGATCTTACAATTTTTGAAAACATTCATTGGGAAAGCCGAAATCTAACAATATGGAGAATACAGGACATTTAATTATTACCCTTATCAAGTGTTTCTTCATTTGGCCTCATCCAAGACACTAGCCATAAACGTTATCTACCTAAGTCCTAGTGGCCTTAACCATAAAATCAGATGAAAAAGCACCAAATGTAATTACTGCAACCTTCAAGAAAAATTCAAGTTAAACATTTAAGGGATACCAGTGTTTTGTGTGGTTTTAAAACATCAGATTCCTTATGTCTTCTCTTTTCCTTCTTTTCCTTAATTTAGAACTTCCTGTCTTCGCTTAAACGGTAGAGCCACAACTAAGAAGGGACCTCAAGGGCTCATCCCTGAGGTGCCAACATGGAGGAGGAAGGAAGATGTGTGTTTCCTCTTTTGCAGCAGGACTCTATTCCTCCAATGGCCCCAGTTCCTAATGTCTCTTGCTCCTCTCTCAGTGGGCTCATTTGCCCCTTTTTACCTCTCTTCCCCTGGGTCAAGGACACTGTTAAATCTGTAGGATGAACCACTCAATCTTTGGTAATTCTGATTGGACTATCTAAGGTGCTACCATGCCTCTTGTACTCTCCCCACCCCCAATCAGAGGACATGGGACTACTATGGGTCTGTCCTCTGTGTTGCCACATTCCCCCATGACTTTCTCTGCTTCCCTCAATACTGTCCTGCGTGGCCTGTCTTCCATCTTTCCACGTAAAAAAAATTCTTAATGACAGCTCTATTAATTTAAGCATATCTGATTTAAATTAATTTTGGAGAAAATAATTTCAGGAATATAATTTTGTGATGTTCAGAGATACTATTTTACATCATGGTTAATATTTTTCCTTTTCTATGTGAATGCCAACTACCATATGTTATTTCAGAAATTACCCAATTAAGACAACAAAATTTGAAGCATACATATGCCTGTATATATTGGGGACCCATGTGAATACAAAGTTCTATAGAAATGTCTGATCATTATCAATTATTTACAGTAACTAATCATCTATTTACCAATCTCACCTGTCACTTACAAGAACCAGAGAATAAGAAAAAATAGCCCAGCTGCATGACCAACTCCACAAACTAAAGAAAGCACAAACACTTGATGTGCAGGAGGGCTTCTCAACCAGGGTCTCTGTTCTACACATGAATCTAAGAAGCTAAGATTTCTGAATTTCAACTTCACACAAATCAATCAGAAATAAAAATTAGAAGAGGAGAAGGAAAGAGTCTCTAATGACCCCCACTTTCATCAATGAGAGATGGCATCTGACAGACTTGGAGGGAAGAGAAAACTACCTAAGAAGTACAGTAATCGAGTGCCATTTAGTTCACTGGCAAATAGCCTTATGCCCCTTAAGAGTCCCTGAGAAAATGGCTTAGTAACAATGTAGTACAATAACAGACACATTAAAAAACAACCCTGTGTCATTAAGAAAAGGTTAAACGTTACATTCAGCATACTTTTGCTTTAAGGCTGCACGGATGACTGTGACATGTTTAGAAAGACTATCATACAAATGGCAATTAAAGAACATCTATCTATTTTGGTACTTTAAACAGTAAATCTTCAGGTGTCTAGAAAACCTGGACATCCAGAACCATTCCATTCCCAGAAAGAGCTGGATAGTTGAGTTTTATATTTTACAGTGAAAGACAAATGTATTTCTCTGGATGCTCAACTGGGAAAATAACACCACAAAATAGTGGGGTTTCTAGTCCCTGAAAATCTAATTGAGCTTTCAGCAATATGTGCCCGAGACTCAGCATCCCATCCTTTATTTCTGAAGGCTACCTCACAGTACAAACTCTGGCAGATCCTACTAAGCTGGAATGGTTGCCATATGGGGCCAGCATGGCCTGTATGGCTGTCATGTGAGGATTAGACTAACTTAATTTGGAGAAACTTAGCACCAGTATATATGCAACACCTCTAAAACAGCAGATCCTTGAAGAAGTTCCTACAGGAGAATGAATCCTCTTTAATCCATAATATGGCTAAAATATTTTACATTTGCAAGGAAAAAATAGTATGAAACAAAAACATTACAAATGAATACAATTTCAGCTACATTTGTGGGGTCAACTGATTTCTTTCTATCTACCAAGAAACCTGTGGTGATGGGAAAAATGTATCTCAAAGTCCAAGTCCTACACTTAGAAGCAAACTTTTGGAACATAATATTTTTTATACTGGCAGTTTTATGAACTGGTATTAAAATTATGTACAAAACTATTCACCAACCTCATCTCTTACTAGCCAGTTACATTACATGGAATAACTGTGAAACGGCAGAGGAAGAAGCTCTATTTCTGTCCTAATGTTTTTAGAGCAAGAAATGCACCACCTTGCTGGTGGAAATTTGAAGGGAAAATTTAAAAACCTATTTACAGGAACGGGCAATGAGGAATGGATTCAGTAACAGGGTTTGGCTATATACAGAGGCCATGTGAAAGTTGATGGACCTTGGTGGGCAGTATATGCTGCTTCAGAAGACGTGTGTTTGATGAGAAAAACAAAACAAAAATGGCCACAATAAAAGTCTTTGCTACTTGATTGTTAAGGCTGCTCTCTAATGTAGAAGGAGATAATTCCAAATATTTCCTCATTTAATATTGACAATAATTTGGTCAAAAAATAATGGGTAACTCAATCAAGAAATCATTTTGAATAAAAACAGAAATCGTATATATCAAAAGGTTAAGGAAAAGAAGAAGGAAACCTTATTGATGTTCTGGCCTTTAAGATTAGATTGTAAGCTCCCTGAGGGCAGGGGTTTTTACATCTTTTTTGTATCCCCAGTGCTTAGCACAGTGTCTGGTCCATAGTAGATGCTTAATAAATGTGTACTGATTACTGACTGACTAATTAAGATGATACTATTCATAAAGCAACTGCTTTGAATGACCCTTTAAAAAATAATGGTACTAAGGGGCCGGTAGGTGGCACAGTGGATAGAGCACGGGCTCTGGAGTCAGGAGGACCTCAGTTCAAATCGGGCCTCAAACACCTCACACTCACTAGCTGTGTGACTCTGGGCAAGTCACTTAATCCCAAATGCTGCACCAAACAAACAAACAAACAAACAAACAAAAAAAGGCACTGAACATAAACTACACAAATTAATTAAACACTATGCATAAGACTCTGAAGCAGTCATTTAGAAAACAAGACAATAATAAATGATAATAATAGTAACAATACTAATCACTAGCAATAATATTTTAGGTTTACAAAGCCCTTCATCAATATTTCAGCATTTGATCCTCACAGCATTGCATGGAAGTAAGTGCTCTATCCACTGTACTACCTGGCTGCTTCTACTTTTGCTCTGGAGCAGCTTACATTTTCCCATGAGTAAGAAATACAACATGTACACTAATGAAATAAATACAAGGCAGTGCACTAACACACTAATAACTGAGAACACCAGGAAAGGCTTTGAGATGGTTGGATGGTACCTGATCTGAGCACTGAAGGAAGCCAGGGATCCTAAGAAGCTGAGGGAAGGGGGAATGCCAGAATGGGCATAGTGTTGGACCTGAAGTCAGAAAGATCTGAGTTCAAGTGTGGCCTCAGACTGTAGGTGTGTGATCGTGAGCAGGTCACTCAACCTCTGATGGTCTCAATTTCCTCAGTAGTAAAATAGAGGCATTATAATAGCAGCTACCAACTAGGGTTGTTGTGATGATAAAATGAGACAATATATATAATACTTTGTGCAAGCCTTCAAGTACTATGTGGACACTAGTTATTGTTAATGCTATAATTAGGAGGGGTCTATGATAGATAAGGCAGGGACATGGAAAGGGGAATGCTGACTTTGGGGAACAAGGAGTGGGGCGGTGTGCCTGGAATACAGAGCATGCACAGGAGCCGTCCGGTTTCCTCTATGACCAATGCTACATATCTTGAGATACCTGGCCTGACCTGAGCTATGATAAAAGCAAAACTAATGGGTTCTTAACCATGAATCTAACAATAACTCCATGCTCACCAACTAAGTCAGCCAGCCAGATTGACTTGGGAACGTCTAGGGATTTATGGACTTGGGGTTTATAATTCTGAATATATGTTGCACATATAAATAAAAACCTATTATGAATTCCATTGCTTTTTTTGGTGCCTATGAACCCCCCCCTTCCCTCATCCCTTTGGCTATTGTTACTCATAGATACTAAACCTTGTTCATATTCTTCCTTGTTAGAAGAGATTCCTGAAGGTGTCAAAAAAAAGGAGTTAAAGACAATGTATGTGTGTAAATACATGTATATATGTGTGTGTGTGTGTGTATGTGTGTACATGTATACGTATACACATATATACATATTTCTTCTCCCTTCTATTATCAGAATAATAAAGAGTATTTAAAAAGCAAGAGTTTGGAGAGAAAACAGGCCTATGGGAAGGAATAGTTACCACCCACAACCAGTGATGTGGCAAGATCATATTTCTATAAATTCAGATCTATTCCTGCTTTCTGGGACAGCAGGAAAGATGGAGAGAAAGTATGTATAGTAAGACACATATAAGTCAGTCAGAAACCTTATTTAGTTTGGCTTAATCACTGAGGGATTGTTAGGTCTTCTTGTCCTTCCTAAGGGTCCCTTTTACTCACATGGAACACCGGCTGGATTAAAAGCATTACTTCTTCTCTGCCCAGGACTCAATAAACATTAATCATAGTACTTGGAAAAAAAAATTGAAACAGGACAGTGATTCCCATCGCCAAGGCTAGTCATCTAATCAAAAGGAACAACTGAGCAGCTTCATTAAAACAAAGATAAAGCCCTAACACTGTTCATGTGTGTGTGCACAGGTATGAATACTGAAAAACTATGCAAAAGGGAGAAACACAAACATATACGCATGTATACTCACAGCCATCCACCCATCCACCCATCCAACTATCCATCTATCTGACATCTGCTTGTTCTGAAAATTGAGGAAACACTTGGAGAGAGAGCCCTGACCACATGTAGCCTTAAATAGAACCCAGCTTTCTCTCTTCTCTTGGAAGAAGGCTTTTTAACCTTATTAGTGTCATGGATATCTTTGGTGGTCTGGTGAAGCTTATGGACCCTCTCTGAAAACAAAGATTTCACATGCATAAAATAAAATACTTAGGAGTTAAAAAAGACACCAACTGTATTATAACAGCTACCAATCAAACACACACACACAAAACACACACACACACACACTCGTGGATCTCAGATTAAGAAGTCCAGTTCTGGTCTACTTCCCTTCCTACCCATTTTGGATTTCATGGTCAACTCTTTTAATGATACCTTAGTACTTCAGAATCCCTTATCCTTTACTGTCAACTCTGTCAGTCCCCAACTCTGGGGAAACCTTGTTGACCTCTTTCTCTGCTCCTGGATTGCTGTGCAATGTTAGATACAAATCACCAAACTGCTTGTTTGGCCCTATAATAGATGCATGCCCTCCAACCTGTTATACCTCACCGCATTTACGCATCTTAAAAATGCAGCTCACTGCTTGCTGACTTCCTATCACATTTTTCTCAGTGGCCATTCCAGACGACATGCACTCTCCAAAAGCCCCCAATTCCAACCTACCTTGAAGATGATCTTTCTCACTAATTACTGAGAACACTGAGGCCGGCCATCTGACATAAAAGTACTCCCAATTTCCCTCCTCTTCCACCTCAAGAGTTCCGCCCATCTCCCTTTGTTCTCTATTCCTCTCATCTCAAAAGAAGATGCATCGTTCCCAGTTTCTAAAGCTAGCTTTTGCACCTATGCTATTGAACCCACTCACTATAATACAAAATAACACATGGTAATTTAACCAGAGAGGGACAGAATAAATTGTGTTGTGAGGTCTGAAAGGGAGAAAGCCTCTTACAAACCGAGGGCATCAGAGAAGGCTTCTGGAAGAAGGTGGTACTTGAGCCAATCTTTAAAGGAGATATTGAAATATAACAAAGAGGGAGAGATATTCAAGACACAGGAAATGGATGCAGTCAAGGCAAAAAGCAAGGACGTTTTTAGGGGAATGAGATTAATTTGGTATACTACTATAATGGTCTATGTGGTGCTGTGGCTACATGTGTACTACTATTTTTGTTTAAATAGTATGTGACTGGGGATAGAAGTGATTTTTAACTAGTTCTAATAACAAGCCGCTAAGGAAAAGTCAATCCTTGTGGGTAGTATAATACCTTACATTTGTATACTTTTTTTTAATGTTTCAAAGTACATTCACATATGCAGTGTCAGTTGGTACTGATGACAACCTGAAGAAGATGCTGGACAAGAATTATTAGTACTGCTTTACAGAGAAAGAAACTGCGTTCCAAGGTTAAGCCCAAGGTAACACGGCTAGTTATTGGTAGAGGAGGGATGAAAGCCTCACTTGCCCAAACCATGTTATAATGAATTGGGAAACATTAAACTAATTAGAACATAGATAATATGACTATGTGGTTTTCTAAGTTAGCACGTAGCCCATAGGCATTCGTATGTATAGTTTGGTGGCTACATTTCTATACGAATTTAACACCACTGTCCTAGACCTTGAAGGCAGGAAGATCCCTTAGGAATTATTACATTTATGTCACTCCTATGATTTCCTAGATTCACACTGCTCTGTAGAATACTATTACCTTTAAAAGTACAAGAAATATATTTAATATACATGTATTTTTAATTCATGCAAACAGTCAAAGAAGACAATAACTATAACATTTTATCACTGTTTTGGCTTTTTATACCAATGAAGAATTAATTACTTCCATAACACTAAAGTATTTAATAATGGAACATCTCAGAAAATATTTTAAGTCACTAAGCAGGAATTCAATTTTATATCCTTTAAAATCTTGATCATTTGCCTTAATTTTAAAAGCTAGTGATTTTTGAAGATTTTCTAAACTAACCTAGACCATTTTATAACTCATTAATACAACTTCTCCCTTGCCTGATCTTTTCAGGTTGTCCTGTAGGGCTTTGGACGGTATTGATTTAGCATTTATGGAGCTCATCCTTTCTGATGGAATGTGTATTTGTCACATTTTTTCCTGTTGAAACCCTTCCTTTCTTTGTTTAGGTGCCACTTTTCTCCCTGAGCCTAACAGCTAGAGATGAATCCTAACTCCAAAAATCTCTCATAACTCTCTGACCTCTTTTGTTTTAATTTCATTCTAGTTTTATTTAATGTAAGACGGATGCTATAAACCAGGCCTGCACAACCGACAGTTCACCAAAGGATTTCGTGCGGCCTGCAAAAAATGTAGAGGAAAACATCCTCTTAGTGTCTTGGTGTCTAGGTCTGCTTGAAATCCCTTGGTGTGCCTGGGCCGCAGGATGTGCAGGCCTGCTATAAACAAAGGGAAAACTAGGGACTAAAGAAAAGGCCTAATAGACCTATGAGGTTCACTTCAGATGTAAGGGAAAAAGCAAACTCTAAAGATAAAAAGATTGTAATAAAAAAACTATCTCCAATAGCTGGAGACATTGATAACTGATAAATGGATAATAATAATGATAATAATAACAGCTAGATCTTATATATAGTGCTTTAAAGATTACCAAATACTATATATATACACACACACACACACACATTTATAAAACATCTCATTTGATCTTCACAACAACTCTGTGAGGTAGGTGTTATTAATATCCTTTTTAAAATTATATTTTAAATATATTTTATATATTAATATATATGTTATACACACACACACACATATATTTTTTATTTCCAGTCTCTTCTTGGGATGTAGGAGTATCATCCATTTTGGCATCCTGAGGGCCCCTCTGATATCTCAAGTGTCCCTGCTACAATAAAAGTTGCAAATATTTAAAACTGACTTTTCAGGAAAGCATATTGTTCTGCATCTTTTTAGCTCACTGTATGTGTAGCCCTGACAAAATTCAGACTGCTTGAGATGCTAGGGGAAAAAAACCATCATTTCAGGCCCTTATCATCTCTCACCTGTACTCTGGGGTGGCCTCCTAAATGGTCCCCTTGCATCCAGTCTCCCCCTCCAATCCATCCTCGATTCTCAGCAATCAAATCTGATATACTTAAAAATCACTGGTCTGACCATGCTACTCCCTTAATTAAGAAATTCCAGTGGCTTCCAGAATAACACATTTATTTTGGTATTGAAAGTTCTTCACCAATTTGGCTCAGGCCTACGTCACCAGGATTACTGCATAGAACTCTTCTTCATGCAATCGAGTCTGGCCAAGCTGGATTATTTGCTGTCTCTCACATATAGTGTTCATCTCTCACGTCTGTGCCTTTCTGTAGGCTGTTCCCCGTTCACAGTCATCTTCACTTTGTAGAACCCCCATCCTTCAATGGTCAGCTTCAGGGCAACTTCCTAAAGGAAGCCTATCTCAGTTTCCTCCATTGCTGGAGTCCACCATCACCTCCAGAAATGGCTTTGTATGCATTTGGCATTTTTATGTTCTATATTTTTGTAAGGTGTCCTGATGGCATTAGTTGTTCAGTCATTTTTTAGTTGTTATCTGACTCTGTGTGACTCCATTGTGGGTTTTCTTAGCAAAGATCCTGGAGTGGTTTGCCATTTCCTTCTCCAGCTCATCCGACAGATGAGGAAACTGAAGCAAACAGGGTGAAGTGACTTGCTTAGGGTCACACAGCTAATAAGTGACTGGGACCAGATTTGAAATCATGGAAGATGAGTTTTCCTGACTCCAGGCCTGGCACTTTTTCCACTATGCCACCTAGCTGCCCTTCCTGATGGCAGGGCATTATAAAAAGCAGTTTATGGAAGTCCAGTTTTATTATGCAAATTATAAGAGTTTTAGCCTTTTTTTTTTTTTTTAAACCACCACACTCGATTTAATAGAAAGAGTGTTCTAATCCTTGTCCGGGAGGAATGTAGAGAGTGGAACATGTGGGCTTCTACTCACTATTCTCAGGCTTATTTAAATAACAAGTCATCCCAGCTTTCCTCTGTGAGCAGGAAAAAGACATCTTTCCTTCTTTTTCCCTCCTCCATGACCTCATCCTCCACCCTCCCCCATCTATAATCAAGAGTAGAAATACAGACCTCTTTCCTCACTTTGCTTTTATTAAAAATAAACTAATTCATTGTTTGAATGCACACATAATTAATTCATACATTCATGCTGTTACTTTGTAGCCAGTTTCCACCCTTCTACCCCAAATCCTCATAACTGTCACACTTGGTTAGAAACCCTCTTCAGTGAAAACACATGTGCCCTTTGCTTTGGAAGGAAATGAAATAACACTTTAATCTTGTTTCACAAACCCAACATTTATGCGTTTGTTGCAGAGAATATCCCCACAATGTGGGATAACAGAGAAGGAAGTCTCCTGAATTACTCTGTGTTCCTGCACCTCATTTTTATTTGGCAATCAACAACTTTATGAACAGAAAGGAGAAAAAAAAAAGATTCATAGGTTATCCTGTATCTTTTTCTATTACAATCTTTTTCGGTTCAAATGATGTAGCTACATAGGGAAGAACTCAGCTTCAATCGCCCTGTTTAATTCAGCAGCTGCTCTTTGCTGGATACCAGAAAGCAAACTGTAATGGGGTGGAGTATGTGTTTGACTATAATAACTATACCCACCCACATATACATGCACACACACAGATTATACTGTGCACCCAATCTCTATTTTCTTTCTTCAATCAATCGGGTTTCATGATTTGGCATTCAGCAGTACATGTCAAGGAAATAATAATTACAGAGGCCTCTATTCAGCAGCAGAAACAGAAAAGCTCTTTCCTTTCCTTGAAACTGGTAAGACTCTCTTTACTCTCACATACCTGGGTAAAACTGGTCACTCAAGGCTTAAAATGAGCTTTATATATATATTTTTTTGGAGGGGAGGAAGGAAGGAGGTTAGAGAATGAGCTAGATTTCTTTCTTATTTTATAAAGCAAACAATTCAATACTATATACCAGTTATGATGTGCTTTACACACACACGGCAAAAATGTAAGGTTCCATAAAAGCCAAACAAAACATGAGACAAAAAGCCAGGAATGAGAAGTACAATCTTATTTCCATGTTTCTCTAATAGATCAGTAATTTGTTGGCAATAGCTTTGACAGAAAACAGATGGATCCAGCATTAAACACAATGAATGCAGCAGATGCTGGGCCAGCCTACATCAGCTGGACATGTCAGGCAGCCAAGTCCAAGAGCCCACACTTTTCAAGTGGGTACAGCCTGGCACAGACGTTTTTGGAACACAAACGTATGAACTCTTTGCCCACTTTATCTCTATGACCAATTGATTTTAAATTCCAACCCACCTGGAATTAAATTTAGGCACTAAATGGAAGGTAGTGATGCTGAGATTTCTAGCAAAATCACTATCCTAACTTTAAGAAAAGAAAAATTAAGACATCTATCTTATTTCAATAATATACTTAAAAACCTTTGAAGGGCTACTATTACCAGAAATTTTAAATTAGCTGTGGATTCTCATTATTCTAATCTTAATAAATTGGCTTGGCTTTGAATGAACACAATCTATGGCACATAAAGCCATGATGCAGTGAGGTCCTGTTCTTGGCTGGCCTCAGGCCACCTCACACTGGGCTTCTGGATGCCTAAGAACAACAACTGAGCTGAGCTGGCTAGATTAAGTCATCCTCAATAACTAGGCTTCCAGACCAGTCGGAGAGCTTCAATACCACCAGGATTTGGTTGGGGCTGATGGGAGAGGTTAGAACCAATGCTATCACTCTTCAGCCTCCTGGTTGGACTTCCTGATGGCTCATGGCTTATAACACAATTTAGGAGGCACCTTCAGCCTCTATGCTAGGAATCAGCCTTGGGACACACCGTATCTGTTGAGGTCTTTCAGATGCCTCCTTAGAACAGAGCAACCTAGGACTCGGCAGCATGGAAAGTCTGGGAGTTGTGAGCTGTCCTGAAACCTGAAGGGTTGAACCTGAATCTTCTAATCACCTTCCTTCATCAGGAGACCTCACTATTACTCTACTTGAACTCATTCTCGAATGGTTAGCATACTCCTATCATATACTTTTCTCTTCCCTGTGATACTGAAGTCCCAACTGCCAAACATCTCTGCCGTATTTCCAACTTTAACTTCTCAGCTTCCCTTATTCCCACATTTCAACCTTGTTCCCTCCCTGCCATGTATGCCAATCCACATATGCCCAACTGATGATTAACAGACTTATTTTATTCTATTCTGCCTCCTTTTTCTCCTTCCATCTTCTTTTACTTATGTTTCTGCAACCATCTCTGCCCCACATCAACTCCAAAGTTGTGGCATAAGAATCTGAATATTCCTTTCTTCATCATCATCGTCATCATCATCACCATCATCTCCTCTTCCTCCTCCTCCTCCTACAGAATCCAGATTAATTATCCAATCTAGACGTTGAAATCCATTATCTGTTCAACCTCAGCACATTATCCTTTCTACCTCAATGCATTTAGTGCTCGGACCACAATCTTCTTCTCCACTCCAATTTCTACCCTCGTACTATGGGATTTCAACATACATATCGATAATTTTTTTAAACTTCAAATTTCCAAATCTTCCATTTATTTATTATTTCTATTCAACTTCCATAACCTGTGCCTCATGTGGGAAGAATGTGTTTCAGTGAAAAGCACTGGCTTTGGACTCAGAGGACGGGTGTTCATATCCCACATATAATGCTACTTATGTAACCTTGGGCAAGTCATCTGTAAAATGAAGGGGGAATGGACTAGATGGAACTCTAAGGTCCCTTCCTGCATTAGATTTATAATTAATCTCAGTTATACAGAGGGATGGTCTTATTCTTGGTCTTGCCAATACCCACAAGGGTCCACTATAAATGTATGCTTTCTAATTTCAACTGGGCCCTCACTACAGTAAGACAATCCTATCATTCTTCAATACATTTATTCTCTTACTCTTTTTCTCAAGTCACCTCACATGCCACCCCTCCCATGGGAGGACTTTCCCATATACTTAATGGTATTTTTCCTTCTTCCTCATCTCAAATCTCTCTAAAATCCTCTCCCTACTTCTATCGTTTCTTCCTTCTGTCACTGAGGATAAGGCAGCCTTTTTGTTTGCCAAAGCCAGCCTTTCTACATGGACTCTTGGATCACATCCAGTGCCATCTTCTCCAGCAGCCTGCCTGCACCACCATCTCTCGAATCTTCACTCTCTCACTGGGTCCTCCTCTGTTGCCTACAACCACGTCCAATTCTCCCTCCATTTTTTTCACTACATCTCAGTGGGGCCACTTACTTTTGCCCATATTTCTCTTACCCTTCATAGCTAAACTGTTTGAAAAAGACACCTACAATCAGTGCCTCCATGTATCTCATTCTTTTTTAAATTCTCTGAAATCTGACCTCTGACCTTATCACTAAACTTAAAACTGCTCTCTTCAAAGTAACTAATGTTTTAATTGCCCTTCTGGAATCCTCCTCTTTCTTAACCTCTTTGCAGCATTTGACACGGGTAAATACCTTAGTTTTTGTTTTTATGACTGTTCTTTACTGGTTCTCCTATTTGTCTGATCATTCCTTCCTAATTTCCTTAGCTGGATGTTCAACCATGTCATGATTAAGAAAAAAAAAAAAGCCTCATGAGGTTCTGTCCTGGGCCCTCACCTTCTTTACTCTTCAGACTCTCACTTGGTCATTTCACAAGCTCCCATGGGTTCAATGATCATCTCTATGTAGATGACTCAGAAGTCTACTGGTCTAGACCTAGTCTCTGTCCCATATTACCAGCTGTATATTGGAGATTCAGAAATATGCGCCACCCAGGTATCTCACATTCAATACAGTAGGAACAGAATTTACACTCAAAAATCCATCCCTCTTCTGAACTTCTATGTTACTGTCACGGGCACCATGCTCCTTTGAATCACCCTCACCTTCAACTTCAGTGTCCCCTGAACTCCTTACTCTCACTCACTCTGCACATCAAAGGAGCTGCTAAATCTTGCAATTTCTTCCTCCACTGCCTCTCTTACATATTCTCCCTTTTCACTACTCACAGCCACTACCCTAGTTCAAGCTCTCATTACCTTTTACCTTCTACAAGGCTCCCTGCCTCAAATTCCACCAACACTACAAATCCCATTCACTCTCCACAGCCTGGGGACTGCCTTGGCCCCCCCCCCCCCCACTTCATAAGCTTCCTGTTAAGGGTGAGATTAAACAGCAACGTTTGTTTGCCACGTAAAGCTCACTCACAACAAGAAACTTTTCCATATTCCTAGTTTTTAATACACTGCTCTTCCCCACACACTCTACAATCTAATCAAACTGTCCTTCTCTCTGGCCCTGACAAACACTATTCCATTTTCCATCACCTACACTATAGTGACTGTGCTTCTCCCCTGCCCTCTATTTCTGGGATTTTCTCGCTTTTCAACTCCGCCTCGAACGAAAGACTTCCTTTTAAGACGCAGTTACTTCCTATAGTCTTTCCTGGTCCCCTCATTTATTGATTCCCTCCTAAGGTCACTTTCCATCCCCTGGGTATTTATCGCCCATGCCTCAATTTTATATATAGATAGAGATATAGATATAGAGATATATATCTCTATATCTCTATATCTCTATCTATATATATCTATATATGTACCTTTCTATCATCTATTTCTCTCTCCATCATCTTTCCATTTATCTATCTAGATAGAGATATACATTGCCTCCCCCATAAAAATGTAAGCTCCTTGAAGGCAGGGGCTATTTTTGCTTTTGATTTAAATCCCCCATACCTGCCGTAGCGCCTGACACATAGTAAGCATTTATTAAATGTCTGTTAAGTTTTTGCATAGATTTATTTATTCAATCAAGATTTGAATGCTTCTGGATTGAAGGCATGGGTATAGACTCCCAAAGAGGATATAAAGATGTCTAAGATGAGGACAAGAAATCTCCATTTTTGAACAGGATTTTTATGTTTGTATAAACTAACACAGAATGTTAAAAAAAAAATCACACCTACAAAGGCAACACAAAGGAAAATAAATGATGAAAAAAGTGAATGGTGCTGTTAAAGCAACACCAGGAGCACTGATACTCAGACGGCACAGAAGATAGTGATGAAAGCTAAGAACAAAAAGGACCAAAAAAAAAAAAAAAATCTATGTAGAGGCCAACAATCAATCCCTGGAGGTGGGGGCAGAATTATGCAACTCTTACTTTGCTTTTGTTTTTGCAGAAAAGAGAGAATCAACTTTGACTGAAAAGTATGGAAGCAACTTGGTTAACAAAAGAAGATGCTGATGAGAAGAGATACTAAGACTGCCCACCAGGTCCTCTCAATGAATTTGAGTCTCCAGGCTTGGATGAACTATATCACCAGAAAGAACCAGTGGACTAGACTGAGTCACCACTGATGATCTCTGAAAGTCATGCAGAGTAAATGAATGAGTCTTGCAGCACTAGAGTCAGACAAACAGTACTCATTCTGGAAATGAGGAAAGAAAATAGGTTGGTTCAAACTAAAGGCTAATAATCTTGATTTCAATTCCTGGAAAAATTTCAGTACTGTAATTTTTTATTAATATTAATTATGAGGGGAAACAAAGGGGAATAGCACCTAGATGTGATGGACTCTATGCTAAGTGCTTTACAAATATGATCTTATTTGATCCTCACAAAAGCCCTGGGAAGCAGGTACCATTATCATCTCCATTTTATAGTTGAGGAAACTGAGGCAAAAAGATTAAGTGACTTGTCCAGGGTCACACAGTTGGTTTAAGTGTCTGAGGCCATATGTGAACTCTGGTCTTCCTGATTCTAGGTCTGGGGCCATACACAGCACCACCTTAACTGCCTCAAAGGGATGCTTTGAAGGTTTCAGGAAGTGAACCAGCGATCAATATGAGCCATTTTGGTCTTATCAAGACCATGTCATGCCAGTATATAAGCTCATTTCCTTTTATCAGGTTTAAATGGAATGGTTTGAGCCAGGGCACACCAAAGGCATTCGATTTCATGACATATCTTCTACCCCAAGAAGCAGGACAGTATAATGGAAAGTACTGGACCTCAGAGTAAAGAGAGAACTGAGTTCAGTTCCCGCATCTGACGCTTTCTAGTCACATGGACACAGGTAAATCACTTCCTTGAACCTTATGTAATATGTAACAAGGCAACAATGATAGCCACAGCACTTACCTAGAAGGATAAATAATTGCATGGAAAAGTCATTTATCATCAAGACAACCTTATGTGTAAGTGGAAATACATGATATAGATGACTGTACTAGCTGGTGGATTTGAAATCAGATGAAGAGAGCCCCAAGAGGAGTGATTAATGCCAAGCAGGAGGATTGTATGGCTCTGTCCTTAGTCCTGTTCTAATCAACATTTTGGTCAACTGCTTAGATAAAGACATAAATAGAATGCTTATAAAATCTTCAAATGCCAAGAAGCTTGCGGCAACTACTAACATGTTGGCTCGTGGGCTCATAGTATTAAACAGAATTATGTTAGAAAAAAATCCCAATGGGCTAGATAGGCAGAATCTAATAAGATGAAATTAAATAGGGATCAACACAAAATCCTAGACCCAAATGTAACAAAAACAATTTTGTGATCAAAGAGGTGGGGACTATGGCCAAATAACACTTCGCATGAAAAAGACCCAGAGGTATTAGGACTATAGTAATAATTATAATAGTATCAATGGCTAGCATTCATATAGTACTTTGAGATTTGCAAAGTGCTTCACATTATGTTATTTCACCCAATTCTCACAACAATGCTGTGAATCAGGTGTTATTATCGTCCCCACTTTTTTCAGATGACAAAGGTGAACCTGCGAGAGGGTAAGTGACCTGTTCAGGGTCACAGAACTAGAATGTATCTGAGGCAGGATATGAACTCTGGTCTTTCTGACTCTATGCCTGGTCATCCACTGTGTGACCTAGCTTAACGTGAGTCAACAGTGTGACAAAGGAGCCAAAAAAGCTAACACAATCTTGAGATCCCTACTAGAAAAAGAATATTAAGGAAAGGGAAGTTATTGTTCCAATATACTCCCTTTCCTGCCAGACCACATCTGGTGGGTTATGTTTAGTTTGGAGTGATTCATTTTTCAGGAAAAGCTGGACGACATCCAAACTAGCTGGTGACAGCACTTGAAATGGAGCCATTTTAGGTTAAGTGGAAGGAATTTGGGATTCTATACGGAAGACCATTCTCTCTTCCTTTTCAGTTTCCTTTTCTGTATTGTCTTTTCCCATAGACTATAAGCTTCCTGAGGGCAGGCACTGTCTCTTTTTTCTTATTTGTATCCTCAGCACTTAGCACAATGCCTGGCACATAGGAGTTTTTTTTTTTGTTTTTGTTTTTTTTTTTAAGATCACTTGTTTTAGATGCTGCAGATGAAGTTTCTCTTTAGGTTGGAGTCTGATGAGGTAACTTCTGAGGTTCTATTATTATATATACCACGAAGAATAGGACAATCAAATAATTAACTACTTGGTAAGACAAATATTTTAGTGGATTAAAGCTAGACCTTAAGAACCCATTTAAGTGGACAGCCAAGAAGTGGGAAGATCATTACCATGGAGGCTCCCTTGTTCCTCTGATATGCTACAAAACTCATGCAAAGTTGCTTGACTGCTCACATACTATGGATGGAATGGGGAATCCCCAACCCTAATCCCTTCAGGGAGATGAAGGACCACTGGCCCAATCAATGGTCCTTACCATCTGCCCTGCCTCTATACTCCCTAGATTACTGTTCTACTAATGTAACCTGAACACCTGTAGACCTTGCCATCCACCCCTACAACTAGACTCTTAGAATATCCAGATCTTTCCACTTGCCCAGAAACTGAACTTTCTTTTCTATGTTGTCCCTTTGACAATTACAGTGTGAGCCCCTTGATTGCAGGCACTCTCACTTCAGTATTTGTATCCCCAGGGCTTAGTACACAGTAAGTACATAATAGGGGTTTTCATTTATTAATATGCTACATAAGTGGTTAATAACTTAATGGTTAATAAATGTACTTAGTAACATTTATGACTCTTAAAAATGACTAAATACCCATTTTAGCATTCCAAAATCATGAATTTTATAGTTCCATCATCTTCAGGAAGTTATTCAAAATGAGTTACTGGTATCATGCAAGAGACCTATTATTCTTTTGGAGTGAAATCAGTTGGAATACTTTAGACCTCCGAAACAGATTCTACTATTAAAAATGAAAGCTGACTAAAGAAAAGGGACTAAGTCCTACTGTTTGGGAAAAGCAGATTGGGGCACTTCTGCACATGTTTTGATCTACAGCAACGTTAATTAAATTACTGTTCTTAAGCACTGATTGTTACCTTAATAGCCTAAATTTGTTAAGTTGCAGGGTAAAAAGTGCCCAATATGCTGTTCAACATTTTTGTAAATGATTTGGATAAAGGCAGAGTTAGCATCCTTTTAATATTTGTGAGTAACACAAAGCTGGAAGGGATGGATAACAGAATGGTTGAAAGAACTGGGACAAAAAAAAAAGATATAAACAGGTCTTGTACTTAAGTTAAAAAAAAAAAACAACCCAATTACACAAGTACAAGATGGAGGAAAAATGACTAGACAGCAGCTCATGTGAAAAGGGGTTGAAGGCTTTTGCAGACTTTAGAGTCAATATGTCAATAGCATGACCTAATCATAAATTATCTGAGACTGTAATAATAGAATTAAGGTATCTAGGTGAGGGACAAGACAGTCTAATTACAAACAAGATCACTGATGTACCTGATCCAGTTTTGGGTACCATATCTTACAGAGAGACATAGTTTACTGGAGTGGACCTAGAGATGAGGAACCAAGATGTTAAAGAAACTTTAAACCATGTCCTATAAAAGTCGGTTGAACGAAATATTTAGCCTAGAGAAAAGAGCTAAGGAGAAGGAAGGGTGCTTGTGGTGAGAAAAAGATAAATAGAACAGGACACCCTATAAGGCAGTCAGTTTCTTGTCATTTGTGGTGCTGAAACAAACACTGGATGATCACTTTTTGGAGATGTTGTATAAGCAACAGCGTTTCCAAAAGAATGCATGACAATAAATGGATAAACCCCTAGTCAGTCACAGCACAAGGTAATTCCACATCTTCACACAAAGGGTCTCGATCTGATTGACACAGAGAGCGCTAATGCTTTCCTAGGAAAGAACTGTGGTAGAGCACCTGATGGACAGAATACAAATAACCTAGTCCAATATGAGTAGGAGTCGATTAAACGGATAAAAATAGGGCACACACCTTTAAAAAAAAATCTGTGAAAAGAAATGATCTTTGGAGTAATATCATCTTCTATACTGTTATAAACTCTACAGACTACTTCATAATACATAAAAATGTGAGAATTTATAGTCCAAACGGAGGAGAGGGAATCAATGACCTGTAAAAAATGTTAAGTAAGGAATAGCCAAGTTTAATAATTTCAGTCATTCAGCCAACATAAAACCTACCACACTCAAGGCATATTATGGGAAACACAAAGATGAAACAGACCCATTGCCCTGCTCTGAAGAAGTTTACAATCTAGTAGGTGAGATAAAACATGTAGAGTAAGAGTCATAACGCAAGGTAGGTGATACTCTGTTTTGCAAGACAGGTACAAAGGATGTGCTATGGGTTTTCGGAGGAGAGAGAATCCTTTTGGTTAGATGGGGTGAAAAGCTCTGGAGCAAAAATGTCAGTGAGTCTGTTGATAATCAATTGAGAGTTCTAACTCTCAGCTTATCTCCATGATAGCAGAAAAATACATTAAAATCTATTGGCATTGAATAGTCCTTTCAAAATAATACTTTCATCCATTTGTCCCACCAGGAAGTTTTGTTTTCCCAGGCAGCTTTCCATGACTCATGAAATGGAATTCAATACATAATTTTCTTAACAAAGATAGGGAAGAACTTTGAAACTCAAGAAATGAAAATCATTGGTTTTCTAATATGTTATTTAAAATTTTAATGTGACTATAGTATCTTTCTACAGGATTGTTCCTTGTTCTTATGGTCAGATAGGAACATATAAAAAAAAAAGAGGAAATATACAAGTATCCAGACCACTATGCCTAACTTTATGGATAGACTCCAGTAAGTAAGACAAAACGGTTAGATTTGTAGAACTCAAAATTAGTGTTGAACAGGATTTAGGGTGATAAATGACCTTAGGAATCATCTCATGCTCTCTCTACTCATTTTGCAGATGAGGCAAGTGAAACTCAAAAAAATCAAATAAATTACCTGAGGTCACACTGGTAGGAAAGTGAACAATCAAACCCAGGTTCCTTGCCTTTAAGTCTGTCCTTTATATCACAGTCATTGAAATGACTCAATAAATGTCTACTTTAAAATGTCCATGAAATAGTGGTGGACATGACATGTCTTCAACATAAACAGACAACCTTGTTATGAAGATCATAGATTGTCTAAGAATTCCCTATCCCGTCCTGATCATCTTCATTTGATATTATCGAGTATTTTCTGGAGACTTTAGTTAACTATGGAAAATGAGTCCAGTCATCCCTCTGCAAATTACCTTTCAATGTCTGATGTAAACAAATACATCATAGCTAATGACCTCAAGAATCTATAAAATAACTTTAAAAACACAAATTCTCCCAAACCTCACTGACCTGATTTTAAAATGCATGTGTGTAAGCTCTGGGAATATGGTACAGTGGAATCAGAGAACCTCACTTCCAGCCCTCTCTTGGTCACTTAGTAGCTATTATGAATGATGCTCAGCTATTGATTCAGTCCTGGTTCTAGTGAACCTCTCTTTCTTTCAGACAAAGGTCTCCCTATGTCACTCAGGCTGGAAGTGCAGTAAAAATTCACAGGTCTGATGCCAATACTGAATGAAAATTGTGTCTGGCTACATTTTCTCAGTCCGAGGCTAATTTACCCGTCCCTGGATAGCCTGGGGACCCTCTGATAATAGGAGGTGTCCCATGTTGGTCCCAGACTTAGTATGGACACCCAATGACCTTTACCACTGTTGCATTTGAGAACTACTAAATTCAAGCAGTAGACAAGTCTTAGCATCACCTAGTAACAGGGATAATTGGTATATGCTATCATACCTTCTCATTTCTAGAATGAGAACACTGCACTGGACAGTCTCTAATATCTTGTCAACCTCTAAACCTATGACCCATCTGCCTCTGAGATATCTCTCAAGCACAGAAGAATTTGTATTTTCCTACAACATCCTTCAGTTTCTCCCCTGAAAGGCATGAAAGAATCTATGAATTTCTCATTTTTCTATGAAGGTCAGAAACTCATGAAAACATCTAACAGAAGATTAAAAAGGAATATGGGGTGGGGCTTTTCTTGGATAACAAGGAAAAAAGAATGTATAAGTACTGGTAGGAGGAAAAAGTAACTTAGACCCGAACAATAAAATTAAAGTTTAAATTATAAACGATTTGGGAGCTGGACCTGTGTCTTTTATACACCAAGAACAATTTCATATTTATACACTTACTAGCTATGTAACCTTGAGCAAATCACTTAACATCCCTGGGCCATAGTTTTTCCATCTGTAAAATGAGAGGACTGAATGAGATGGAATCTGAGGTACCCTCCTGTTCTGAATCTATGATACAAAGTATAAATGCGAAACAGAAGTTTTATGAGGATCAATCCAAAATAATTTCTGCTCTCTCTTAACACTTAATTTTGGACCAATGAACAATCTTACATTCCTCCAAATTTAACACAAAAATAAGTGTTTTAACAAAATATGATGTTTCTAATAAGATTATTAAGATTACTGAGTTTTATATCAATAATTTGGGGGGACGATATGCATGTATATATGTGTCGACACGTATACATAACATGTACGTATATGTGTTTACATATATACACACACACACAACACATATACATACTACTTAATTTTTTTTTTTTTTACCTTGTGGTCCATATTGGCTCATCTGAGGACCATAAGCCCCACTCGAGTTACTCTGTTGAAAGCTACTGATTCCAGGATGTATCTGTCCTCCAGGGGAAGGATGAGGTGACATAGATGGTCCAGTTTGTTGAGGCCCATACTGAGACATCTGAGGGTTCCTTTGTGTGCCTGTCATAAAACCTAGAAGGAAAATGAGTGTAAAAAAGTATAAATTGACATATCATAAAACTTTCACATATAAAATATAAATCTTGAGTTGCAGATGAACTTTTCCTTTTAAATGAGACTTCTTTATGATTCTTGACACCTGATAATGTACCAAGGACAAACTTCAACCAACTTTCTTGCTTAGAAATCTCGTGGACTAGAAGATAAGCGAGACTTAACAGAAAGTCATCTAAGATGGCTCAAGGCAGACTCAAATCCTGAATCTGGAGGTGAACCTAACGGCTGCCCCAGAAGAGGGAAAACTCTTTTACAGCTCAGTGCACTGTAGATAGGGACAAAAGAATAGCACATCTAACTCAATCAACATTTCATTATATCTGAAGCTCCAACAAAAAACTGCCAGGATCAAATTGCTTCTTGGAAGAAGAATTTCGTTAAGCCCCCTGAATATCCTTTCTTTCTTCTTCAATGTCCCACAGACACACCATATTTAATTCTACTGTGACCATTTTAATTATGTTATGATTTCCACTCAGATCTCCTACCTGAAGCCATCCTTATCTTCCAAGGCATATCAAAATGATTCTTTTTTGCAGGAAGCATTACTCAACCACTCTAGTCCACAATGATATTCCCTAAGCCCCCATAGCATTTGCTGTCCACATCATTCAATTTGGCACAAAAACAGCTTATTAATGAAATAATCAAGTAGGACTGATTCAAAAGCTTTAATCAAGTTCAGAGATATTATATATATTTCTTTTCCCTCATTAACAAGACTTCTAATAGAAAACAAAATGAAATTGGCCTGAATATTATTTGCTTTTCCATAAAACTTTATGTTCTTCCCAGTGTCAGCAAAATGATGATTTGTTCTAACATTTTCCCACGTATTTTAGTTAAAGCTGACTGGCACAAAACTTAGTGCTATCTTTTATTACTTCATTAGCAATGGTTCTTACGTTTGCCCTTTCCAGTTCTTAGTTACATTGTTGTGTTACAAACAAAGGGAAGCGGAGAATGGGATGAGTGCTCCCATAAAACAGAAGCAGAGAGCAGGATCTATTAGAAACCAGAATCCAACAATATTTTGTTTACAAGGGACACACTTGAAACAGAAAGACACACACAGAGTTAAAATAAAGGTCTGGAGTAGAATCTAATATGCTTCGGCTGAACAACAACAAAAAGAAGGGCATGAGTGGCAATTAACATCTCAGACAAAGCAAAAACAAAAATAGACCTAATTAAAAGAGATAATCGGGGAAACTACATTATGCCAAAAGGTACCACAGACAATGAAGTAATATTAAAAACTTCTTTTGTACAAGTTTCTCTGATAAAAGCCTAATTTATCAAATACATACTGTGTATAGAAACGAATCCAATTTACAAAAATTAAGAACTCTTCTCCAGTTGATAAATGGTCAAAGGATACAAACAGGCAGTTTTCAAAAGAAGAAATCAAAGCTATCTAAAGTTATATGGGAAAAATGCTCTAAATCACTACCGATTGGATAAAGAAAAAAAACAACTTTGAGGTACCACCTTACTCCCATCAGAAATGACAAATGCTGGAGAGGATGAGAAAGAATGGGTACACTAATGAACTGCTGGTGGAATACTGAACTGGTCCAACCATTATGGAAAATGATTAGGAACTATGCCCACAACTGTGCATACCCTTTGACCTAGCAATACTACCACCAGTTTGTATCCCAAAGAGATCAAAGGAAAAGGAAAAGGACCAGTTTTACAAAAATATTTATAACAGCTCTTTTTGTGGTGGCAAAGAATTGGAAATTGAGAGGATGCCTATCAATTAGGGAATGGGCAACCAAGTTGTTGCACGTGATTGTGATGGAATACGATTGTGCTATAAAAAAAATGATAGGTGGGGGTAGTTTCAGAAACATATGGTAAGACCTATGTGAACTGATGCAAAGTGCAGTAAAAAGAAGGGGGAAATCACTGTGTATAGTAATAGCAATGTTGTAATGATGACAAACTGTGCTAGATATGGCTATTCTGATTTCAAAGGACTCATGATTGGAAAATGCTATCCACCTTCAGAGAAAGAAAACTGATAAACTCTAGGTACAAACTGAAGCTCATTTTTTTCTTTACTTTCTTTACTTTTCTTGCTTTTTAACAAAAATATGGTTAATATAGAAATATTTTACATGATTTCACATGTATAATTGATAAAATATTGATTGCCTTCTCAATGGCAGTGGGAAGGAGTATGGAAAAAGAAGGAGAGAACTTGGAACTAAAAATTTTAAAAGAAAAGAATGTTTAAAATAAATAACAAAACAGAAGAAAAAAAAGGGCAACAGGCTAAGAATATGGAAGCTGAGGTTTGGGTGCTGTCTCTACCACTTATTAGTTGTGTGTGAATAATAACTTATCAGAGGCTCAGTTCCCTGATCAATAAAATGGTAATAACATTTAAACTATGCTAACTGTTCAAAGGTTTGTTGTAAGAAAAGTCTTTCGCAATCTTCTGCAAACTTTAAAGTGTTACAACATATGAACTATTATTCTGTGATCAGAAATGCTGATAGTGCTGTTAATAATCACTGGGAAATCAGGAAGAACAAATTTTAGGGATAAAGGATGACCTCGGTTCTGAGCATGGTCAGTTTGAGGTTTTTGTGGGAAATAGCCACTAGGCAGTGTGAAGACCAGATCCGGTGCTTGGCAAACAGTGGAGGTTTCAGATTCATATTCAAGGAAACCAGTGAATCAAAAAGCATTTATTAAGTGCCAATGAGTACCAGGCACTGAGAATATGGAGGTTCTATTCTAATAAGGAAGAAAACATACCCATTCATAGGTATATACAGAATGCACACAAAGTATGAGAAGGTGCCAAATGGTCTTAGTAGAGAGAGCACTTTACTCACCTACAAGAATGAAATTGGGTGGCAGGTAGGTGGCACAATGGATAGAGCACCACCTTTGGAGTAAGCAGGACCTGAGTTGAAATCTGGCCTCAGACACTTGACACTTACTAGCTGTGTGACCCTGGGCAAGTCAAGAAGAAGACAAAGAAGAAGAAGATGAAGACAAAGAAGAAGAAGACGATGAAAAAGAAGACAAAGATGAAGAAGGAGGAGGAGGAGAAGAAAAAGAAGAAGAAGGAAATCATAGATCCAGGCCCTAGAGCTATATACCATATCATGTACATATATGTACACACATGTGTTTTTGAGTGGAGAGATGTGGATGGAGCATGGGACCTGGAATCTGGAAGACCCAAGTTCAAATGTTGCTTCAGATACTTCCTTGATGTTTAACACTAGTAAAGTCACTTAACTTGAATCAGTCTCCTCTTTTGTAAAATGGAGATAATAATAGCACCAATTTCCTAGGGTTGTTTTGAGGATAAAAAGAGATAAGAATTATAAAGCACTCTACAAACATTAAAATATTATATAAATGCTAACATCATCATTGTTGTTGTTGCTGTAGTTAGAAAATAACAATGACCATCCAGCTAGGATTATTTTATGAAAATCATTTATACTGGCATAAGGCTTTGCTAAAAGTAACATTTAAAAAACCCTATCTCTGCTAATATCATAATCATACCATGAGAGGTTAAAACAAAAAGGTTACCGGAAAAAAACATTTCTACCAAAGGTAGAGAATATATAGCCATTTTAGTGTCTCTTATTCAGAAATAAAGGGAAGCTTTAAAAATTGCCCTTTTCAGACATAAATAAATTAATTAAAATGAAAAATGGTGCCTGGATTTCTTTGGTTAATGGTATTCCTTTTACCTTTAGCATCTTGTACAGATTAAATAAGATTAATTATCATGGTTAGAGTCATGTGTTTGTGTAAGTGTGCACATGTGGGTGAATATCCTGGGGATGTTTCTTGATGCCTTTAGTTTTACTAATATGGAAGACTTTGAAAATTCCTTTTTTTCATTAAAATGATTTCTGAAAATAAAATCTGAAAACAGATTTTTCTATTTCCACCGATGTGCCAGTTGCTTGTGTGGCACTGTTTGTTTCATTTAGAAAGCTGTTGTAAAATAGCAGCTTGTTCCATGGCTTCTGAATAGACAGACTGGCAGCTGTGAGAATCCAGCTGTATTTTAAAAAGGTGAGAAGCTTTTCCCTTAATTACAAACCATCTGATTATTTTTTTTATAAAAGCAAAACTTCCTAGTAAGTGAAACTAAAAAAATGGTAAATATGTATATGTGTGTGTGTGTGTGTGTGTGTGTGTGTGTGTGTATATATATATATCTCCTTTTAAGTATTGTAGACAGGAATGCAAAATACATACACATTAAAGACCATAATATATTACACAAGTATGCCCCATTAAAAAAGAAAAGAAAGAAAAAAAATGTCCCATATACAAAAATCCTAACTCAAAAACCAGCAATTGGGGGCAGGCTCATATCACCTTATAAAAGTTTTCACTACAGTGAACTTTAAAATGCCACTTTCAGATTACACATACACTTCAAGAAATATATGTAATTCATAAAGTGAAGTCAACTTATATTTTCATAAAGTTTATAAACTGACTATTTCAGACGCATTAAGCATAATTTTCAAAGTGTACAAAAAATTGGAAAACACAAATAAAGAACCATATTGCTTCTGTCTTCTATGCTTCACTGTAGCCCAATGCTAAATTTTCATACATACATAGAATACAACATGACTCAAAGAGTTGTTTCAGTTGCCATGTAGGTAAAGAAAGAACTGGGTATTCTCAGGAAATACTTGAACAAAGTGAGTTGACACAGTACTCATACTACCTCTTTCATAGGATTGTTGAGAAGAAATATCTTGGTAATGCAAAGAAGTTAAATTTAAGATTATATATTGATTTAAAAACATTGGCCTAAGAGATTCATAGCTGAGATTTCAAAATCAGAAGTAAAAACTATTCTATGTTCTTTGTGATATACAGAGCAATGTGTTAGGGGATAATGGAGTTGTGTTGGCATGTGTGTGTATGTATGTTTGTGTGAGCGTGTGGGTACGTACATGTGTATGCACTGAAGGTGAGGTAAAAGAGGTCAGTAATGTATTACTTCCTAATTCTCATGAAAGAAATGGAAAACAATGACAAAACATCACAAGAGATGAATATTAGGCAATATACAGTCATCTAGAAGTTATTATCTAGAGGTCATTTAGCCATCAACCTTAACTTTAAGAAATACTGGTGAGAAAACTAATACAATAATCACTAAACAAAGCTCATGCATGCCCCTCATAGGACAGTCCCATAGTCTTTTAATTAGAACCTACATATCTGTATTTAAAAAAATTCTGAAAGTTTTGTTATTTATTATGTTAAATCAAAGCAAATTAGAAACAGCAGACTAGTGGGGCAAGGAGGATTAGGGAAGGCAACCATTATCCCTGTGCAGGGATAATGACAACAAAAAGTTAGAGGTGACAGCAAAAGAAAAGACAGAAAAATTCTTAGAAACATAGCACAAGAACTCAATAAGCACAGCATTCAGGGCCCATTTAAGGTAGAAGCAAATAGTTCTGACCTCAAAGATCCCTAAAGGGGCAGCTAGGTGGTATAGCAGATAGAGCACCAGCCCTGCATTCAGGAGGACCTGAGTTCAAATTCGACCTCAGACACATAACACTTACTAGCTGTGTGACCCTGGGCAAGTCACTTAACCCCACTGCCTGACCAAAAAACAAACAAAAAAAGATTCTTAGAGTCACTATTGTATTAGGTACAATAACTGATACTTTTTAATGATAACATAGGTAATATATTTTTAAAAGGAATATTTTATTTTTCCCCAATCACATGTAAAGACAAATATATTAATTAATAAAAAAAAAAATTCTGAGCTCGAAATTCTCCCTTCCTTCTTCACCTTCCCTCTCCTTTAGACTAACCCATATAACATTAAGAAAGAGTCCAATTATGTCAAATATAATCTGTTCAAAACAGCAACCAAATGTGATCAATTTTTTAAAGATTTAAACACATTGTTTAAAATAATTCTAAAGATATGGTATTTAAATAAGGAAACTTTAATCATCTGGAAAAATATACTAATGTGAGTGACCTCATTTATTGACAGTGACAGGTATGGGAAGTGTCGCTATAATCCTATGATTCTTCTTCCATATCTGAACTTTCTTCCAGTTATTCACATTAAAAGTGAGACAGATTGTGGGAACTGTGCACCCATGAGTCACGGTCTACTTCCGTCGTCGACCAGATGCATCAATCTTCAACATTCTCATCCTGGTTTGCTGAAGAATAATGACTCACCTAAGGTTATACTGTAATTGCTGATGAAGTGAAATGAAATCTACATCTCAAATGTCTTTCTTACTTCCTAATTCTCTTTTTATTACCGGAAATCACTGCTTTAACATGCAAATATTTTAAGGAGAAACAATAAAGCAAAAACTGAAAATAACATGCAAATAATGGAAAATAAGAGTACTTTCATTTTTTTAAGTTTTCCTTTCCTTTCAAGTTTCATGGTATGGGTTCTAAGTACTGTTAGTCTAGGTAGGGGAAGAAAGGCCAGCTACTACAATTTCTATTCAATGCT
The DNA here is from genome assembly GCF_900497805.2 of Vombatus ursinus. NCBI lineage: Eukaryota > Metazoa > Chordata > Mammalia > Diprotodontia > Vombatidae > Vombatus > Vombatus ursinus. The sequence continues at coordinate 19,706,077 of NW_020954953.1, read as the reverse complement.
TGGACAAACCTCTCTATAGTATCCCCAGGGGTCAAGGATAATAATAATAACAATAACAATAATAACAACAATAACAATAATAATGATAGTGCTTTAATATTTTAAACTGCTGGAAATGTATTATCTTTTGATTCTTACAACAACCCCAGAAGGTAGACAGTATTGATTATATTTATAATATTATTTATGTTTGTATATATATAAATAATATTATTTATGTTTATAGGAGGTGCAGTGGATAGAGCACTGGGATGGGAGTCAGAACCAGATGAGTTCAAATCCCTTCTAAGACACATACTTGCTGTGTGAGCCTAGGCGAGTCACTTAACTGTAACTCATCTGTAAAAAGGGGATATACTAGTATCTACCTCCCAGGGTTGTGGTAAGGATCAAATGATAGAATACTTGTAAAAGTGCTTAGCACAGTGCCTGGCACATGGTAGGTGCTATATAAATTGATTATTATACTATATTAAATAAGTTATATATTAGGGTGTCTAGAAGCCTTAGCCTAGAGTCAGGAAGACCCAAGTTCAAATCCACCCTTAGACACTTATTAGCTGTATGACCTAGGGCAAGTAACTTAAGTTCTGTCTCCCTTGATCCATGGAGAAGGAAATGTCAAACCACTTCATTATCGTTGCCAAGAAAACCTCACGGACAGTTTGGTCCATGGGATCACGAAGAGTTGGACAAGACTGGACAACAACAATGTTATATATTATAACATATTAAATGAAATATATTATATATGCAGTGTTATTATTATTTACAAATTGCCTATTTGTTACTTATCTACAAGCTCATATATATATATGAACATGGGCTTTTTTGGGAATAAAGATGATGAGAGAAGACAAAAATCCTTTAGATAGATAAGTATTATGAACCATATACTGTTATCTCCAAAATGACTCAAAATTTAATTGGATATTCTTTTGAAAATGCACTAATTAAAAGGTAGCAGGATTATGAAACAGATTTGATAGCCAAGTCAAAGGTATAATTCTTGGCAAAATCAAGAAACCTCAGAGAATCACAGAATTAAAATGGGCAATTAGTTGGTTACTAGCCTCCAATAAGACTTCTTTTTTTCTATTTCAGACAGACCACCAAATACTATTGGGGAATCTCAAAAGATGGTGGGAAAAAAAGGGGGAGTACTTAAATATAAGGCCTGAATTATTAATAAGTGAAATAGGAAAAAGGAAGAGGGTAGAAACTGAGAAAGAAGACAGAGATCCCCAAACTCTCAACTACGAGAGAGCATAAAAACTGAATTTCTTCATCAAAGAAGCCTCTTTTAGCAAGTTAAGAGCTGAGCACTGTCAGGGTACCAATAAAATACTCAAGGTTCTCCGAGCCACCAAAAAGCGGAGCACATTTTCCCTTTGGCACATGCAAAATTTATTTTCATGTTGGCATCTGTTAAAACTCACAGAACGACTGCCTTGTTTCTTCACGCCAGTTCAACAAAAGATGTTTCGCCACATGTGTGAAATAATGGTCACACACAGCACCACCTAAGCAGAGGGTGTCTGACTATGAAGGCAAGCTAAAGAGACTTCTTTTTAGAAAGAGCTGCCAGGTTGATACTGGAGCAGAAAATGGAATTAAGAAAATATTGCTGTTACATTTTAATATGTTCAGGGTTTATCTCTCTGCCTGTTTCTCTTTACAACATCAATTGCTTTGAGGAAGACAGAAACTAATGACTCATTCAAGGCTTTAACCCGGACCCCCTAGTGTTCTACCAGCTGTGCTATTAGGTTAACAGGCTGAACTGTTCTCACTTCTTTTCCTGATCCTCCAGCACCCTGTATATACAGAGAGATGCAGTAATATCTCAAGTTTTCCCAATCTTTCCCCACAATGCCCTCTTAGCTACTGACTAGCATAGAAATTCACATCATCTATCATTAATAAATTGGAATCAAGGGAGGGATCTGACTGACCACCCAGATGGTAGTTGGGGACAAAACATCCAACCTTTCCTTACGCAAACTGTCTAAGTTCTGTGTGATGCCAGTTCTAAGCTCGACACTCAGGGCAGAGACCAATGTTTCCATGAACCTGTGAACTGGCAGAAACAAACAAACAACTTTCCATGTGGCCCCCAATTCATCCTGAGAAACCCAGATTTAGAGGTTGAAGGCATAGTAGAGAATCTCTAGCCCAATCTTATCTTTTTACAGAGGAAGAAACTGAGAACCGGAAAGGTAGAGCAATTTGTTCAAGGTCACACCAGGGGCAGAAGCAGAAAGAAAACCTTCGTCCTCCTATGGCACATCAGTACTGCCTTTCTCTTGTAGGATATTTTGATGGACAACTCTTTGTACCTGCTGCTTATTGCAATTCCCCACAAATAAAAGTTGAGTATACTTTATACAAAGCTAAATGAAAACCCATAATGATATTTTCATCAGGTACCTTACTCCTCTAATGAGAGCTCTGATAGAATTTTGAAAAGTTAGCTAAGTAGTATTTCAGCTTCATAAACGACATGATAGAACAAGAAAATGTCAACTAATAAAAATAATAAATGGAGATAAGGCAAAAAATCATTTCCTTCATATATTTAGAAGGCAGATGACTTCCCTAGAAATTGAATTTGAAAGGAAATCGAGGGTTATAGTTATACAAGAGATTTTCTTCTTTCAAGGAGTATCCATAAAAAAGAAAAATTAGATACAGATTGTTTGAAATACCATGAGATTGCATTACTTTGGACATAATTAATTGGGAAAATGTGATAATTGGATAAAGCTGGACTAAAGTTAACCCCTTGTACTAGTGGTTGAAAAAGCATTTGTGAAGCAAATGTAAACAAGAATGTAGGGGACATTTAATAATCTACTTAAAAAAAGTCACCAGTCAAGCATTTCCATTAACATAAAGTGCTGATTATAAATGAGTCTAATATACTCATTAAAGCAACCTTTATTTAGTAACACTTTGTTAATCCATAGTTCAAATGATTACGTTGAACAAAAAGTAATGACATGAGATGTCTTTTAAAAAATACTCTGTAATTGATGTAATCTTTCCTTGCAGTTTAGAGTTCTTAATCATTTTGTATGTCATGATCCTTTTTTTTTTTTGAAACAGTTTAGTAAAGTCTATGGACCCATTCTCGAGATAAGTTTAAAAAAATTTTAAGTGAAGGAAATGCTAAATTTTAGTTAGAGGTTAGTGAAGATATAGATTAAAAGTGCCTTCAGGATGTTATTCTTCTTACTGTATTTGTTTTTTCTGAGGCAATCAGGGTTAATTTGCCAAGGGTCCCAGAGCTAATAAGTGTCTGAGAGTGGATTTGAACTCATGGCCTGATGTTCTACCCACTGTGTCACCTAGCTGCCCAACATTAAAGTTTTAAAACATTTAATAATTTTCTCATTAAAGTATCATCACAATAATGATAGCTAATAATAATATGAATAGCTAACATTTATGTAGTGCTTTAAGGTTTGCAAAGCACTTCCAACCCTTCAATCCTTACTGAAGGTCAGAGAATATGGGTCTATTTCAAGGTGGTATCAGATGCTCCAGCTAATGGCAAAGCTAACAGGTGGCTGGGGAAAAATCTTTTTATTGTTCATTTTTTATATAAGCCTCAAAATGAAAGTAGCATTGACATTTCTGCTAATTGTCTTTCCCCTCTCCAATCTCTCCTTCACACAGCTACCAAAGTAATTCTTCCTCAAGCACCGATCTAACCATGTTACTCTCCAGCTAAAAATTTTCAGTGGCTTTCTCTTCTCAATAGAAGTAAATACAAATTTTTGTTTTTCATTTAAAAACAAGAAAAAAATTTCCATCCCAACGTAATCTGGGCCATTTTTCCAAGACATTTCACAGTGCCTCCCTTCATGTGCTCTGCATTCCAGGCAAACTGGCCAACTTGTGTCTCAAACTTGAAATTCAATCTCCTCTTTCCTTGCCCTTGCATAAGTTGTTTCATGCCTGGAATTTATTTCCTTCTTCCCTTTACCTCTTAGAATCCTTTGCTTCATTTAAGATTGAATTCAGGGGCTGTGCTGTATGGATAGCATTTCCTGATCCCCTTATATTGGTTAATACCCTCCTTGCAATTTACACCATTGTCACCACAGTCTAACCGGCAAAGCCAAGATTCAAACTCGTAGCCCTTTTTCAACAATGTCATTTGAATTGTACCAATCAGATGTATAACTTAGTTGGAAAACTGTGTTTGTGAAAGAGTGAGGTTAGAAACTGTGGCCTGAACCTGCACAAGGTCAGTATCTTGGCAGGTGTTTAAGAGAGAGAAATATTTTACACTGCCAGCAAGCAAACCAAGACTGACTCAATTTTAAGAGGTACAATTGATATGGCAAGCTCAAGACCTTTAATGACGTGAGCAATTTTTATTTGGCTGCTTTGAATGAAACTGAAATCACCGAAGTATGGGACAAAGTGAAATTATTTTTTTAGTCTTGGAAAAGTACCAATTTCTGTTATAACAGTATTAACCAATTTTTATATAATGTTTGAACATCTGAAAAGTCCTTTATAAACATTATCTGAAATGTTCTTTAACAACAATCCATTGAACAAAATACTATAGGTATTACATACATACGTGTGCACACACAAATGTATGTATCATATGTGTGTGTGTATATGTGTGTATGTATGTATGTATATGTCAGTATTACTCCCATTTTGCAGAAGGGGAAACTAATGCTGAGAGATTGAATGATCTGAACAGAGACACATAGTGTCTATCTCAGGATTCAAACCCAGGTATCTACACAAAGGCCAGTGCTCTGGTTACTATACCCCTCTGCCTTTTATAATGGGATTATCTTTGGGATTTTTGCTTCGTTAGGTGAAAAAAAAAATAAAAAGATTTAAGTTTTGACAGAAGTTAGTAAAAAGTGGAACCCAATTAAAAATTTTGGGAAGAAATTTCATTCAGATTTCAAAAATCAAGTTAAGAGCTGCCTGATCAAGAGTAAAGAAAGAATATGATCGTTACAGGGCTGGGACAGGGTTTAAATACTACAGGGGCATGTGGGATAAAGAAACTTGGAAACCTGATATTCCATAATGCCAAATTACAAGTAAGCTAATACAAACGAAATCACAGACATTTATGGTATAGGCATTCAAACTATTTTGACTAAGTTTTTTTTTCCTCCCCTTAATGGCTTACAAAGGGAATATCTAAAATGCTTGAACACAACCCATCTGTTACACTCTTTTGGTGGATATCATTTCTACTGCCAAAATGAAATTTAAATTTACTGTAATATAGCCACTGATAACTATCACTCTCTGAAGACTCACTTCTATGTAAGGGTTAGATTTCTGTGATGCTGTTGACACATAGTAGTCAAGTGTCTTGTAAAATATCTAGCTTAAAAAAAAAAACCAAAAAACAACAGCAACAACAAAACCTCGTACAACTTGTTTACCTACTCTCCTGCAACTAATTAGCATGTAATATTATTCTCAACGGGGCAAGTAGGTGGCGCAGTGGATAGAGTGCCAGGCCTGGAGTCAGGAAGACTCTTCTTGAGTTCAAATCTCACCTCAGATACTTATTAGCTGTGTGGTCCTTGGGAAGTCACTTTACCCTGTTTGCCTCAGTTTCCTCATCTGTCAAATGAGCTGGAGAAAATGGCAAACCACTCCAGTATCTTTGCCCAAAAAACCTCAAATGGGGTCATGAAGAATTGGACACAGTTGAAAAAATGACTCAACAAAATATTATTCCAACATATATCATGTCATTTGGTAACCATAGTAGTCTACACAGGATATGATTTCTCTCTAATCAGGTATAACAGGAACAAAACCAAAAACATTTCAGCTTAATTTGATGACAATTATGCCTCCTTTAACAAAATGGAGAAAGAAGAAGATTTAAGAGGTGGGAGCCTGTTGTAGGAAGGAGGGCTCAGCTGAGGAGTAAGTTGGCTGCTGTTCAGGAGCCTTACAAGATCTCATCCTGGGTCCTTTCCACGTAGATCTGACAAGCACAGAACGGTGCCCCAGTACCGCCTCCAGCAACAGAATACATTTTGCAGTACATCACAGAATTGCAATGGCATCAATTCTGCATACAATCCTTGTCCAAACAGAAAAGTTCTCAGTGGTCCTATTTTAGCATATCTCAAGGACTAATTAAATCCTCATTACTATCTTCTAATTATTCTACTACTATGGGAATTCACTGAGCAAGTCCCCGATGGTACATTAGATGAAAAGGGTTAAATAACCTGTGTTGATTTTGAGACTCCTGATCTGTTTCAGACCTTTAGCATACCATCAGCATTATCATGAATATTTAACTACATACCACTGTGAAAATTAAAAGGGGAAAATAATTAGCAGGTTTTCAAAAAAATTAATTCTGACCTCTATACATTTGCCCTAATAAATAAACCTTCTTCAAATGTTTTCCCTAAATAGTGGTCGAGTGTAAGATCATTAATTGTTCTCATTTAAGCTAAAACTTGAGAGGAGTAAAAAACAAAACAAAACATTTTCATATCAATAAACCTGAATTTTGGCTACTTACCTACCTTTATAAAAGAGAATCTTCTCTCTCCTTTTAACAAAAGATAACGGTAAATTGGTTAAGAAGCATCTTTTTAGTTTTTCTAATTTATTCTGATAGCAATTGTGTGCGCATGATATATAAACTATGTCTGTAATTTAGTTTACAGTATACATGTATAATTTTCCAAGTTTGGGGGAAAATGCTAATTGCTACCCTAATGACATGAAAGGTGGTGAAAAAATTCCCCAAACTTTGTAACAAGTTCTTCAGGTTCTAGTAATTTAGACAGATTCACCTTCCCCCCACCCCGGTCTAGTGTTGAAGATAAAGTAACATAATATTTTAAAAATAAGAAATCAAATTTGACATAAAAACAAATGCAAATATATATGACCAATGAAAATAGGTCATAATACAAAAGTTATTTCCCAAGTTATCCTCTCCCTCTCTTGCATCCTAAATGTTCACCAGCACACATACCTACACAGATAAGAACACACCCAATTGCAGATTCACCCAGAAGACCATATTTAGAGATATTTTTTTTTCCTGTAAAATTCTTAATACAATATTCCTGAGCAGGGGGTGGATAGCCTTAGGCTGACAAACATGAAAATCCCATCAGGGTGCTGAATAGTCAAGGAATGAAGAATAAAATGCAATAAAATACTTTCAATATATAAACATGATTTTTCAGACTGCTTACTTTAACATTCAGCACCATAACAGCTCTGATCCTACCTCTGTCAATCTAGCTGCAGGATTTCTGACAATGAATTTTTAGAAATGTGGACTTTTGGGGGGAGGATTCCATGGACTACTAAATATATTAGAAGAAAATTTCTCTGCATTTATTTACTTCTCTAAGCAAAGGGAAGAAATATTCATTATAGAGGTACGATGGGTTAAATCACATTTTAACACAAGAAGCTCAATTTTTATGTTTTTTTTTTTTTTTTAGTGGCTTAGCACACAGCTGGCATTCAATAAGTATTTATGAAATGTATGCATGAATGAATGAATGAATGAAAGATCAGTTTAATCACTGATCTAAACCATTAAACAATTAACAGATGACTGAAGATCAGGTGTCTTCAACAGCAACAATGGTACATTTGGGTTAATTTTTGTTATTTGTTTTGCATTTACATCAGCAGATGATAAGCACAGTTCCCCTTAGAATTCCCTAAACCACACACTCCTCCAAAGTTTGGCTAAAGACAAATTAAAGAAAGCTGAGAATCAATTAATGCCAAAGTTTTTCCCCCTATAATGTGAAGCTTCCCAGTTCCGTGGTTTGCCTGATCAATGAAAGAACACTGAAGGGGATGGGTCCAAAATGCACACTTGTTCACAAAACCCAATAGTATGAGTCTGGCTATGCATTTTTTATCTTCTTTCTAAAGTGAATGGCAATTGTTAGCTATCTACACAATTGACAATTTATATATTTATGCTTCAACTATCAATTTACAAATGAATTAAAACATCACAGAGAATATTTGGAGGTCAGGGGAAATAAAGACTTAAAGAGACAAGCACGAGAGGCAGTTATGGAATAGGAAACTGAGGCACTGAGAGGCTGTGACCTGAATAGGGAAAAAACCTAGCCTTTTGGAATTTTTCTCCTTACCTCCTTTTCTCCCTCCCTTCTTTTCCCTCCCCTTAGAGGTATAGCTGTAAGTTTAAGACCCTCAAGTAAAACAATTTAGAAGAGATTCTCTTACTCTGGGGTGAGGACCACAATAATCAGGCTTTCTTTGAGGCCCCCTTGGCTGCCTATTATGGGGGGCTACTTCACTTGTATATGGAGAGAGATGGCAGCTGGCAAGGGCTATATTCTTTGCTTTGACTCTAGCTTGCCCTTCATTATCTTTCGTACCACTTCATGGGACCAAAGTCACATGCAAGAACAATTTAGACCCTGCTCAATGGAGACAGACAGGACATTTACAGATCTTGCTCACCTCCCAAAAAATGAGAAAAAAGAATGTAAATATATGCTCTGATCATTAAGTCATGACAGTACCCTTACAACTAGAACAATGTATTAATGATCAGAGCATTATTAATCCACTTCAAAGTTTCTTTTTTACTGAAAACTGAAGAACTTCTTTATTCTCCACTAAATATAAAACAATTTAAAATATCCTGTTTTTCTAAATCAGTATTTCAATTTGGTAATATATTTTTTAAAACAAAAGCAATTTTAATGTTTTAAACTTCAAACTGTAACACATTATCTATACGTTAAGTGTATATATCTTGATATCATCAATCTTTCAGAAGCTGGATGCCAAATGGACAATTCTTATTCTTTTGGTGATCTGGCATGGAGGGTGCTGGGACTGGTGTCAGGGAGGCAAGTTAGAAGGAATAACTACAGTAAGACAGATAGTTGGCTGTGACACTGACCCCTCCTCCACAGTATATCTTGGTTTGCACTGAAATCAACCCTTCATGCTTTATGACAGTATCAACTTTAGCATTCTGGGGAAGAAACAGTAGGGCGGGAAAGAGATGAGGGAACAAGGCCTTGACCAGGGCAGAAATAAATATGGCAGGTGGTAAGGATGCTGGATGGCTGGTGCTCTCAGAAAGGTATTCCGCTGCAAAAATCACGGTGGATTCAGAAAATGTGGGTGTGAATCATAGCTTTATTGGTAATTAGCTATATAACCTCAAACATATCTTAAAATTTCTTTGGATTTCATTTCCTAATCTCTAAAACAATTAGTTTAGGATTTTGTGAACAAGGAATGAGTCTAGATGGTGAAAATTTCAAACTATATAATTTAAAACATTTTATTTCATTAGTACCCATATCTAAGCCACTTTACTCAAAACTCCTATTACATAACCAATTTGGAACAGGGGAGAGAGAGAGGAGGTTACCACTGTTCTTTTTAAAACAAAGAGTCAGGTAGCTAAGAAAATTAAATTAAGGCTTAAATACTAGAAACACAATAGGTATGGATTGTACAAATTAAAGACCAACCTCGTTCCTGTGGCATTGGTGACTGGCTCAAGGCTGGATGGGAACTGGATTCTGATTGGCTACCAGGAGGCTGAGGTGGCATCTGACTGCCTGTAAAACATAGGAAGGAAAGTGGGGTAGGGGTGGGGGGGAACCCTTTGCATTAATGTTGCCATTGTGTAAAACCAACATAGCTAAATTTCTTAATCTTGGTGATTTAAAAATTTATTAGCTATACACAGGACCCCACCCACCACCCCAGCTCAACAGGTTTGATCTTCTACAACATTTTTCTTTTTCCTTTTAAATTGAAGAGAGAGCATGCATAAACATTATTTAGCAACAGGCAGGCTGAAATGTTCAATTTCTCATTGAGTGAATTCCCAACCTCACTGACATGATCCAATTTATAGCTGTGAATCTCCTGACACACATTTCTGCAAGAGGGTTTAACGAAATCCAAGTCTGCTGAACAATACAATAGGACCCATCTAGTCGAGTTTAAACAGGCCTCCAACCAGGCAGGCATGGACGGCTGCCAAGAATTTTTCATTGGTAATATTCAGTCAATACAGAAATTACTAATATCAACAGATTTAAGGAATCTTTCAATCAATGGGCATAACATAACCTTCAGGGAAAACTTGTAAAAAGCTTCACTAGTAGTTCATGGTTACAGAAGAGTGAGGGATTTAATCTTCCCCCACTTCGACTTGCGTTTGCATTTTCATCCACGCAGTTTGGAACACAATGGCTCGTTAAATGTTTTAACATGTATTAATTTTGTCTCCTCAGCTACACTGTAGGCTACTTAAGAGTAAGGAGCACATATGCTTCTTTGCATCTTCCTTACCATCCAGCAAAAAGTCTTAATCATTTTGTGGCACACAAACACTCAGGGAATAAAAGTTACTTCCTGATAAACACTTTGTTAGCTCTTGGATTTTGGAATATGAATTAAAAGAAAAAATTCTTAATGTATAACTGACCCAAAGAAAAATGTAGCAATGTACCTACAGAAAGTAGGCTGCATAGCCAGCAGAGGCTTATATTTAGAAATCTAAGAATCTTTTGAGGTGTTTGTAAGTCTATTCTAACCCACTTTCTGGCTTAGGAGGTCCACATCTTAACTATAATGCTAACAAACATTATGGGACACTGGCAATAAATCCGACATTATAAAGGCATCTGGGTTCCTGCACTGGTGGGAAAAGAACAAGGAACTATCTCATTCTGTATCCTCCACTCCTTAAAACAAGTTAGTAAGATAAAAGGAAAAAGGAAGGGAAAAAACCTTAATTTTATCTTTTGGTTTGAAAGATAGGTGATTGAGAGAGATCAAGCTGATGCCCATCACCACTGGCCACCCTAAGGGCCAAGTCTTCATTAATTACCTATATAATTTTAAAGTATCAGAATTCAATAAAGAAAGATGTTAATGTACTGAGGAATATCACCAATTCATCTGGGCAAAGGATCATGTCCTAACCCTTGACACAGAACTTGGTGTTGTACAGTTAAAAAGAAACTCTCCCGGGTTTCTACAAGATGGCAACTCTGTCATGCCATGCAACCAATGTGCCAGAGTGCTGAGAAGGAAGGAGAACAAATCCCAGATGTCCCCCAGGACTGACATTCATAGCTAATTCCGAAGCAACAGTGAGTCTGTGACAGCCAGAGTGGCTGAAGAACCATTTTTCAGTTTAAGGTTAACAGAAATAAAGAGTTGTGAAAAACATTTTTACACTAAAATAGTTCTCAAATTGTTTTCTGGGTCTTCTTCTTACTTTCAAATAAGTATGCAAAATATACCAAAGAGATTTCTGAGTGCTCCTGGGGTTCAACTGCCACTCTTTCTCCCAGATGAGGTGAAAAATGAACAGTTGAATTGGTAGCCCCTGAGAACTGTTGCCATATGAAGTCAACAGGGGTTGCTCTTGCATTAGAACAAAACTTACATGGATGAAACAGTGGGGCAAAAAGCACAAGACATGTTTAGCCATGGAAGTCCCTTCGCAAGTACATCTGAATTTAACACTAATTAAATATAAAATAAAAACTGCTTACATTGTGGATAAAAAAACACCAAGAAACAGAATTTATCTTATATGATGGATTTTTCTTTGAAATAAAAGGACTGAACTCAAGTTTGACTATCCACCTTGCCACATGTCAACTAGTAAGACAGTATGTTGCTATTATGGAACATCTTTAGGCCGTAGGGATCTATAGTCTATTTAGAAACTCTAAGGCACACTACCATCAAATATTGCCTTTTCTTTATCTCTTTTTAAAAGTCACTCAGGAATCAGCTGCAGCAAGACAGTAAGTGCTTACATTATAACGAACACTTCTGTATGACAGACTGAATTCTGTGACTCAAGACCGTAAACAAACAGTAATTCTATGTTAACACAGGACACTACTACTTTCACTGCATATGCCTGAGGCACTGCTCTTAGACAGAATATTTCAAATGAAAATAAAAAATGCTTTAGGAAACTATCCATAAATTCGTAAATTACTACCACAGTCTGGGACACTGCTGGTTGTCCAGCAAAGTTTCCAAGACAGGTATTGCTTTAACACAGCAGTTAATTCCTTTGAGATTTCTTCAAAAGCAGACGAGAGACATTTTCATGGCAAACATGCATGCATTAACCCAGAGTTTTTAACCCACACTTTGCAACCCACCCCCTCCCACCTGTAGTAGTGTCTCTGGCAGTGTGAGAACCTTATCCTCACCAGCAGATGTGCAGGCACAGCCCTAGCAGATGATGAATTTAAAAGCATGTTGTGGGTAAAGGATGGAATTATGGCAATTAAAATGAATTATTTCTATGGCCCAAATAAATGAGAACTTGGGCCCACTTGGAATTAAATGAAATGAGCACCTAAAACCAAGAACGTTTTTGTATGGTACTTAATAGTCCCAAGTAAAATCTTTCAAACAAAGTTTGGTGATTCCACTAAGGGAGAATATTGATATGCACAGAAAAAATACAAAACCAACCAAACAAAAATACCAAAAAAAAAAAAAAAAAAAAAAAAAATGGAGGTATAAAATTAAAAGCTAGCTTTGCAAAGGAGCCCCACATTTTACTCACCTACATCTGTGGAGATGCATCGGTGTAAAATACAAGACTGAAAACAATGCTATGAGTTAAAACTGAAGCATGAAGACAGCACCCCAAGACCCTCATTAATCTGGCCACTTTAGCTAGGAAAACATTTTTTTTCCCAATGACTTCTCAAAATATATCACATTCTATATAACATCTGGTGCAAGACAATGAGTGAAGATTCAGGAAGGCCTCTGAGCTGACTTATAATCTGTTCATTTAAAAATCTCAGTATTTTTTTTAAGATAGTGTTTTAAGTCCGTATTTTCCATTTTATGCAAAGAGCTTTCAAGAAATGAGGCAAGTTAAATGTTTGAGGGGCATGGAACTGGATTTTTTAGATATGACAGAATGGGGCCAAAGCTGGCAGGGGGACAGATGATGGCCTAATCATCATTTAACTTTATAACATTTATAATTGTCAAAGCATCCGGTATCTAGTCAATCAGACAAATAATGTACTGTATTATTCACAATGGGAGAACTGAGGCACATAGAGGTTTTGTTTTTCTTTAGGTAATAGAAAACAATGGGGAAAAATTACTTTAAAAAACACTCAACTAGAATCTAGATCCCTTGTGAACACAATCTGTGTCTTTCTATTTCCTTTACCATCCAATAATCTCAAATATAAGGACGAATACATAGTAGATAATTAATACTTGTTGAACAATTTCTCTGAGAAATATGATTAGAATAGTAAGCTATAATACTAAAAGCTATAACCATCTATAACCAGTGTAGCTTGGTCTCATGATTCTAGGTAATGCTGCTAGTAAAGAAAAGTTCCACCAGTGATCTGCATTTGCAAAAAAATAAAAATCACTGGAAAAATAAAAATACACATAAGAATAAGTCACACAAACCTTAACATAAAAGGCACAATTTCTTTACCTCCCCTTCAAAAAAAAATGCCTAAGTCTAAGATATATTAGGTATTAAGTACTTAGGTCTGCATAGTTCTAGGACTTAACTAGTAACTCCCTAATACAATCCTAACTAGCAATCTCCCTAATACAAACTGCTTTTTTCCTCCCTGTTTTCCTATTTCTCTTCTCTACCCAGTTTGAGACTAACATATTTGCTGAAACATTAAAAAATACACTAAAGAATAACTACTGGCAACTTTATTTCCTCCTTTCTCCCTTTTTAAGTTCAGAAAAAGCAGGAAATTTCCTTTCCTAATGTACAGTCTTACTGTCACTTTTTATTTTATTTAAATCACAGTTTGACAGCCACCTTTGAGGCCTGGAGGACAGATTCATTCCAGGACTTAAAACTCTACTTTAAGGATAAGGGTAATTATGTTCAGGTCCTGAAGGGAAATATTGTTGCCCCTTGATGAACTAACAGCTGCATTACCAAATTTTGGCTGTAACAGAACAAGCAAGCCCTGAAACTCTGAACCTTTAATGAGGTAGAATTAAAATGGTATTCTTCTCCTTCAGCAGAGGTATGTCAGCACCTGGGACAGGGAAAGGAACATTTTTGCTATCTGTATCCCCTCTTCAACACAAGTACATATTCCACATTCCTGTCCTGATGTCGGTGGCTCCTTGATTAGTGATTTTGTATCAAGTACATCTAGTCTATGTTTCCAATTTTGATACTTGTAATTTTACTATAAAAATCTGAAAACTAGCTTTGTTTCAAATTGGATAGGGCAGAGTTCTTTGCATGAGAACGAGACAATCCAAATCTGATTGAATTCAATTACTATGTATATGCAAGGTGCTATACGGGATACAAAGATGAACAGGACAAAGGTCTTTGCTATTAAAGGACTTGATTCAAAGGACCTTTGAGAGAATCCTCAAAATGTGTCAAGACCAGCAAATACTAAGGCTGCTTGGATCGGTACAATGCAGCATAGAAAAGAATTTTATTATTCTATTTAGGAAATAGTAAAATTGGTGTTACTCTAACCTCCATAAACTTCCTTAAGTTTGGAGGCTGGTATTCTCTTTCTCCTTTACTATAGATCAAAGGTTAATGCTCACCTGATCAGGAATTCAGAGATCCTCAGTCCCTAGGGGCAAAGTCATTGGCATAGTCCCCTGGATTTGACTGGGAAATCCATCTTCACTACACCATTCAGTTGACAAGAAAAAAATTAAGATGACTGGCGTATGCCCTACACAAGAATTTTTCCCACAGACTTTTACGGACTAGAAACAGTACTATTTATGCTTTACATATCAATACTGATGATAAAACAAACGGAGATAATGACAATCCAGGAGCCTCAGGCTTCACAAAGGCCCAGCTCCCTAACAGGAGTCAGAATTTGTCCTTTGTCTCCTTATTTCACATTTTAAACACATAATGCTTCCCTTTTTCATAGAGAAAGTTCAAGAGTCCAATAGTTTAGCCAGTGAATATTCCTATTATCACTGTGAAGTTCACAACACTATTTTCTGCTGACATATTAAGGTATATGAATTTAAAAGGTCTAAACAAGTTTGCTACAAATTAAATTACAGAACAGAAAAAATAGAACTCAAATTTCCTAAAAACCACTGTTAAAAAGCCCACCCTTCATCAAAGTCAAAACTAGGATCCTCAAAAAGAGACATATTTTATGCACTCACATTTTATATCTCAGTAGTATATAGTTCTTTATAATATTATCACAGAACTTCAAATCACCTGTTGGTATACAATTCTCATGAATACATAACTTTTCTAAAGAGTAAACTGAAAGGTGAAATTAACAATGTAAGAGAATTAATAGGGATTTTTAAAAAAATCACAGTGGTATTTTTCATGTAGGTAAATTTTCTTTTCTTTCTTTTTTGTTGGTAGTGGGGAAGCAGGAATGAAAGGTTGGGCGATCCCTGGGAAACATACTTCTTATTCACCTTGCTAGGAAGTCTGTGTTTATATAATTCTGAAAACTGGAAGAAAAGTCATAAACACGATACTACATTCAAGGAGACTAGATATTCAACAATGAGTGGCTACCAGCTAAATCTCTTCTAATCCCTGCTTTAAGTTGAAGGAAAAGACAGAGGTACTGGGAACTGAAGAGATCAGGCAGTTTATATTTCTCTCACCAGGACAAATTAATTAAAACAAAACCTAATTAATTCTCCCCTCTTACCCATTCTTCTTCTCCCCAATATTTCTGCTCTAAGATTTTTTTTTTGTTTGAGAAGCTTAATATTTGGCTGCCTTGTGAAGAAATGGGTACAGTGACACATGAAAGACTTGTATTCATCGTATAATTCAGAATAGGGGGAAAAATCGACTGCTGTGCATTTAAGATTCTAACAACCTTGCAATTTTGTATAGTCGTTTCCCCCACCCGTTCTTTTGAAGAAATCTGCTTTTATTCTGTTAATAACTAACCACAGTTGCAGCAGCATGGATCCGATTAGCAGTTCTTATGGTACAAAGGGGAGAGGAAAAAAAAGCTGTGAACAGGGTTGCCAATTTGTCCACCTGGGCCCCCAGGAGAAAGATTAGATGAGGCGCCTGCCTGCTCCCTTTTTTTCCCACTTGATCGCTGTTCTATACTGCCTGATAGAGACAGGCCTTTTCAAAGCCAAGTCACTGCCTTTTTTTTTTCTTTAATGAAAGTTTCACTTGTCTCCATCTTCCGTCATACATTCTCTGTCTGTGCCTCAACACAGTATAACTCTATGAAGACAATCAAGGACGATATGAAAAGAACTAGA
Source organism: Vombatus ursinus (assembly GCF_900497805.2). Taxonomy (NCBI): domain Eukaryota; kingdom Metazoa; phylum Chordata; class Mammalia; order Diprotodontia; family Vombatidae; genus Vombatus; species Vombatus ursinus. The sequence goes on along the minus strand of NW_020954953.1, from coordinate 19,689,769 downwards.
AATTATTCCTTAAAAAAACAAGACAAACCAAAAAAACTTCACAGATTGAGTCTGCGATATTATTTCATGCACATATATGTAAACGTATAATCTTAATGGAGTACACACCTATTCTATATCTGAATTTTTTTTACCTAAAAATGTATTTTTAAAAAGTTAAGTAATAATTCAAATCATAAAATGAAATATACTATGTAATTAAGTAACCTTTAAATTATATGCACCATAGACATTTAAATCTGGAGATTTCCTCTCAACAATTCTAATTTAGACTTATATAAATTGTTCTACTTTACCAAGAAATCAGTCCTATTTGGGATCTAAAACCCTCAACTCCAAAAGTCTCTGATTATGTAAAGTTTAAATGATAGCAAGGCGTATACTATAAGCCAGAGTTGGAAGACCAGAAAAGAATTCCAAGATTCTGATAGAAATTTCCATAGTATATCAATTTGTGTGAATAACTATGTTTGATTTTTTTCTCTATCTGCAAACTCTTTAACAGTAGACAAATATCTGTTCATTTTAAATTGCTTTGTAAAGGAACTCAATATGGCACGTCACTAAATACTTTTTTGCTAACTACAACAGCTATATAGAAATTCTTTTTTAAAATAAATAATTTATGAGCCAATCTCTTTTTTAATGACTAGTGGCTTGGTTATGGGGAAAGCTTTGATCAGCTGGTCTGTGGTAGCAGTGCCTGAGGAGGGGGCGAAGGAAGAGGAGGTGGTATGCACAGTGCAAGCCTTTCAGAGGTCAGTTAGAATCTTCCCCATCTACTGAGGGAAGAACCACACAATCTTTTTGTAATGACACATTCATATGAGAATGAAAAAGGTACTGTTGGCTGGGCCAAAGTTAAATGTAACCTTGGCATTACCCGATGATCATCTCAAGGGATGCAGCATCCAGATGAGGTACATCAGGAAGGGCATCTATGTCCTAAAATGCATCCTGATGTCTTCTGTGCTGTCTCTATCCTCAAGTAACCAAGTTCTGAATGACAACGTGCAATTATAATGAAACTGCTTCATTAATAGAAGTAGTATCCTACATGTTTTAAGTTACTTCCAAATACATAGGACGTGAAGCATCATGGTATAGAGAAAGGATATGGAGCTAGAAGAAGTGAGTTTAAATTTTGACTCTGCTAGGTATTTGTTAGCTTTGTGACCTTGAGCTATTACATATCTCTGAGCCTCAATCTCCTCAACCATAAAAGAAAGGGTTTGACTATGATCTCTATAGACCCTTTCAATTCTAAATAATAAAATACAAATGTATGAGTATGTATGAATATATACACACATATAAATATTGCATGCATATGTGTATGTTTATATAGACACACCTATGTGTGTGTGTATATATATATATGTATATACACATACGTATCTATATCTATATTTACATCTCCTAAAGTCCGAAATACATTGATGGGCTAATATCCAACATGTACTTAAAAAGTCAAATTCAGTGTTCATTCAGCTTATGCTGACTTCAGCTGTTTTGTTAATATGAACATTTCTGGCTAATGTTCTGAACAAATCTTTTGACAGTTTCCTGTATATTCTTGGTTAGTAGCCTCTACTGAAGTTAAGGTTATTCAGCTAAATAAGACACATTTCTGATTTTAACCATAACATTTATACGGGACATTCTTATGTGGGTTGATCAGGATCAGAGCAATCCTGATACATACAAGTCTAGACAATATGAAGAATTGTCTTAATACTTTTCTAGGTACCAGAGAGGGTTTAAATAGTCAGAGGGATAGAGTATAGAAGATAACCTCCCAGGTAAGTTGACAGACAAACCTCTTTAGAAGTTACAGTTTCAAGTGGGTAAATATTCTAAAAGAGGAGGGAGAAAGGTCACTTTGTGCAAAGGAGTTTTCATGAGATACCCAGATAGGGAGGAACTAGATAAAAGATGGTAGTAGTAATAGTATTGGTAGTGGTGGTAGTGGTAGTAATAGTAGCTGCAGCAGCAATAATAGTAACTATAGTAGTAGCAGTAGTAGTGGTGATGGTGGTAGCGGTACTACTGGTAGCAGTAATGATGGTGGTGGTGGTGGTGGTAGTGGTAGTAATAGTAGCAGTAGCAGCAGCAATGATAGTAGTAACTATAGTAATAGTAGTAGTGGTGGTGGTGGTAGTGATGGTGGCAGTAGTACCGGTAGTAGTGGTGGTGGTGGTAGTGATGGTGGCAGTAGTACTGGTAGTAGTAAGCATCAATAGCCAACCTTTTTATAGCACTTTAAGGGTTGCGAAGCATTATGCTATCTAATTTGATTCTCACAATAGCCCTGTGAGATGGGTGCTTTTACAATCCCCATTTTACAGATGAGAGGCAGAACAAGGTTATATGTTTTGCCCAGAGTCTCACCCAGCTAGTAAGTGTCTGAGGCAATTATGTGAATTCATGTCTTCCTGACTCCAAGTCCAGCATTCTATCCACCAGGCCAGCTAATTGCTACTTATTGCAACTTAAAATTACAAAACGATTGAGACAAACATATTTTCTTTGCAGTTGAGTCATATATTTTCCAACTTATCATATGTGAATCTTTTAAACTACATAATAAATTCAATTTCTTATAACTAATCTACATGAGTACTTAGACAATCTCTACATTACTGAAAGATAACATATGGCAAAAAATAAATTCATGAGAAATTCAGGACCATGCCGCACCTTAAAAAAAAAAAAACAAGCCTTTTCCTATTCCCTTTTCTTTTTTTCATCATTTACTTCAAATTTCTCGGGTGTGTACCATTGTAGATCAGGAGGCTTTTCAAAACATAAGCCTGTCAATGGGACAGGATCCCATATCACTGAAGTTTGGTTAATAAACAGGCAAGACTCAGGGGGTGATTTGCCAATCGTTATTTTCTTTCTACTCCCCAACTCAGAGCAGAAGGACTTTACATACTTTTGTGGTGGGAGCCTCCATACAAGGGTCATGCAGAACTACACAGAGCATAAGACGAAAAAATGACTGATTAAAAAACTGTATATTACTCAGCAGGAGGGGAAGTAAGGTTGAATCTGCTACTGGCTTGAATTATGACTCCAACTCAGAGATTTAGAGATTACGTACGTGGTGATTCATGGGCTCCCTTCATCAAACTGCTCCAGGTGAGCTATAGTTTAAAAACGTAGAACCACAGTCACTCTCCATTATAAGAGATTATGAAAACAGGGTAAGGAGAAAAAAATCACTCAACTTTTCAGCTCAGTAAGTTTTTCCTTGTTAATTTTTTCTTTCTGATGAGCTCATGATACTACTCTAATTCCATTTTAATGATATAGTAAAGAACTATGCATGGTGAAAAATCCAGGAGTAACACCTATATCTGAATGAGCTATGGCTTAATAACAGATTCCTAAAACGAGTTTTGCTTTTATTCACTTAAAAGCAGTCCCAAATATAGGAATGAGAGCCAGGTTTGATAGTTTAAATTGAATGTATTTGGATTTTGTGAATTTCATTTAAAACAATATCTCTGGATTCTCCTGGTGATGCTCTATTGATGGCAGTGATGGAACACCACAATCTCAAACAAATCAAAACTGCAGGCAACCGAAAGGGAAATGAGAAGTACATGGGGGAGGGGGGTGGGGTGGGGTGGGGTATGAAAATGGCTGCAAACTATTTCAAACAATAACTTCTCTTTTGTGGAGAACAAACAAAAACAAAAAACCAAGTCAGGGATGTCTTTCACTTGGAAAAAGGGGTGAGCTGGTCATGTAGAAAGAATGAGAGAGACTGGACAGACAGTCAGAGTGCTACACTGATACCCCAAACATCTCACAAGAACCTGCAGGACTTTATATTACTGGATATATGGGGACATACAGAATGAAATAAATGAGTCACAAAGGAGTGGAAGGATTCAAACTTGCACCAGTAGAAGGAGAAATCTCTTCTAGCAAGGAGATTAGAAATATCGCTACATATTACAGGTGAACTGTGAAAAATATGCTTTTTCGTATAAGAGAAACAGAATGTTTTGGGACGTGTTTAGGGGGAAAATGGGAGGTGGGCAGAAAGTCAAGAATATTTAATTTGTGATATCACAGGCAACTTAACTAAGGCAACATTCTATGCAAATTTTCAGTCACATAAAAAGTTTCCTTTAACTGATTAGAATATACCTAAAAGGGTTGAAAACTTTAATTGGGAAGATCATGTATGATTATGAATAGGAATTCTTATACAAAGTCATATAAAATGACTTAGAAACAGGCCAACAAAAACAGAAAGAGTACAGATCAAAGCCAGTCAAGGGAATTTTGAATTAAGAAAACAAGAAAGGAAAGAAGTTTAAGTGAAGGTGAGTTGGCCTTTTTTAGAAAATCACCTAGCTTACTCAATAACAGTAAATCCCAATCACTGCTTTGGGAGTCCTTGTAACACACTATATTTTTTAATCAACTTAAAAGATTCATTAATTTTGGTATCCTCAGCAAGGTCACACTCTGAGCATTCAGCTGTGTGCCTTTAATGTAGTTTGCGAGTACAAACGCCTGTGTCACTTTCTGTTTGGAAGGGGGAATATCAACATTAACAAACCCTGGTTATATCATTTATAAACATGCAGATGTGGATTATTAAAGATTAATGCATTTTGGGATTGGTGTCGGCATTCCGTTTGTCTCATGCCGAAACCAATTCTGTTCTTCATTAGTCAATGACAACCCACATCACCCTGTTGGGGAAGAGAAATCAAAGGTGCAAGTGTGGGAATTGAGAGTAGGGGATGAAACTGATGACTAAGAAACTTAAGGGCTATAATCAATCAACACATCATCATAATTTCACTTCACAGTTATTTGAGGACAGGGAAATAAACATAACTCCCTTTGCAAGAGGTTTTGGTTTTCCCCCAAATACTACTCACTATGTTTAGAAAATTCAGTCATCTGGATTAAGACCCTACAATGCAGCCTGTTGGTGGGAATATCCCGACCATAACAGGTTACCAGGTGTTATATTTAGTTTCGTCTCCATTTCTAACAACATTGCCAATAAGTGGATTTCCCCTAGACTAAAACGAACTTGTTGAAGCTTTTGCAATATACTTTCATTTGCATTCTGATTTCTCAGTGAAGAGACATAACAAATCAGTTCCATGCCAACAGCAACTAAACTGTGGAAGCATGCTGCTCTGACTCAAAAAATACCGCCACTTCAACCTTACTATAGGCTCAGAGCGGTGACAATCCAACCAACTCAAAAAATGAAAATAAACACCAAAGAAGGTGTCTGAAAAACTTTCCTGCATTTCCTGCAGACAGCGTCAAGATTGCAAGATATGCCACAGAAAACCATCAGTCACTGCTAATATTACCAAGCATTGAAAATGGAGAAAAACAATATATTATTTGTGACATTGGGCATCTCTATGTTTGATTTATGTTTAATCTATAAAAGGTAGGAAACAGGAAGAAATTAATGAGTATAAGTAAAACTACCTGGAAATTTAAATTTTATAAAATCTAAATGCTCATTTCTACAGGGGAGATAGAGAGTAGGAGGAAATGGGTCATAGTGAAAACAAACCAGAGGAAAAGGAAGAAGAAGAAAAAGGATGAGGAGAAGGAGAATTAGAAGAATTAGAAGAAGAAGAAGCTGCCATTTTAAGCTCCGGCACTTACTTACACATCTTCTCCCCCTTGGACAAGTCAAAATTTCGTTGGGCCTCAATTTCCTAATACGTCAAACAGAGTTAATGACATCTGTACTACCTACCTCACAGGGCTATGATGATTAAAGTGCTTTAAATCAGGTGTCAAATTCCTCCCTCCCTTCCACCCCCAAGAATGAAAATATAATAGGGAAATGTTTATTAAAAAAAATACAACAAAACTAATGTTATTTTGTAGTTTTCTAAGTCAATATACAGCCCCAAGAATCTGTTCCTATTTGAGTTTGGCAAAATTATTTTAATCCTTAAAGAGATCCGACTGTGCCAATGGCACACTCAAAAATCTTCAATGGTTTCCTTACTATGTATAGGAGTAATGAAAATGGCACATTCAAAGGTCCCATCTACTTCTCCAGACATTTCAATTTTACTCCTTTTTTTTTTGAGGTAGTTATACAATATTCTGGTTAGAGTCTGGGCCGTGAGAGTCAAGAGGACCCGAATTAAAATCCTGCATTAGACACTTATTAGTTGTGTAATCTTGGGCAAGTGACTCTCTTTTAGCCTGTTGTTTTTTTTAAATCTGTAAAATTGAGATAATAAAATGCCCAAGGGGGTATTATTATATAATTACATTATACACACACAGACACACAGACACACACACACACACACATATAATATAACTATATACATATAGTACTTGCCTCCTAGGGATGTTGTGAGAATCAAATGAGATAAAGCACTATATCAATGTTAGCTAGCATACTCTAAATTCTAACTAAATTGGACTAGTACTGTTTCACGAATTTCCAACGGGGGAAGAACTAGCTTGATTTTGTCTTTGTATTAATTTCCAGCACCTGACACAAGGCCTTGCATATAACAAGTGCTAAAATTTTGCTTTGGGAGAAAAAAATGCTCAAGGACTATCATTTGCACATACAATATTTTTTAACTATGTAGATAAGAGGATCTTTAGGAAAACACTGAAAGAGTATAGATATAGGGTTTGGAGCCAGGAAGACCTGACTTCATATCCAGCCTCAGACACCTATGAACTGTGTGACCCTGGACAAGTCATTTCTCCCTATTTGCCTCAGTTTCCTCATCTGTCAAATGAACTGGAGAAGGAAATGGCAAGCCACACCAGTGTCTTTGCCAAGAAAACCCTAAACAGGGTCATGAAAAGTCAGACATGCCTGAAAAATGACTGAACAACAAGAAAATAAGTAATAATGAATGATGTCTTGATTCTAAATTAGAACCAATAAATAAAGGTAAAAGGTTCTGTACCTCATTACTAACCCACCAAATCTATTTAAGAACTTTCATTTCTTCTCCTCTTCCCAAGAAAAAGCATATTGTTGGAAAGCATCAGTTGGAAAGGATGTAAAATTACTCTCATGTGCAGCATAGAAGGCAATGTTTTACTTGTCAGGAAGGGAAATACAGTCTTATTGCAAGTATCCTTGTTTTGCAAAATTGCTAAATCGGTTTTGTGTAACACCATGGAATAAAAACACGGAGAGAGCAACCACATTTGGTGGTGGTGCTATGTATGTGCATGTGTGCGTGTGTGCGTGTGTGTGTGTGTGTTTTTACATTTTCTGCTCAGTTTGCCAATAACTAGTATGCATCATCCACACAACAAGCTGTTGCAGGATTTTCACCCTTGGCAAAACCATGAGGAAAATTTTGATAGATGCCCTAAAATAAAAAAAAAAGATGTCCAGGTAAAGTGTTCATACTCACTTTCAAGTGAAATTAAGTCCTGTGATCTAAAGCTATAACATTTAGGATGCCACCAAAGTTACAGTGAAAATGAATATAACCAAGAGCCATCTTTAAACCATCTCTCAAATTATCTGATTTTCTCTAAAATTTACATACTAGGATTTCATTAGATAGAAATGAATTAAAATCCTAGAACTAAGACTCAACACTTTCAAAAATCAAGGTGATCGTCTTTCCTTAAAAACCTGTTCTTTCTTCTGATTTCACCATTTCGATAAACAACTGTATCCATCACCATCTGACCTATTTAAAACCTCGCTGTTTGTTTTCTTTAACTTTACCTTTGGCCTCACTTCCCACCTTTAAGCAGCTGCAAGATCTTGTCAGTTTAACCATAGCTACCACTCTAATTCAGGTCCTCATTCCTTTTGGCACAGACCACTGTCATCCTCCAAGCAATGTTCCTTTGCCTCTACTCTCTGCAACCACAAAGAATCCTTCACGTCACGGACAGGTCAAATGCTACTTTTCTGCTCAAAGCTCTTCAACAGCTAGCTATTTCCTAGTAAGGAAAGGTCAAACTTCTGAGTGGCATTTAAGACTCTCAAGAACCTGACACCACCCAATCTGTCCAGCCTTCTCATGCTTCTTTTCTCCCTGTCCTCCACGCTGGAGCCAAATGGGATGAAAGTCTGTGCTTTACTTCCTCTGTGCTCATGGTACCCCCTATCCCTGGAATAGACTTCTCTTCTAATTCCAACCAGCTGAAATCCTACCCATCCCTTTAAGGTTAACTTAAATGCCATCATTGGGGCAGCTAGATGGCACAGTGGATAGAGTACTGACCCTGGAGTCAGGAGGACCTGAGGTCAAATCCAGTCTCAGATCAGACACTTGACACTTACTAGCTGTGTGACCCCGGGCAAGTCACTTAACCTCAACTGCTGCTCCAAAAAGCAAAAACAAACGAACAGAAAAACTTAAATGCCATCATCGTGAAGGAGGTCATCTGCAACGGAATGAGTACTGGGCTTGAATAAGGAGCCTTGCATTCAAATTCCAGCTTTCATGTTTGAAACCTACTAGATGTGGGACGGAGAAAAGTCACTTAAATTCCAGAGAAAAAATGGGGATAATCCTTGGACTATCTACCTTTTTCAGGGCTACTAAAGAAGATGATTTGTAAATCTCAAAATTCTCTGTCATGCTAGGCAGACATGAGTTATATTATTACATTGTACATGACATGAATTTCATTATTATGAAGGCTTCCTTGATGCCCTCAATCAACAACAATCTTCCTTCTGACCTCACAAAACACTCTGCTTACATCTCCTTTATACACTTTTTTTTGGGGGGAGGGCGTAATTTCTATTTATATCATACCCCTCTACTAAACAACAACCAACATGAAAGTATATTGCTCTAACAACTAACATATTCCTCTGTATATAGTAGTAACGCGTAGATGGCGGTTGAATTGAATTAAGAGGATCTGGTCCCATTTCTTACCCTATGCAGAAACTGCCCTATAAAATCTTTGACAGATGTTTAGTCTCTAGAAAAACTCCCAATAATATGGACAACTCAGGGTAACTCACTTTACCTTTAAGAAAATTTGCCATTTATTTGACTGGATGTTTACCTCATTCTTACTTCTACTCATTGTTACTAGTTCTGATTTCCTTTACTAAACAAAAAAAGTCTAATCTCTCACTTCATGGGAAAGCCCTTCATATACTTAGTCATAATGTTTCCTTCTAAACATCACCAAATCTTTCAGCCACTTCTCATGACAAATTTTGGCTTTCCCTCAAATCTGAGTTGCCTTCTGCTGGATGCACTAGTTCATCAATGTCTCTATTAAAATTTGGCTCCCAGACATAAACACAGTACATAAGAAATAGTTTGGCAAAAGCAGAATGTGATTGTCTCCTTTGTTTGTGGGCAAAAACCTCCATTAAGGCACATGGTCTAATGAGCTTTTTTTAGAGGGGGGAGTAAGAAAGAACTAATTGTGTGATCCTGGGCAAGTTACTTAAACTCCATTTCCTCACCCTGTAAAAATGGGGAAAATAATAGCACTTATCTTCCAGGGGTGTTGTAAAGATCAAGTGAGATAATGTTTTTAAAGCACTTTGCTAATATTAAAGTGCTATAAATACCAGCTATTATTATTATATTTAGATATGAACCAGCTAAAATCCCTCTTTCTCACACAAAGAGGTTTTAGTCATATACTAAATAACTTACCCATTTAGGCAGAATGGAGGCCTAAACATTTAAAAAATCTAGGTCTAGAAATGTCTTCAAAAAAAAAAAAAAAAAAAAGAAACTGATTTGTAACAATCATTCTTCATCTTATGAGCACTAACCTTGACAAATTAGACTAGGAACTATCATTTCCTATCACCTAAAAACCTTCCTGTTCACTTTGGCCTATGACTGACTCTTAACTGCTATTCATTTTTCTCTTTTCCATTAAGCATCTTTCCAGTGCCTGCTTGTCTGAATGTCAAATTAACCAAGAGAATTAACTTTATAACCAGACTGCCTTCCTGTTTGTATCTGAAGCTATGTCAGTGTTCGTTGTTATCTATTTAACCCTCCCTTGTTAAAAAAGAGAACTCTTACTTTTAAAAAAATACTGCTGAGTACTTGAATGGAAAGATGGCTAAACTAGAAGTGATACTCACAATTTGGTATATAATACTCTCCTTAGTTCATGCTGGTGGCATCTAAGATTTTTCTCAGAGTTATACAGAACATCAGGCCAGCTCGCATGCTGACTCTGTTTCTCTCACCATCCAGGAATTGATCCGTTAGTAAAGCTCTTGAGAGACAAACTTAGTGTAAAGTAACGAGGGGTACCACCTTTGGCATAGTTATTATAATGGGGATAAGAACTTTTAGTGTCTATAATATTTAAGTTTGAGAAAAGGCCAAGGAAGCTGAAATGTTTTGGAAACTGCAGGAAGTACAAGGATAGAATTTCATCCTTCATCCTATGTATTTATAACATATATAGATCCCAGGATGGAGGGTGGGGGGACAGGAGGAGACACTTGCCTAAGTCCAACTAAGACAAGTGCATTTAGATTGGCCCCTGAAAGACCGACAGCTGATACCAATATTCTTTTTCCTTCAGGGTCCCTACATCTTTCATAATGATATACTTAGTTTTTATTCTCTGCTCTCCCACCATTCTTTAATATACTCTAATTGTTCTGTTTCCTAATCATTAAGTCACAGAAAAGAGCATAAGGAATGCCATGATCTTTATAAAAAAAAAAAAGAGAGAGTGAAAGGAAAGAATCCAAGAGGAAAACATGTAAAATCTTTAAAAACTCAGTTTTTTCCTATCTTCTATGCTGGAAAAAAATGTGCTTTATGTATAACTATAAATATATTATGTACAGAAAGTAGATTTGTCATATGAGATTAAGTAACAAAACAGTGCACTTTCTATGATGTCAGGGAACATGCTGTTTTTGATTAGTCTCTAGGTTCAATCATTCTATTTAATGCATATATGGGCAGAAAAGGTACAATACAAACTAAGCATTTGGTAATAGTGATACATGATATCTACTCCTTTTTTTTTTAAATAAGCAATGGTTACTCACTTAATCTTCCAGCTTCAGAAAAAGATGCTTATTCCCATCTGAAATTGGATGTGGTGCTAATGCCAAAAGCTAAGAGGCAAGGGAGTGAAATATTGGAAAGTCCATGATGTCGTTACTTCCTATTTCTAACATACCTGATGAATTATCAAGAGTAGTTTAAAATTCCCTTAGATTTTAAAAAGAAAAATGGTGGGACAACCTCCAAAAAATTCTATTGGATACTGATGGGTTAATACTTGCCCGGCCCATCAGCAATCTCCCACAGTACCCTCACCTTTCTTAATATTTAAACACTGTTGCTGCTTACATGGCACAGGAGAAAAAAGCTGACAAAAGCCTTTGGCCAATAAAATGAAAATAAAAAAAATTGTTGGGCTTATTTACATTTTTGCTTTGTTAGTAAACTGGAACAGTTGGCACAGGAGGCAAGACAAGTGAAATTAACATCCACTAAATCTTCTGGCAACAGCAGTGCATTTTGATGTGCTGTGTCAGCTTCTACGAGGGTGATAGGTAGAATGAGGCACAGGGTAAGACCCACACCAAATAAAAGGCAGCCATGGCTTCTGCTCCTTAACAAAAAACAATCAAAGAGATCGGGCTGCAACAGGAGAAGCAGCAAAAAGTTCAGGAAGAAAAGAAATTAATTTCTTACAAAGAAACCGATGTTTGGCAGCCACAAGTTGCAGAAATGACTGCATTAGGCATGGGTGGCTTAATTTAATTAAGCACGTTTTCTTTGACTACAACTCTAATAAAAAATGGGGGGGGGGGTTCCCACATGGAACTTGACCAATATGAAGGAGAAGGATTAAGAGATTGTGGAGGGGGGGACAAGTGAATGCAAGAATTTGCCACCACATGGCACTGTGAAGCACACGTATTTCTGTTCTTAAATACATGTGTAAATTAAACATCAGAAGCAGATTTCTCCACCTCCTCCAACGATAGATGGCTACAATGCTGGAACCCAGGAATGTGCACACAAAGGCAGCTGATCCATGTGGCTACTTACCATAGAAAATCTCCATCCTGCTTTTCAAAAGGAATGCAGGAAGGAAATGCCCCACTGAGTTAGGGATATGCCAGTGCCAATACTATGCAAGTGCATCATGGTAGCAATTCCCATGAAACTTCAAATGTTTGTCAGAAGGCAACACAGGAGGGCAAATTTGCAGTGGGTGGAGAAACAGTTTAAACAGGCACTGAACAGAATCAGCCATTTGGGATGCTTTATTATAGATGGTTTATCCATCTTTGTGATGTTTCTCATTAGTCGTCAATTTCATTTACCCAGAGCAGAGATGGAGAAAATGATGGTTCTTTTCCAACGAACCCTGGGAAAGCAACACCTTTATTCAAACAGTCTTCCCAGCAAGAACCCCCTCCAATATTTTGGCTTTTCCTCATCACGGCTATCAGCTACATAACAGCTGCTCATCTTACAATGACTTGCTGGAGAGACAATGATTGAAAGAGCCAATCTGTGTCACATGGAGAGGCTGTAGCAAGATATAGCAGGAGGTAATGGGATAGAAGTGAGGTCAGAAACAACAAAATTGAAGCGGGGAGTGGATGGACGTGCTAGGGACAGGGAATAGAAAGGAAGAAAGAAAGTGGAAAGAGAATAAAGGGGAAAAACTAAACAAATGCTTAAATAACCATAAGTCCCTAGGTTATAATTTTCATTTTATTAATGAAGAATTATGACCCTATTGTTTTAGCATGTAACAATGAAGATATAAGATATGAAAGTGGGAGTGAAAGAAGAAAAACACTTGTAAGTTAGTCTTACCAGACTGATTTAAGAATTTCAGAGGGTAGATTTCATTTCCACATATTCCAACATTTAGGTTTGTTGGGGTAAACTAGCAGGGAGAAAGATAGAGAGAAAAGATACCAGGAACTACACAGAAATAGAACCGGAATAGGAATGAGGCTGGTCTGAGATAAGGGAAGTGCGAAGGTACTAAGAATATCTTCAGTTTTGGGTGGTGGCATTTGGACCTGAGATTTTATCAGTGTAGGGAGCTCCATGTGTAGGTGGAATCTCCTTCCACTGGTGGAGTCTGGCAATGCCTCTGAAAGGGTTGTATGGGAGGGCACTGAGAGATTAAGTGGTTGGCCCAAGGTCAGCTAGTTAACTAGTTTATCAGTCAGGGCAGAAGCTGAGCTTTACTGACTCCAAAGACTCCAAGACTGGCACTCTATCCATAATACCTCATTGCTTCTCCATATTACCAATATTGATCAAATGTAATTCATATTCTTAAAATATCTGCAACAGAGATTTCCTCTATAGCTATAATTGTTTGAGGTTGGTGGTTACTATACAGCTTCAACCTGATTTCTAGTACTGAGAAAGGGGTGAGTTAATACAAATGTCAAATATCCAAGCATTGGCAAAGATTTAAATTTTTTTTTCAATATTTATAATGCTTTTTCTCCCAACTTGCCTATTTTTCTTTGTCATATCCTTTCCCAGACAATTTCTATGTGAAATTTAATTGCTGTCCTATCTTGGTCTCTTATTTTCAAGTTGGAAAGAAGTAAACAATATGGAAAATACTTAATATTTTTTTCACCTCTGCTGGACACTGCACACAGAGCAAGTTTTGATATAAAGAAATTTTTAAAAAATGTAAAGTATACATTAACTTCCAATAAAAGTCCTTTGGTAGCTAGAACTAGAGAGTTTACCTACCAATAATAGCTGCCAATCACAGAATCTAAGATGCTTTGGATTTTTTTATGCTTTTAAAAAATTTAATATGATACATTGAGCCCACTAACACAGAGAATTTAAGAATTCAAGAATTTACTTGAAACTCTTTATGCTTTTCATCAAAAAAAAAAAAATGAAATGAATCACTTCCTACCTGACTTCCTACATTCACAAAATTTCAAATCAGAGCTTATATCTGCCACAACACAGATGTCAAGCTTCGAACAACATGAGCTGTGGAGAAATAAAGAATCAGCAATGGCCTTGCATTTCAAAAGAACACAATTCAAAGAAGTGAAATCTCTTCAAAGCAGCCACAAAATGCCTCATCCTGGTAAGGAAGTGACCCTAGGAAAATCAGGAGACTTTTTGGAGAGACTGGTCTGTCAGAAGGTTACAGCCCAGTGTGATGGAATTTTTGGCCAAAGAAACACTGAAAGACCATCTTCAAAGCTATGGCATGCAAGGCTGCAGCCTCTTTTGGTAGTGATGTGATCCTCACACTGAGGAAGTTATAGATGACTGAAATGCTGTCACTATTTTTGAAATGGCATTGACTAAGATAGGAGACTTTCTATTAAATAAACTTTTCAGAACAGAACTCCAATTTAGGAATTATAAATACCTGGTTTCCTGATCCCACATCCAGTTCTATTACTACAATAAAAGATGACTACTTGCTATTTATTAATGGACTGGCTATTTACTAACTATCCTCCTTTAAAAAAACCACTTAGACTTAAGGAAAATTAACTTTGTTAACTAAGGATCTTCCTACCTAGTGTTTAGCTGATAAAACTGTCAGATCTTTTGTCAAAAAAAAAAAAAAAAAATGTTCTTGGAGAACTTTTTTTCTAGATGTCCAATTTAATGTTATATAAATCAATAACCAATGAAAGAAAAGCATAAAAGGAATTTTTAAAAAAGGATTTGAAAAAATATGTATTATATAAAGATGTATGTATTTACATATATTACATTAATGGTTATATATATTGACTGAAAATGGGACTTTTAAAATTAAGCAACTAAGATAGCTATCCAACCAAAGTTTCATTTAGGTTACTCTTCCGTATAATACTTTGGCTTTGAGCGTTTCAAGACTTTTACCTTGTGGAACATAAAATCATAAAAAAGAAATATCCTAAGAAACTTAGCCTCACCTTGAGAGGCACAATGGAGTAGAAAATAAACAAGTGAAATTAGGTGACAGGCTTCAAGGACCTAGAAAGTTTACCCTAGATAACGTCCTTGAAGCTACATCATTATTAGAGAGTGGTCACCACTCAGATATATACTGTCATGTAGGAAAAGCAGTATAGAAATGTAACTATTAAAAAGAATGAGACTTATGACCTATTCGTTAGCATCCATCAGTAAATTAAAAAAAACCAAACCACTGTCAATTTCAGAAGAGGAAGCAAGCATGTTCCATTGAATATACCTCCATCACTTTAACCAAGGTAATACATATAAAGAAAATGTCTAATTTATAGCTGCTATAATGATATATTACACCAAAAAGAAGCTTCCATTTATACTATATGTATAAATAGTTACTTCCATGTTGTCTCAACCATTCAAATGTGAGCTTCTAAAAGGCAGGGACCTTGTTTTTGACTTTCTTTGTCTCCTAAGTGCTTAGCGTAGTGCTTGGCAAAGAGTAAGTGTTTACTAAAAGCTTGCTGACTCTCTGATAAAAAAAAAAAAATTCGTTCCACGTACCTAATAAAGGAAAATTGGTTGTTAGGTACATAAGGTGAATAGTAAAACAACTGTATTTCTAAAAAGCTGCAGAGACTCTAACAAGTATAAGATGGGGAGCACTACACATCGGAAAAGAGCTCTCAAATATGCTGCAATGAATGAACTAATACTACTATAAGCATGTACTTACAAGGTTTTTGAAAATAACACAACATTATATACTGAGATACAGTCATAAAAACAAACCCACTGGTTAACATTCTATGACAAAAGAGCTTAGTGGAATTTGCTGATATAGTTTTCTGATTCAGCAGAAACACTGTAAAGGCGTATGTAGACAGAAAGAAGATTATTTAGTTTTGGCAGAGCAAACAAACATGGAAACTGAGGAACAATAAAGAATGAAGTCATTTAACTCAATTACTGAGGGGGGTTCCTTTGAAAAAATCATTAAGAGATACTTTGGAACTGGGCATTTACAACATTTGGGCGACAAGTCCTCTGTCACACCACCAAGGCATTCTGATCCCCAAAATAGATTATTGTCAAGTATTTCATTGATGAGAATCTAATTGTTCTAAGGCATTAAGACCAGATCTAGCTTTGCTATCCAAGTTAAATCACAATAAATCAGTAATACCTGGAATACTCGCAGGAGAAATTGGGCCCGATCTTGACTGGTTGCTCCCGACAGGAGAGCCAACAGGAGAAGGTGATGGGCCCCCTGGGATACTGGAAAGATGGGGGGAAGCATGAGGAGAGAAGGGCGACTGTGCAGGATTGCTCTGATCCCCTTGGCTGCTAGTGGAGCCTGATGCACTCACTGCTGAACTCAATGTTGCTTCTGTTCCTGTGGGCAGGTCATCAATGGAGCCAGATAAGTCCTGAGTAGAGGGAAAAGAGAGAAAATATCTATTAATGTAGTAAAACACTGCTTGTTCAGTGTCCAATCCAAGTTCACCTACAGAATTCATGCTATTACAGAATTTTATAGGGGGAGCTAGGTGGCGCAGTGAATAGAGCACCGGCCATGGAGTCAGGAGGACCTGAGTTCAAATCCAGTCTCAGACCAGACACATGACACTAGCTGTGTGACCCTGGGCAAGTCATTTAACCCCACTGCCTCACCAAAAAAAAAAAAAAAAAAAAAAAAAACGAAAAAATTTTTTTTATAAAAGCAGTCATCCAAATCATGGATACTTTGTCAACTAAAAATATCAACAGCTCTCATGAGCTACATCAACAAGAATGTGGCCATTTCTTTCAAAGTGAGATAATCACCTTTATTCTAGGAACCATCCTTGAGCAGTATTGCTCATTGAGTACTTAGCATAATAAACCAGCTCAATTCTCCATAGACAGCATTACATGGCACTTGGCATATTCATCCATCCCTACTGGTTAGATAGAGGGAGTTATTAATACTGATGTAACAAAGGATAGTGCTGAGCTTAAAAACTGTGGACTGAGAATGCCATTATTTTGACACGGCATCCTCCAATTTTCAAATTAAGAAAAGAGAAAAGGCAAATATACATATAAATACAAATATATAAGAATTATGAAAAACTTCAATTAACTTTTGAGGTTTCTGAGCTCTTCAAAATTGGGCTCGAGCCATACCTTTCCAGGCTTATTCCATGTCATTCCTTTTTCTGCGCTCTACGTCCCATCTAAAGAGGGTACTTAACGGTCCTGTGCACAGACTGATTGTCCCCTCGGCCTGTTACACAATCCCTTCCTCCCCTCCATTTTTAGGGACATCTACTTCCTTTCCAAGTACAGTAAGTGATTCCTCATACAAGAGATCTTTTTTCATTCCCCTAGATGCTCGGGATTCCCAGAGTCCCAAGCGCCTAAAACATAGAAGTCACCAGATAAACACTTTTTGGTTGATTGAGCAGAAAGGTGAGAACTTGTGAATGTTTTAAAACTGCTTCAGAGATGATATTTCGACATGAGGATGCATGAAATGAGCCCATGTATTCTGAAGCTCTTCCTCCACTCTAATGGAGGCCAAAATCATCACAATTCAGCCCAGATGCACAGCACTATTTTGGCCATCTTATTCTCTTACATCAACATTGCATGCTATCACTGTGTTAAAAAAGAATAATCAACAGATAAATTAATCTTGTAAGATCAAAATGGTATTGTGATAGATACCACTAGAAAGAAGGGTTCTGTATAACAAAGGTATCCCCAAGGCTTTGTACATAGTCCATGGAAACAAACTGGATTGAAATTTACACAATAAATTTCCTAAACAACATGTATCTTCTCCAATTCTGCGTCATAACAATCTTAACAAAACAACTGTTTACACTTTAGGTGGGAAAAGGAAAGCAGAATCACCAAGTAGCAATTATCCTTCAACTCACTTCTCCCCATTTCAAAGCTAACTAAATCAAACCCATTTAAATTCTCAGGCTACTCAACAAAATAAATCTGGAGGAGAAAGGTAGGGTGTATAAAAGTTAGATACCATCTATTTTCCCTATCTTATGAGGTCAATACACTTCTTTTTACTTGCTAATTAACTACCCCAGAGACTAAGCATCAGTTCTGTTTTGTCTCTAGGACATAAAGACTAGTAAAGTAACTATTAGCAATTCATTCATTGAAAGAAAAAAAAATCCATTACAACAAAACAACTATGATGTCCCAAGAGTTCTTTATAATGAGTTTTTACTTATATTTTATTTATGGACTTTATAGTATTAATTTCTTACAATATACAGCTCTGGAGAAATAAATCAGTCTTGTTATGGTACACGAGGTGTACAGGAGATACAAGAGATTTTTCATTCAAATTATTAAGCACTTGGCTGAGAGTTAAATCTTGACTATTTGTGGTTTTGAAAGATCCCTTAGTGCACTCTCTAAGGAAGATTTTTATTTTAGTAATATGGCAGAGCTTTAATATTCTGTCTGGCTTAATTTCTCACTGAAAGTGCCTGTATATTTTTTGTGTTGTTGCTGTTGAGTCTTTCTAGTAGTGCCTGACTTTCCATGACACCATTTGGGGTTTCTTTGGCAAAGATACTAGGGTGGTTTGCCCTTTTTCTTCTCTAGCTCATTTTACAGACGAGGAACTACGATGGGGTTAAGTGACTTGCCCAGGGTCATACAACTAGTAACTAACAGAGTATGGATTTGAACTCTGGTCCTCCTGCCTCCAGGACTGGCACTCTATCCACAGCGCCACCTAACTGTCCCATGTGTTTGTGTATAAATTATCAAATGCAATCAAATGCAATTTTTTGTGGCTTCAAACCAATATAAAGTATTTTAATTTTGATACCAATGGGTAAATTTTACATGCAGTTTTGCCAAGAAATCACATTTGTATAATTGCTTAAGTCTTACAAAGGACTTTCCTCAATCAACAATTTGTGGAGTTAGATAGTTAAAGTGTTATTTTCCCACCAAACTCTCTCCTGATCCTACCAATACTCTCCCTCACCTAGCTCCCTTCTGCTGGTCCAGAGTTAGGAATGGATGACTGGGAAAGGGAAGGTAAGTTATGATAATCACAGAAACTTCTACCTTTTAGTTCTAGGTTCTCCTAGTATGGCCAAAATGGAACAAACTGAACCCCTTTCCTAAAGGGCAAACCTTCCAATATTTGAGGGTATCTGTCATGTGCCTCCTATATGCATTAACCAAGTTAAAATAGGTGGAATTCCTTCAACCAATCCTCATTAGTTATGATTATGAATCCTTGTTACCATCTACTCAATATTCTGCAGCTTGTCAATATTGTAACCTCCCTAAAATGAGATATGTAGAACAGGACATAGTATAGCAAATCTGGTCAAGTGACAACATGTAAGGGAATCAACCAAATTGTTAAATCATTTAAGGTAATTATGGGAAAGGAGAGGGGGAGAGAAAGAGAGAGACAGAGAAAGAGAGAGACAGAGAGACAACAAGATGGGGAATTTGGTCAAGGCAAACTAAACTGAGAAAGGTATACCTGTAGGATTAGAATTGGGGACAGGGAGAAGAAGGGAGTAAGGTTCTTAGGAAATTTCTGTTAGGAAAATCAATGGGAGCATTCCCTGCTCTGGCCAGTCAATCAGCTTTTAGAAGGAAAGTGTTGACCTGAAGCTCAAAAGAAGATGTATGAGGGGAGAGGGAGTGTGGAGAGGTACAGGAGACTCATTTTCCAGGGACATATGAGGCTGAAAATGCTCAGCCAAGTCCTGGTGATAAAAGTAGGGTAGACAAGTAAGAAAAGAACAAGATTTTCCTTTCTCTCCAAAAGGGTCAGGGATAAATAGAGGATAGGAAGACAGGGTATCTTCCATACTGGTTAGAAAGGGGAAATGAAACCATGGAGAAGCTGGAAGCAAACGTTTAATGCATTAAACCCAGGCCAAGACAACTAAGTAACTTGAATTATTCATCCAACTGTATATAGTCTGGCTCTACAAATTCCCTTACATGGTAAGAGGTTTATGTGTTATTATACAATACAAAAATAATTAGATGAGGAGTCAACTGATCTGCCTTCTAGCCCTGGTTCTGACACTACCTAGTTCTATCACCTAAAGCAAATAACGAAACCTTTTTGGTTCTCAGGCCTCCCCATTTGCATGAAGGACCAGTATGGAGGACAATGCACAGGAACAAATCCTATGATAGGCTTAGGGTATGAATAACTGGCACTAACTATACCTGTCCTGTGCATATAAGTATTCCTGTTTATCTCCCATCCAATTTTTTCAAAAATCTTTTTAAAATTTTGTTTTTATCACTTTCATTTCCAAATATTTCCTCTCCTCTCCAGCGAATCCTTCCTTGAAACAAAGAATACAAAACAACAAGCAGTTGAGTAAAACTACTCAACAGATTAACTACACCTGCCTATGTCCACATACAGTTCTGCACTCAGTCCCCACCTCACAAAGAAGGAAAGGGGTACATCTTTTCATCTCTTCTTCGGAGGTAGGTGTGGTTGTTATAATTTGCATGACTTCCAGTTTTAGGTTCAATATTTTGTTTTCTCCATTTCCATTATTTTATTTACTGGATAGACTGCTTTCTTGATTCTACTTACTTTTCCTCGAATCAGTGCTTTAAACTCTTCCTAAGTTTCTCTGTATTTTAAAAAATTCATTAATCATTATGGCCCAGTAATACTGCTATAAATTCTGAAACCGCTACCAAATTCAGTCATTCCTCAATAGTGGTAGAGCAGGGAGATGAAGAAGATGACAGTGAGGAGCCCATGGAAACTGGGAGAAAGAAATTATCCTAACTCCACAGTACAATTGCCAATGTCTCAATAAGTCAAACCAGAACTCGAATCATGTTTCCCTCTTCAATTTTCCACCTGCTATCATTGCTTATGCCATACAGCCTGCTTTAAAGTAAAACTACCAATGATGTTAAAAAAAAAAAAAAATCTTTGTGCCGGTTTAGTTGATGAAAATCATTCAAGACCTACATTTCCTATAGTATGCTTACAGAAACACAAGAATATCTTGTATTAGGAAGAGTAATACTTTTCTAAGTAAAATACAGGGCAATCTTTAGCAGAGTCAAATGGTAACTGTTGCTATGAATAACAAATGTAGCAGAAACAGTGTAGATTGAAAATATCACTCCTAGAAATAGTATCATATCAAGCTTCCAAAATAAAACTGGGCGAATAGAATCAGTTTTTCAGAACTCATATAGATAAAGTGCGTACAAATTTCTGTTCAGGGCACATTAGATGCATGAATCTGCACACAGAGAGTTAGTAAAATAATATATTTACTATGGATACTTCAGTTTAACTGCAGTTTTGACCTATTCAGATTCTCAGAATTGCAAACAGCTGTTTGGTGATGCTGTGTAGTATCTGGAGCATTTTATAAGCAGATAACATACTAGGATGATTTTATTTGATTTCAACAGTCAAGTCAAATGCTTGGGATCATTATGACAAAACCAAAGTCACCTGATTGACTGGATGTAAATACTTGTTCTCTTACATTGGTGTGTTTAAGGGAAGATAAGACTCACTCCTCAGCAGGCTGCATTCTATCAATGACTGACAGGTCCCAGATATTTCTTGAAGCACATGCCTTCAAGGGATTTCCTCACTAACCTGATGCAACTCATTCATAAAGTACAAGGGCACACATGTGACACTGTCCTACTCTGAGAACTAAACCCGGCTGCCTTGTTCCTCTCCTTAAAGGTAGGCCCAGTGGGGGTGGGGGCGGGAGAAGGAGTGGGTAATGAGGGCAGGATACCACACATTAGACAGGCTTTAGCTGTACTTAATAATACTTCTAGAATGGCACAATTCACCTATTTTATAAAACAGAAGGATTACACTCCATCACTATCTGTTACAAAATTAGCAGGAAAAACACAAATTAATAATCTCAATTTCTTTATTTTTTTTGAAGTAAAAAAAAATTAAGCAGGCCAACATCAGCTCTCTTAAAGTAAAGCCCAATCCTTGTGATTTAGGTCTAATATCTACATAAATGTAAATAATAAGAAAATGATTTTACTGGATAGTTTCAAGATATGTAACAGAAAAGAACTGAACTCTTGGGTAACAAAATGTGAAATAATAACTTGGTTTTAAAACACACAAAAATAACAAGAAAAATTCTTCAAATTCAAATCTACTCTAAACTACCATCTAGTAAAACATTATAGCTTCAACTCGGCGTTTCAAATCCATGTGTATTTATCTGATTTGATTTTTGCTTCCTGTGGGTTACCTGTGTTTTGTTCCAACTTTCCAACTGGACAGAAAAATTTCCAAAAAAAAAAAAAAAAATTACTGTTAAAAGAACTCAACACCATATAAGCCTTTGTTTTTAAAAATAAAAATGCTAATCAGCAACTGCCTGCCTAACATAAAAAAATCCCTTTTCTGCCCAATATTAAAACCGCATGTCATATTAAGAAAAAGGAGAGGAAAAGAAAAGATGGAGATGAGTATTAAGAGATCATCTATCAAGCAGCAAACCCATCGAAAACATTTCTGTGATTCAACAAGCTACTTGAAGAAAATACCAAGAGAAGAATATAAAAACAGTGGCCTTCATACCATTCACATGTCATCAGCATTTCAATGTGCACTGCCTCAGAGTAACAGAACAGTAATAAAGAAAGATAGGATTTCTACATTCCAGTTATATACACACATAACTTTTATATGTAAATTATACTGATACATTCACACTCTTTAGGGTATCCATACGCAGAGCTACTTAAAAATGTGTTAATAAGAGAACTTCAACAGAGCTTTAAGCATTGAGCCTAGTTAACAAAGAAGCTCTGTAACTAATACTACTCTAGAGGACAATTTAGTCAGCAGGGCACCAACCCTATTCTTTTATAAGGACTATCAGATCTATGATGCCTGGAAAGAACAGAGAGACCTTACTGCATCTCATTCAAACCAAGGCACCTTCAAGCTACAGTGCTTCCATTTATCTTGCTGGAAAGTTGGCAGGTAAAGTAATTGCAGGGAGGACTCCTTTTAAGGCAATGAAGTCCCCATGTCCCAAGGCATTCCTTAAATCCCTCCTTTTTTTGACGGGCTGATTGCTAAGACACTGATTCTATGGGCTAGTATAACAAAAACCACAATTTTGCCCCAATGGTTTGTTTTTGATGAAAGAATCTTGCTGCTCCTCATGAAAGATTTTTTAAAAAAATTGCTACGTAACTGAAAATAGTGAGCACTTTCCACCCACCCTTACCAAAGAAAATATTCTGTTAGACCTAACATCGACACTTCGCATAAAAAACCCTGACATTTTATGAATTTAGTTTTAGATGAACTCAAATTATAGCAAAATTTCTCTGTGTTTGGAATTATGTCTCCAGGTAAATGCTTATCTTTAACCACCTTCCCTTTACCCTTTGCCCACAAGTAACCTTTATTCTTAAATATTCGATAAGTACAAGAGATCTCATTGTGCTTAGGATTCTGTTAAGCCTTCCTGGTGGTAGAACCTTATCAGACTTTGACAAGAGAGACACTTTTGAATCAGCACACAAATTTGTACTTGCAACACAGCCAGCAGAGGGATCTATGAAAGGCAAGTTATATGGTAGTCAGAAACAAAGTGAAGCACGGAAAATATTTTATTCATCTGAGCACATATGGCTTTATATACATATATAAAATACAAAATTTTATATCCATATATAACATGTTCCTTTCTTGAATATTTCACTTTGTCATATCGATTGAGATTCATGTCAAACACACATCTGGTATGATGGTATTCAATTTATCACTAGTTAGCTTCCTGAAGATCAATTTACTCAATCAATCAATAAGCATTTACTAAACTATGTGCTTATCATTGTGCTAAGGGATAGGGATATTAAAAAAGGCAAAAGACCGTACAAAGGGCTTACAATCTAATGAGAGAGAGACAACATGTGAACAAATATATACAAAGCAAGCTATATACAGGATAAATGGGAGAAAATTAAGAAACACTAGAATTAAGAGAGGTTGGGAAATACTTTCTATTAAAGATGAGACTTTAGTTGGGACTTAAAGGAAGTCAAGGAAGTCAATAGGTGGAGTTGAGGATGAAGAATATTTCAGGCAAGAGGGAAGCCAGAGAAAATGAGAATATTTATGAAGATTTTCTAAGCCACAAGCATCTTAACACTTTATTTATTTTTTGGGGGGGACTAGGCAATGGGGTTAAGTGACTTGCCCAGAGTCACACAGCTAGTGAGTGTTATGTGACTGAGTCTGAATTTGCCAGTGCTCTATCTGTTGCGTCACCTAGCTGCCATCCCACCCTTTGATCAAACATGTACATCACTTTTACAATTACATGAAAGGTGTGACGCCATAGTGGATAGAGGGCTGGTGTTGGAGTTAGCAGATTTTGGGTTCAATTTTGTATCCTGAACATAAAAGCTCTGTGTCCATGGGCAAGTTACACCAACTCTCAGTGTCTCAGGCAATTCCTTATAACCATAAGTTACCAAGATGTGTAGCTGATGCCAATCAGCGAAGGGGTTTTCTGCAGTGGAACTTTCCTATGATGAAATCATAGGTCTGGAACCTCAATCACCCAAAATGGTATGTCAACATGCAATTGTATATTCAAAACTGTACATGCTTTGAAAAAATCCTCTTTGTAGTTTTCAAGTGACCCTGGCTCCCTATCACCTCCAAGATAAAATCCTTCTTATGGTGTATAAGTGACCTTGGGTTCTTCAAGTCTATGCCATTATAGTAATAATAGCTATAATAATAATGCCTAGCATTTACATACCATTTTAAGCTATGAAAAGTTCTTTACAAAAATTATCTCATATTATCCTCATAGTTCTAGTAGGTAGGTTAAGCTATGAAAAGTTCTTTACAAAAATTATCTCATATTATCCTCATAGTTTTAGTAGGTAGGTGCTAGAATTCTCACCATTTTATGGATGAGAAAACTGAGGCAGACAGAGGTTACGTAAATTGCTCAGAGTCACATAGCAAATGTCTAAGTCCGGATTTGAACTCAGGTCTTCCTGATTCCAGGTTCAGTGCTCTACTTAACTGACTCTGTTTTATGAATTATTAGTTGAAGTAGTATTTTAAAAACTTTTTTGTCCTTTAGATAGTACAAAGACTTCAGTGTGTTACTAAAGAAGTTTTCAAACTCTATCCTAAAGATCTGACTAAAAATAACACTGTTTATGAATTATTTAGACTAGGTTCAACAGTATAATCACCAGAATGCTTACCAACTTGTAATGAATTTTTTCTTAATCACAGCAATTTTTAGAACTGCTTGCCTAGGCACAGAAGACCTGAAAACCCACAACATTTTAGAGCTGAAAGGAATAAGCATTAATGGAGAGAGTACCTGCACAAATTATATCATCAACCACCAAAGTGTAGCCTTTACATTCATATAAAGTGTAAGTAGGAACTGAGGTAAAAGCTTCAGAGTATATGCCAGAGAAACAGAGGTGCCAACAAGATGCTAAGATAGTTCAGAGGGTGATAGGGGCCCTGGATGTTATCTAATCCAAATTATTAATCCTCTTTACAATATTCCAAATAAGTGGTCATTCAGAAGGGATAAATCTTAGAATCTTGGAAAAATTGATTAATGTGGAGGTACTCACTGAGATTGGAAATGATGGAGAGGATTTCAACAAGAGTGGATGGAAGAGGACAATTTAGGGATAGGAAAGGGCATAAGGAAAAGTATTCAGTCAAGGATAGGGGTATGCTGGAGAAGTAAGTTTGGTTGGAGGATAAAGAACATGAAAGGGAGTGATATGAGACAAAGCTAGGAAAATAGGGAGTAGACAAACTTAAATGGTAATATCAAACTAAGGGGTTTGGGCTTTATCATGTAAACATGGAGAACAATGGAAGACTTCTGAGAACGGAGTCAGGATAATTAAATTGTGCGTTATTCTGATAGTGCAGTAGATGACGAATTGGAAGGAAATAAACTGAAGGCACAGGCTAGTTAGTTATAATACAATTGTAATATTCCCAGAGAGATGTAAAAGAGAGTCTGTACCAGGTAGAGTGGGGTCATGGGGGTTTTAGAAGGGGATAGATGTGAGAAATAATATAAAATGCAATCTAAAGACTGATGACTGATGAGGAGGCAAGGGTCAAGGCAAGGGAGATATCAAAGACAACTGTGACGTAAACAGTAGGAACAAATAGTTAAACCCTGGTGCCATTAGTAGACACAGAGAAGTCAGGAAGAAGAGAAAGTTTTGAAGGAAAGATACTATAATTTAACTTCCACTGGCATGACATGAAACCAAAGTAGTACATAAGACCTCTAAGAGACATGGGAGTAAAGAGGAAATGGTAGGACTGAGTTTTAGAAGAACTTCTATCAAGCAGGCAGAAAGTAGAGCCAATGAAAGAGAAAGACGTTAGAAAGGTAGGAGGACATCACAAAAAAAAAAAAAAAAAAAAAAGAGTCATGGAATCCAAGGAATGAGAGAACGAGATGACAGGGATGATTCATATGCTAAAAAACATTCAACAAAAGTGGCTGCATTTTTAGAAGAGATGCCCAGTGAGGCATATTAATCACTGTTTGGCGGAATTAAGGTACTCCAACAAAATGAAATTTAAAATTTGGGAAGGATGGGTCAAGATATTTTTTGTCAAACATTCTATTATGTATGTAGACTGGTCTTGCATGGGAGTCTCCTTAAGCCCATGGTGCTTTTCATTTTTCCTATTTCTTCTTAGAAAAATACAAATTCCAAGTTCTGCTCTGTCCCCTTCCTGCCACTCACAGCACCCCCACTCATATACACAGTGGCTTTCATGTCAGTAGCATTAAGACTCCTTTTGCTATGTTTATTAAGTGAAGTGGGACACTGACAGCTAAGTTTGTTTGCTCTTATGGTTCATTTGAAAGTCAGATTTTTGTAGGTAAGATATACTATATATTAGCTCATTGGGTAGTATAGCCCTTCAAATGCTAATAATTAAAGATTTATATTTTTTTCTTTTCATTTCTCACGGGCCATGAACCACACTGAAAAAGTTTACATTTACACTAGACTTAAAAATATATATATTTGTAAATGATTTTCCAAATGCCGACATTTTAGTAAACTTCAATGTTTTTATTTTATGTTAAATTTTATGCCATAGAACACCACATTTTCCATATGGTTCACCCAAGGAATTTGGAGAGGAGCATTGTGGGCATGTTTTCTCTATCTAATGAGAGCACGTGAACAGAAGTCACACAAGATGAATAATTTGTGATCTTTGCTGCTTGTAGGTGCTTCCACATTGAAATGATACTTAAGTATCAAAGTGCATGTTAAATATAAAAAATATTTCTCTGTTACTATACATCCAGGCTAACCAGGATGTTTCAAATTACTGCCATAATGTTTTCTTCAATGGAGAGATTTTACTGATCAACAAGGTGGTCCTATTCTTTTGAACTATATAGAAATACATGAAGTTAGAGACAGGAGGGCTCTTATGACCCTCTACTCCAGAGTTCTCAAACGGGGGTAAAGTTACCCCTGATGATTCCCCAAGATCCTTGTAGGAGCTTTGGGAGTCAACACTTTCATGGTAATACTAAGAGGTTATTTGTCAATTAAAATGCTCCTCCCTTTTCCAAGTAGATATCTGAATGAGGTAGAATTTTGTTCATATACTTCAACCAGAATAATGTATCACAACAGAGTGAATGCAGAAGCAGATATGAGAACCCAGATGTTTTCTATTAGGTCCAACTTTAAAGAGATTTACAAAAACAGGAAAAAAAAATTATCACTTCATTTGTTTTTGTTATGGAAAATATAATTACTTTCATTAAAAATATCATTGTAATGGGCTCATTATTTTTAAATAAATATTTAAATATCTATCAGGATTTATTTCTAATATGAAAAAAATCAATAGATGCAATGAACCAAAAACTGTTTGGGGTCATCAATAATTTTTAGAGTTAAAGGTGTCCTGAGACCAAAAAGATTGGGAATGGCTGCTCTCATCTAACCCCTCATTTTATAAATGGGGAAAACAGGGTTCAACAGAGAGCTCAAAGAGATTAAGAGATTTGTCCAAGGTTACACAGATGGTTGTATAGGCTTAGAATTGCATATGGTTTGGAGTTCAGGCATCATTTCATCATCACAGGAAACTGCCAGTGTGGAATCATCACCATTGATGCATATTGGCAACTCATCTATGACTTGTAATACCTAGTTATCCGAGCCATTGGTAGGCTTTAGGTTAAATGAACCATCCAGATCACACAGCTGAATAATAGTAGGTATCAGAAGACCAGATGAATCCAGACTGTCCTGACTCCAAGATCACCTCACTATCCAACAAGTCATATTGCTGTTCATTTTGAGTATGTACAGTAAATACCTGTTTTTGTTGTTTAGTTGTGGCCGACTTCATGACCCCTTTTGGGGTTTTCTTGGTAAAGGTATTAAAATGGTTTCTCCAGCTTATTTTACAGATGAGGAAACTGAGGCAAAAAGGGTTAAGTGACTTGCTCAGGGACACAAAGCGAGTTACTGTCTGAGGTCCAATCAGAATTCAGGTCTTCCTGACTTGAGACCCAGCATTCTATCCACTGTGCCATCTAGCTTACCAACAATAAACACTTATGGTAAATTTATAACATACATGTCATGTGTATACTATATAGTCAGTATATCTTATATAACATGTATGTAATGTGCACATACACAGATACATCTCAAATGGAGAAAAAGGATGAGGGTATTGATCACATCCTTAAAATAACAATGCAGTACCTTAAAAACCTAATAAATAGTCTTTAAAAGGTAACATTCTCAATATAAGTTATAAGTTGGTCCACAATCACCATCTCCGCTCAGTTCCTGATGGGGACAGTCTAGGACCTTGAATGCAAGAGCTGAGGGAATAGTGACATTAAATAATAATGTTAAAGAAGAGGTATTAATATCTACTGTACCCTAAGAACCATGGGACCATTCTGACTTGCAAATGAAACCTACTGTATGTATTTTCTCCCCCATTAGAAAATAAACTCTTTGAAAGCAAAGACTATCTTACTTTTCTATTTGCATCTCTAGTGATTAGTACAGAGTTTTGTACATAGCAAGGACTTACTAAGTGCTTCATTCATTCATTCATTCATTCATTCATTCATTCATTCATTCATTCATTC
>NW_020954953.1:19657706-19660637 GCF_900497805.2 Vombatus ursinus | reverse complement strand
TTCATTCATTCATTCATTCATTCATTCATTCATTCATTCATTCATTCTCTAATGGTAGAAGACAGAAGATTAGTGGGGAAGGAAATAAATTGATTTTTTTTTTACCAATATCAACTCCATGTATCAAACAATAAATACTAATGGCCCATGTTTTCAAAGCAAATTGACAAACTAACAAGAATTGTAAACAGCTGAGATTTAGAGTTTGTCTGGTGATTCCATTTTTTTTTTTTAAACAACAAAAGAGAACCATTAATCTCTGGAACAGAAAAACAATAGAACAACACTTCTTGTATCTCTCAGGGTACAAACTTTACTATTTATCTCTGAAAAGCAATGCTTAGCACGTAGGAATTCAGGAAATAAAATTTAAAAACAAAAAGGCAGGAACCCTTAGGAGCCATTCATTTCTTCAGGACTACAGCAATGTAATACTTTCAACCAGCAAGTCCTATAGAAACAGCCAATAAATTAGCATCCTTAAAAAAATAAAATAAAAATGGGAAAGAAATCACCCGCCGCCCCCATCACCTACAAATAGCACTGAGTCCATTGGGAAGGAAACAAAAGTTGGGTATGTACCAGGACCATACTAAAATTTAGTTGTTTTGACATTCTATATTTCCACTTAAAGTTCCTCAATATTATGTGCATACTTAAGCTCTCTACCACTCACTCACCATCTGTTGCAGATATTCCCTCCTCTTCACTCACATAGCCACTACCCAGTGGTAGGTCCTTATCACTTCACACTTGGACTATTGAAATACTTTTCTGATTGACTGATCTCCTTGCCTGAAATCATTCATTACTCTAATCCATCCAAATGGATTTTCTTTTAAAGCACAGGTCTGACCATGTAACACCTTACCCAATTGCTCCTACTTAATAAACTCTAGTGACTTCTTCTTACCTCCAGGAACAAATACAAAATCCTGTTTGACTTTTAAAGTCCTTTACAGCCTATTCCCTTCTTGTCTTTCCAACTTTCCAGTTTTCTTATATTTGGTTGCCCTCCCTGTATGTTACAACTTAGTGACACTGGGTTCTCTTTGCTATTCCTCACAGCTGTCAGTATTCACTGGCTGTTCACCATGTCTTTAATCTCTCTGCCTCTTGACTTTCCCAGCTTCCTTTAGACACAGTTCAAATCTGAACTTCTGCAGGAGGTCTTTCCTGGTTGTCTCACTCCCCTGCTTCTAGCGCCTTCTCTAGAATATTACCTTACATTCAGCACTGTATGTGTGTGTGTGTTTTATGTAGTTATCTAAATGTTGCTTCTCACATTAAAATATGAGCTACTTGAGTACTGAGTGTTTTTTTTGGTGGGGGGGGGCCCAAGGGGGAATAGGGGCTGTATGCAGCATATAGCATAGCATCTGATATAGTAAAGTCTTAATCACTACTCACTGATGGATAAACAGAGAGTAATAGGAATTGTTTCCATCAAGGTGTTTTATACGGTAGCAACGGTTTCTGTACAAGATAGCTGCTTTAATTTGGGGGCACTATTCTGATCCAAGACTTAAATTCTAGTAACGAACTATGGTTAATCTGAGAAGATTCTGATTTTTTTAAAAACAAGCTAAATTTTTTAAAATCTAGTGCTTTAAGTCTGATTTATCTATATCAAACAGTTCATTTACCTATAACAAATTAAATTATTCCAAGTGGCTAAGTTCACCAAAACTGTGGTCAATAAAAGTATTACTTTATGACTAGGTGTTTAATATTCTTGTTTAGTGGATGTTATTTAGTAGACTAATAAAAGAGTTGCTATCAAAAATAATTGTAGACACATTAATATATGAATTTATGGCCCTGGAACGTGCTTCCTTAAAAATATAGCCAGGTTGATTTAAAAAAAAAGAAAAAAGGTAATGGATTTTCTTGGAGTCACACTGAACAGTCAATCATGAAACATTTAATAAGCACCTATGATATGCATATTCTAATGAAGTAATGAAAGAGCCACAAAGTTTTGCTAAAACAAATATCATCCTCAAAGGGTTCATAACTGAGTAGGAGGGAAAACCACAAATGCAGTGTGTGTGACAATAGACAATTTTACGTACTACAATTACTACTACTAACATGTACATATAATCATCCTCTAAGGTTTCCAATGCACTTTATATATACAGGTGTCCCAAAAAGTCTTAGGGAAGTTTTGAGCTATTAATATCTTCTATAAAAAAGGAGAAAGTCATTACCAAGGTGGTATTTGAAATAAAAGTTACACAGTGAAATTTCACATATCAAATCCCTATTTTCCCTGACTTTTATTATACAATTATAGATGCAGTTCTGGTAAAGAGATAACTCCAATGACTGAACATTTTTAGGTGTTTGTGCCCGACCTGTGGTAGAGCCTTCAGAGCTCAAACTGGTCTGATCAGCCACACTCGGACACACTGTGTCTTAAGTATAGTGATGTCTGGTCCTCTCTGAGAACCAGACAACAACCAACCAACAGCCAACAGGTGTCAGAAGTGGGACCTGACTCTCTGATACTTCCTTTCCCTGGGCTCTAAGTAGTAAGAAGGAGCATGCTGATCATAACCTTTTAATTTCCTTTCGGAAAATACAAAGAAGAGCATTCTATCTCCATCAGATGATACCCAGTGATGGCTTACATGTAACTGAGGAAACAGGCAGAATGTCATATATATGTGTGTGTGTGTGTGTGTGTGTGTGTGTGTGTGTGTGTGTGTGTATGTGTGTGTGTGTATATATGTGTGTGTGTATATATACATATACATATATACATATACATATATACATATACATATACATACATATACACATATATACATATATACATATACATATATATACATATATACATATACATATATACATATACATATATACACACACACACATATATACATATATACATATACATATATACATATACATATATATATA
>NW_020954953.1:19611996-19657606 GCF_900497805.2 Vombatus ursinus | reverse complement strand
ATAATTTTCAATGATTGAAGGGGGCTAGGTGTCATACTCACCATGACACTCACAACAGTTTATAGACACATATGGATATATATATATATATATATATATATATATATATATATGCTTTGGAAACCTAATTTCTCCAAGTGTGCCAGAAAACTGTGCAAAGGAACATGGGAATTAGAACACCTAGCCTCCTTCAATCATTGAAAATTATACAGTGAGGAGTATGCAATGGCTGCTACTAGGTTCCTGAGACACTCACTTTCAGTACAGTTAATACAGCATGGTATCATCAAAGAGCTCTAGACATAGTTTAGAAGAATCAGTGGTTCAAATCCCAATTCTAAAACATGTTGACTGTGTAATCATTCCCAAGTGTGGCAGGCTGAATAACTCATTCATGGTCTTTACCTCTGTCTGCCTGTTCCACCACACCCAGATTGTATAAATCTTTGACCTAACCTGAAAGTTTCTATTACTGCCCTGCTTGATTACTACTACTGTTACTACTGCTACTTCTTTCTTCTTCTCCTCCTTCCCCGTCTTCTTTGAGCATTTCTCTGGCCCACTGCAAAATATCACTTAAATCTCAAAGATATATAATTCTGGAAAAGTAGGGCAATTTTATTATGGAACTAAAGGTTTCTTCCTTTTTTAACTCTTTCAGCATTCCTTGATGATGAAATGGAACAGCAAGTCACTCTGATCCTCAGTTTATAAACTATAAAATGGGGACAATACTTCCATTATATACATAATAGGGCTGTCGTCAGGGAAGTGCTATTTAAGTATGGGTTATTTCTTAGATGGAGCATAGCATAATGAAGAAAATTTGAAGCCAACAGTAGCTTAACAACAATGAGCAAATCCTGTTAACTTTCTGAGCAGCAGTTTTGTAAGATGAGGATAAAATGCTGTGTGCTACCTACTTCACTGGGTTGTTATTAGGAAAATATACTGCAAAACTAAAATCATTAAATATGACCAATTTTTATATTTAACACTAAACATAAGGTTAAGGTACAATTCAGTTTGCTGAAATGTAGGGAGAAACTCTTATCTATATGCATATTCATTGATCTACCAGTCTAATAACTCTTGCATTATAGAGATATCTACAATGGCTTATTCCTGTCTAGCCAAGGTGCTTGGGGCAGCTAGATGGCACCATAGAGCATAGAGTGCTGGGCCTGCAGTCAGTAAGACTCCACTTCATGAGTTCAAATCTGGTCTCAGATACTCACTACCTGTATGACCCCGGGCAAATCACTTAATCCTGTTTGCCTCATTTTATTTACCTGTAAAATAAGCTAGAAAAGGAAATGGCAAACCATTCCTCTTTGCCAAGAAAACCCCAAATGGGATCACAAAGAGTCAGACACGACTAAAATGACTGATCAACAACAGTAAATAACAAACCCTTAGCGAATACCACGTTCTTGTCTAATTTCTTAGATACCACCCCTTTAATAATATATTCTAGAATTCTGCAAGAATTCAAAGTGAAACTAACTTGCTTTAAATTTCTGAAAATCCAGGCAATATCTGTCTTTCTCCTGTCCTGTAATATCTCACCTATTCT
Source organism: Vombatus ursinus (assembly GCF_900497805.2). Lineage (NCBI taxonomy): Eukaryota > Metazoa > Chordata > Mammalia > Diprotodontia > Vombatidae > Vombatus > Vombatus ursinus. The sequence continues at coordinate 19,656,030 of NW_020954953.1, read as the reverse complement.
CTCGAGGATTCTAAAGATCAAGGATTAACAATCCCAATATCTTTAAGGGAAAAAAACAAAAGGATAACGCTGTGAGTCAAAGGTCTTAATTCTCATTCTGACTTTTTCACTAAGTAGTAACAACATGAGTATATGTTTTAGTTACTTCACCATACAATGAGGTGTTTAGACTAGATAATCTCTAATGTTCCCTCTACCTTTAAAATTCATTATGTTTTGTATCGAGAATTTTCTGAATAATTCTAAAAAAAATACAACCCAGAAATTACCAACTAGTGATATTATGCTTTAAAATGACCACTTTCTCTCAATGACATAGATTCTTGACTGTTAAGAAAACAAATTTTATTATACATAAAAAAACAAATTCAGTATTAGTTTGGAAAATGGGGCAGAAAAGACAGTGAGAAACAGGTTCTAAAGAATGAGCAATTTTTCAACCAGAAAATTACGACAGAATTTAGTTCTTCTAAGTTCACTTTAAACTATTCAGGAAAAAAAGAAAGAGAGAGAGAGATGGGGCTAATGGGTAGACATATGAGATAACACCAGCAGTTCACATTATCTCATCAGTGTGTAAAGGTATCACCATTATGAAATTAGATGTGGCAATTTCTTCTTCTTATTTACAATTCTATTGAATTTAGTTAACTCCTTACTACCCCACATTTCCAACTCTTGCCATCATCTTTTTATGTCCATTTGCAAGACTACCAAACAAGTGTTGGTTCAATGACAAAACACAGCAAAAGCAGACTCTGGTTTGAAGAATCACTTTTTTTCTTTAAAATTTAAAGATCACGTAAATGTCAAGGCTGAAGAAAACTCATGAATTAAGTAAAAGAGGCCCAAATAAAGAAAGAATGATGCCAATCTGTTATGAGCTGAAAAAGTGCCAGCTTCTGGGCCCTCGGGCTCGGTAGGATCTCTCAGTGCAGTGCCAAACTCCAACAATATTGTTATGGTTAGGAAGGAATTTCTCACAAGGGCTAACAAAGGCAGAAGGTCATAAATAAACACAGCAGGCCTGCCTTGTCAGATCTCATTATTAGCACTGCAGGCACTTGCTTTGCTATGGGGTTCTCACAGGTTCATTTAAGTGTAAGAGTGCCTCCTTAGAAATCCACATACTCTTAAATAAAATGTTTCTTAGGGAAATGGTTGAAGAACAACAAATGAACAGATAGATGGACAGACAATAAGTAAAGCGAGATTATCCAAATGGTAGTGCTGAGCTGGCACTCCCTGGAACCTGAAATACCTTGTTCTCCTAGCTGGGCTTTCATTAATTCTTTCTGGCCTCTGTCACACTTCAGCAATAACCAACAAGAAGCTGCAGTTTCTAACCACAATCATGGTCGGTAGAATTACATCTGGGCAGGAAATGAAGCTGGGTTCCTAAACTGATCCTGACATGTGTTATAATACCAGGAAAGCGCAGCTGTGTGATCATTACTGCAATTATGAAATGACATTCAGTGTTAACTTTCTTTTGTTGAAGAATTTAAAGTAGTCAAGAAGAGGTATCATGATATTAGGGGTAGGAAGGGCTATTTATTTGTAGGTAGAGACTCATTAACTAGTCGACTGCAATGAGGAAAAAAATTAAAACTAAAATCTCTGAGAAACATAGACAAAGTCTTGGATGGAAAAAAGTCATTTTGCACAGTAAGATATAAATCTATAAAATAAAACTATCATGGAATGTAAGGTACAAGACTTTTTGAAAGTAAGGTACACACTGAAACTCTGTTATTATTTAGATATTTTCTGCTATTTTAAGAAGAAAGAAGTCCCAAGTTGATGAATGAACTGAAATTCAACTAATTTGACATTTATTCAGCAACGAATTATTTTGTCTACTATATAAAAGCTAAACTTTTATCCTCAGGGAGCATACAAGATAGCAGAAGAGATAAGGCACAATGGCAAAACGCACACTGTACTAAACAACAATAAGTACATGGGGAGCACACTGGACTACAGGAGTTCAGAGGAAGCGAAAGAGAACTATAGAAAGAAGCCACAAGGCAGAGTGTCAGGATCACTGAATCTGGTCCCAGAGGATCTGGTTTGAAATCCCAATTCTTCTACTTGTTATTTCTATGACTGAACAAACCATTTAAATCCTTTCAGCAGTTTTTTCTAATGTATAAGTGGGTAGACAAATGATTACTGAAGTACTTTCTTTCTCTAGATCAGATTTAGTCAGTGGCCACATTATGGAAGAGCCGGCGTATAAGGTGGACTTCGTCATATGGGTAATATTTCCACAGGTGGGGATGAAGAATTAGTGCATTCTGAGTGCAGGAAATGAATGGGGGTGGCCAAGGGAATGGAAAACAGGAAAACACAGGAAAGTTAAGTAATCCAATTTAGCTAAGCACAAAATATATTAGGGAGAACAATGTGGGATAAAATTGTAGACAGACTGTGGAGTGCCTTGAAGACCAACCTGAAGGTTTTAGATTTTATTTAGTAGGCAATGGGGACTCAATAATTTTTGGTTTGCATTAGCAAGAGTTATCGAGAAGTGGTTTGTTGGCAGGTTGAAAGGCAGAGAGATTCAAAGGGAAAAGACCGGAAAGAAAGTCACTACTTTCAAGAAAGTCTTAAGTGGGCTCATGGACATGGGAACTGAGAGATGCTGCATAACTGAACCTTGCAAATGGATTGGATGTTTCAAAGAAGGAAGCAGGAGTCAATTATTAAGGCTGTATTTATGAAGAACTATCATCCATATGAAGTTAAATGTAGTCTAAATTTCTATTTTTACACCTTTACTTGACTTCTAATTGTACTGGATTCACATGAGTAGACATAGGGAAGGGAAGGGAAAAACTTGATTTGCAGAGGAAGGTCATACATCTCATTTTGTATCAGGATAGCTTGAGCTTCCAGTGAAAGATATGGAAATTATATACATAGAGTTAATAGGTGAAATCTTGGGAATGAATGAAAAAAGCACATAAGAAGAAGGTAGCTGAGGCACATCAACACATGATTCAAACCAACAAATATTTATTAAACGTCTACTATATGAAAGACACATTCTCTTTAGCAGTCCAGAAGGAAGACAAAATGACAGTTTTTAAAGAACATAAGACAGGAGTTGAGAGAATTAATGTCATTATTGCTTCAATATTAGTAAAATAAGAAAGCACTCTAGTGAAACTGGGAAAAAATTGGAGATAGGTATCCACAAAAGGTTATGAAATAGCCATTATAAGGAATCTGATTGATTGTTAAGAGCCAATAAGAGATGAATAAATAGACTGCTATACAACAGTGAGGATAGCTGAAATTACATAGTATTCACAAAATAAAGATTTTGATCCTATTTATCGCTTACCCCCCCAAACCCCCCCCAAAAAACCAAAAACAAAAACCAATCAATCTGTAGCATGGCAATTGGTTCACTCAACAATCTCAAGCAAGGAGAATACTAAATTACTGCACCTTAAAATGCAATTCTATTGCTTTTCCAGTTTTCTTTTCAAAAAGTCTCAAGTTTGACTGATGCCTTCTGTTTATTATACCATTCATTTCTTGATATTCCTTACCCAACACAAAATTTCTTGTAACAAAGTCAGTTAATAAGCATTTATTAAGAGTTTACCATATGCTAGTGTTGCGCATATAAATAAAGCCAAAACTAGGCAAGCAAAATTGACCAACAGGGTGACTGATACAGTGACAGCACATGCAAAATTCTATACCAAGGGTAGGGAACCTGTGGCCTGAAAGCCACATGTGGCCTTCCTGTTCCTCAAGTGCATCCCTTTGCCTGAATCCAAAGTTAACTGAACAAAACCTCTTACTAAAAAGATTTGCTCTGTAAAACTTGGACTCAGTCAAAAGGCCTCACCCACATGTGGCCTGGAGGCCACAGGTTTCCCCACACCTGTTTTGTATCCATACACTACTACTCATCGGGAAAGTTTTTGTATTTGTTTTTTCAGAACCAAGATCACTGAAGTTCAAATGCCTTTTATTGCTGTTTTAATTTAGGTGATTATATTTTTCGGGTACATCATTCTCTTGGTTGTTTTCTAGGCTTTATATCAGTTTGTCCAAGTTTTTTCATGTTTCTCTTCTTCAAATTTGCTTTTTATGGCACAATAAGATCTCATCATATTCATAAACCACAAGTTGTTCAGACATTGCCCAACTTGGTTGACACCATTTTTGTTTCTGGCTTTTCGCTATTACAAAAAACAGTTAAGAACTTTTTACCATTGATTTTTCATATCTAGGGAAGCTGGGTTGCCCAATGGAATGAGCCCTGGATTTCGAATTTGAGGAGCAGGGCTAGAGTGTTGGTTATGCTATTTACCGCTTGTGCAATCATGGAAAAGTTGATTAACTTATCCTCACCTGTAAAATAAAGAGATGGAACTAGATGACTTCTGAGACACCCTCCAGATCGAAATGCGTGATCCTATGACAAACTATGTCCAAAGCACACCTAACGAAACAATGAGGATTCCAGGACAAAAGCCTCCAACTTCTGTTCTCTCTGTAGGACTAGATGTAAAATGCAGAACTGTACAGGTCTTCAGTCAGTCAGAGAAGCTGGGCCGTTAAGTTCTGATGTGTTGCAATGGAATACACGTTCAGAGAACTGCCTCCTGCTGTGCTGCTGCCTCTGATTACATACCAGTCATGATTATTAGTGTCAGAAGCTGGAGGTGAATCCTTTACAGAGAAAATTCTCCATGTTTGCTTTAAACACCGTCCAATAGTCTATGTTCTCAGCATTCAAACTGGATTGTGCTTGAGTAACAACATAACATTCCTGACTACTAGCAAAATGAATAAATGCCCCAAAGAGGACAGTTTAAATGTTTAACAGCAGTTAGAAATTCAGACAGGCCATATTTTAAATGAAGGGAAAAAAAAAAAGAGGAGTGTGGTTTGCTAGAAAATATTTTTCAAGCAGCTAAGCAATTTTAGGAGCTGTCCACTACGGAAGAAACTAATAGTATTAATACAATGGAAGTGTAGCTAACATTGTGTCAACTTCAACTGACTTTCACCTGAATTCACTCTCTGTCTCTGATGGCACATGGTTCACAATGGTAGACAATAAAGAGGCCACGGGAACTCCGAAGAAGATTTTATCAACTGTGGAAAGCACAGAGGTTGACTTTAGGCTAACCAAAATTACTAATTATATCACGTTTAATGAAAGTACAAAGAGGAGCATTTAGAACTATAATATTAAAGCTAACAGAAATAAAAATTAAAGTTTTCTGACCTCACAGATGTCACAGGATGAGATGGCCCTCCTGTCTAACAACACAGAAGATTGTCATGGAGAAGACTAGATTGAAAAGACATTGGAGCAGCATTGCATATAAAATGCTATATAGATGTATGGAAATTCATGGATCTGACAGTATATAGTGGAGGGAGAAAGAGATTAAATCTCCACAACTTTCTGGACAAGCCATAGAAATATCGTCACCGTAGAAGCTCATCCCACCCTCTGACAACTTCTCACACAGGAAATACTCCCTCTTCTCCTCCTGACTTCCCCTTTGACTAATTCTTCCCAGAACTTCCATTTTTATAGTAACTTATGTATATCAATTATTTTAATTTCTTTCAGCATGAAGCTTAAAAGGCTAAAAACTATCCGCTCTAATAAACATTTAGATCTTTAAAAAAAAGGGAAACTATGTGTCACAGTGGATAGAGTGCTAAAAGACTCATCTTCCTGAGTTAAAATCTGGCTTCAGCCCCTTACAAGCTGTGTGACCCTGGGGAAGTCACTTAACCCTGTTTGCCTGAGTATCTTCATTTGTAAATGGAGCTGGAGAAGGAAATGGCAAACCTTTCCAGTATCTCTGCCAAGAAAACCCCAAATGGGGTCATGAAGAGCAGGATATGACTGAAAACAACTGAATAACAACAACTACAAAAAGAATGCCTAAGTAAAAGGACAAAGAGGAGCTAAAAGTATTCTATGTCCTATGGAATCAGCAAAGATTGAGATAATTGAAAACTTCAGAAAGTCACAGGCTTTGATATAAAATCCTCAAGAATGGATTTCTACAAAACAAAGGAGGAGGGCAGCTAGGTAGTGCAGTGGACACAGCACCAGAGTAAGGAAGATCTGAGTTCAAATCTGTCCTCAGACACTTATTAGTTGTATGATTTGAGAAAAGTCACTTAACCCCTAAAAAAGGGGGAGGAGCAGCCTGGTGATACATGGGATAGATCCTAAGCCAACCCTATCTTCATTCTTCTCTGGACTGCACTGCTGACTCATCAGACTTCCGCTGGTACAAAGCAGCAGGTACTTTCACCACCCCATACCATTCAGCTCTCTTTTCAATATTGTTGCCATCCCTCACCAGAATGTAAGCTTCTTGAGGGCAGGATTGTTCTTCTTTCTTTGTATTTGTACCCAATACATAGCACAGTACCTGGCACATAGGAAGTGCTTAATAAATATTTGCTGAATTGGCTAGAATATACTACAGACTACGGGACCAGAAACGCACTGACAAACTGAAATGGATCCAAAGAGAGGTGACCAGGATGGTGAAAAGACAGGAGATCTGATCATACCAGGATGGCTTGAGAGAATTGGACATGATCTCTGTCTTCAAATATTTGAAGGCCATTTACTTATTTTGCTTATTCCATGATGACAGAGCTAAGATCAACAGTTGAAAGTAACAGAGAAGCACATTTTGCCTCACTACTAGGAAAATATTTCCAACAATGAAATCTATCCAAAATGGAAAGCCCTGCCCACTAAGTAGAAGTAAGCTCTTTGTCACTGGAATTATTAGTGAATATTCATTAAGGTTGAGTCTTATGAGCTTAAAAATAAAAGTACATAAGAGTATTGGTGGCTTTGCATAATTGTAACAAAATAGTTTATTTCCCTAAAATGCTTGACACTAAAAAAATAAATAATAATGATGTACCCTTATTCTTTAAGAAGCTTACAACCTGAAGTGACATAAAATCACGTTTTTGTGAGCTACTACCCCCCCCCCCCAATGGCATAAAAGAATGCCATTAGAGATATGTATAACTGGAAATGAAGACAGGCAAAATCACATAGCAAGAAAAAGAGTTAACTGATAACTGGAATCTATCACTGGCATCCACCTAATCACAATGTCAGAAAAACTAAGATCTACTCTACCCCACTCTCATTTTAAGTAGGCTCTTTGTGAAGGACTATTAGGAGGTCAAGCGCAAAAGAAACACAGGATGAGAAGGTACAGAAGACTGATTCTCATCACAACACTATCAATGTTGATGAAATCACAAATCAGCTGAATTATCAAAAAAGTACTAACCACCTGGAAAAGGAAGACTGATACAACAAATAGGGTTGGTAAATCAAGACCTGTATGCATCTACAGCCTGAAAATATTTGGTCATATGCTCACAATGAATGTACAAGAATCATAATTGCAAGTGATCATTTAAGAGCAATGGAGAAAAGGCTGCAGGAGACAAGCAACATATTTCTAGTGACAGCCTACATATAGGAAGGTAGGAAGGGATATTATTGACAAAATGTATGATCAGAAAGGGAGGTGGTCCAGTCATGTGAGAGGTAAGCATTACAGGTTGGCTGTACAAGTACTGCAATGAAAATCATGAAAAATAAAAAGATATAAAAGAAGATGTCAGAACATTGGATGAATCTGCTATAGGATGCTAATGGGAGAAAATGGATAACAACACCACCACAAAAGAAGCCATGGATGGGTTGTAATCTACACTGTTTGGGAAAATACCCACATTGACAATATCACATCCACTGAAGAATCAAAATATAAACATATTAAACAATCCTGTTGCTACTCAAAATGTGCTGATGCCACCAGAATCAACTGTGGAAATCTACAAATTTGGAGATATACATTTAGTGGTCCATTCACAGATAAAGAGATTTGAAAACATACCATGAAAATGTTTCATTTGGTTATAATGTTCTGACAAAATACTAAGAAACTTCAAGTCCTAAAAGTAATGTTTCAGAGCAAAATGAATTACATATCCCTTTTGTTAATACACACCTTCAGCTGTATCATCACAATATTAAAATCTGGGAGCTTCTTAAGACAAAAACTCTACCGAGTTTTAGGAAATCAGTATATAACTTTTTGAAGCTATATTTATCATAGCTCAGATGAACACGGTTATATACATTTTGAGAATGGAATAAATAAATGAAAAAGCATCTGTTTAGCACTTAGCAAGTTCCAAATACTAGGAATATAAACAGAAAAGACAGTTCCTGCTCTCAATGAACTCACTTTTTTTTCCTCTAGCTTTCATTTTAATGGAATTACCATCTCATTTGGTGAAGCCCAAATTTGGTATCCCAGGTATCCTTCTTCTAAGACAGCTACTCCATAAAACAAATAATTTTTTGAAGCAAAAAGGGAACAGAAAAAAAAATCAGCAAAATTATCAACACATTAAAAAAAACTGAAATTACATGCAATATACCGCACTTGTGGACCCCTTCCCCCAACTTCTGCAAATGAGTGGGGAGAAAAGTCATCTCATATATGTTTATTAAGTCCAAGTTTGTTCCCCGTAAATTGGCAACATTCACTTTTAGTTGTTTTAAAGTTGTTGTTCTTCTCATTTTCCTTTAGTAGTCATTGTGTATATATGTATATTTTGCCTTTGCTTACTTCAGTTTGCATCAATTAATAAAAGTCTTTACATGTTTCTCTGTATTCACTATATTTGTTTCTTACAGCAGAGTAACATTCCATTCCATTTACATAATATAATTTATTTAACCATTTCCCAGGTAATGGGTTTATCAACTTTATTTCCAATTCGTGGCTACCACAAAATATGCTATTATAAATATTCTGATGTACACTGTGCCTTTCTTTTTGATCAATGATGTCTTTTTATTATAACACTGTCTAGTCATGGAATGTCCTTGTAAAAGGGTATGCACATTTTAGTCACTTTCTTTACATAATTCCAACTTGCTTCCTAAAAACAGCCATATCACTTCACAGTTCTGCCAATCACTGATTAGTGAGTCTATCTTTCCACAATTCTTCCAACATTGACTATTCCTATCTTTCGTCATCTTTGTCAGTTTGTTAGGTATGAGGTGAAAACTCAGTTGTTTTGATTTGCGTTTCTCCTATTATCAGTGATTTGGAACATTCTTAATGAGGTCAGATTCTAATAGCAGAAGACAAAGGGTTTATTTCCAGGGGAAATGGTAAGAGCAGATGGTTCCCAGGGTGCTATGGCAAACCATAAGTCACGCCTGCAAGGTCTGGAGGGTTCAGAGGCAAAGAGGAAGGCAAGGCTGTGAGCTCATTCCTTTGCCCACCAAGAGGTGCACATCACTTAGCAACGCACTGTTGAAGAAACAAGTTGAAATATTTCTTCACTATGAGCTCTTTCACATGCCAGTTGTAGATGACATGACGGCATAACACCAGCCCTGTTGTGCCTTCAGGTCCCACAATCCAGGCCTAATGGCCTTCAGCATGTCAGCTGAAGAAGAGAAAAAGCAGACTGAGGCAGGTGAGAACAAGGAAGATGAGAGAGAGGCCATGGTAGCTACTGGGAAACAGGCAGTGGCTACCATGTTCCAGAGGGTCAAGACCGTGGCCACCAAGGAGAAGTTGTTGGGAAGAATTTTCAAGCAATGAAACAAGATCCACTATTCTTGGGTAACATTCAAATAGGGAAATAAAATCATATACAAGGCCAGAAGAAAGACAGTGACTGAGGGACAATGGTGGCCTTGGGGCGACCAAAGCCATTCCTATTCCCTGTCCTCAGGTCCTGTAGTGTTGGTCCTAGAAAATTTTTTTTTAACATTTATCTTTTTCAAAGAAGAAAAGGCACAAAGGATAGACAGGGATCTGGGTCAGACTGATACACAATGGAATTTCTCAGAGCCTGGAGTCAACATCTAGCCATTTTGTTTGCCCAAGAAATTATAACCATGAAAATCACTGAAAATGTCCACAATGCTCTATAATATCATGATAAACAATCAACTGAATAGAAAGTTGCAAACGTGGGCAAGGTCTTCAAATTCACCAAAGAGGGGCTAAGAGCGACACCTGGAAACAAGGGTAATGTACTGACTTCTCTCATGCTAGACTGAAAATGAAAATCATCAAAGTAGGATTCGGAAAAGGAAGGAAGCGATACAACTAGGGAACACTGGGCATGACTGTCGTTAGGCTATAGAAAGAAGAAGGGAATCTACTATGATGGTCTAGGATTCAGCAAGGCCATACTCCAGGTAGACTTGGACAGATCCAGGTTCAGGCTAATTCACTGGCTTGTCATGGGTTAAATAACCTCTCTTTGAGTTAAGGGTTATGGTGGTTCATGGGTCAGTGTGGTTCAGGGAGGGAGGGCTGAATGATTTCTCAGTTCTAAGTAGGGAGATATCAATGAAAAAAGGAAAAATGGAAGTTTCTAGCACAGGAAATTCTAGGTGTGTGCGTGGGTGTGTACACATGCATGCATGCATGCACAGTATTCTACAGAAATGTCAGGGCAGAAAAAAAGGGACATTAGTGAGAGAGATACACAGAGAAAAGATGTGGGGGGAGATAGATCCAAAAACAGATAACTTATAATTAAGACTAGAATAGGAAAAAAAATCTTATTTTAATTTTAAAAAGATTTTTATAGACTATGATAGACCCCTGTGATTGTAGGTGGGGGTGGGGGGTTATGGTAAGGAAATATTTTGAACTACTTATCTTTTGTACCTCTCTCTTCCTGCCCCCCTCAGCCTGACAGAATATAAGTTCAGTGAAAAATGGGACAACTTTGTTTTTGCCTTTGTAATATCAGTGCCTTATAAATAGCAGGTAATTAATAAATGTGTGTCAAACTGAATCAGTTTTTCAGTTTGGAATTTTTATAATGTAAATATCAATGCTGCCCACAAAGCAATAGAACTTGGTTCAATTTGAGGAAGACTCTGATGATTATGATGTTGGGGGAGTAAAACACTACCAGTAGCCCAAACGGCTGCAGTCCAACTGGGAAGTCCAAGTGACAGTGCATATAGATATAGTCATATAAGAAAATAAGGTCATTCACACATCAACCTTCCAGGAGTGTTTATTAACTCTGGACAAGCACTGTTGCAGCATCATTCAAGAATGTGAAGGACAATGAGGGGTGTTTAAATGTTCAACTTTGTCATTCAATAATCCTCAGCACATTTCTAGGTACATCCCTATGTGATGCAATAAACATTTTAACCCTAAATTGTTTCATTTAAAGGGCAGACCTGCAGTGTACACAGTAACAGAACGAAAAACAAAAGTATTGATTTAAGGAATGCACATTTCCTTATCCAACTAGGCTTAAGAAAAAAATATAGTTTAATGGTCCCTCTAAAGATTTAAAATGTACATGTCATTTTCTTGTCTGTTTTTTTTTTCTTCCCAATTTGGTAGGTCTCATAGTATTTTCTCGAGTTCTCTAATTTCTTGGATTTGTAAACTTATTCACTCCTTTCTCCTTGCGGGTGAGTGATGACAGCTGTCGTGCACAGGTTCATAAACGCAAAGGCTATAAGCAGACACTGGAGTGCTGCTAACTCACACTGTCACTAGACACAATATGTTCTTCATATCCCTACTTGATTTGGGAAAAAGGCCACAGCCAATATAACAAAGGAATGAATAATTTAATTCAGAAAAAAAAAATCCGTATAGTAACAAGATGCTAGCAAGAAAAAAAAATCCTAATATTGCTTAAACTAATAAAATACCAGTTTAAAAATTCTGTCTATTGCTTATCCACAGGATTCCCAAGAGTGACATATAAGAGAACCAAATTGTGAAGACAGCCCGTTTTGTGAAATCATAACCCATGAAGTATACCATCTGTGATCTAGCACAGTTCTCGTCAAACAATGAATCCCTGGTGCTGTTGAATATGATAAATAATTTCTTTCAGAGTTCTAAGCTTCTAAAGCCTGACTGCTGAGAACTGTGACTACATATGTGTCAGTGCAAAAGCTGACATTAGCCAGGTAATGGTTCTTCAGTGAGACTGCCTTAGATTCCTGTAATCTCAGCTCTCGAGTGAGGAGAATTGTGGTACGAACTCCACTCCGGAGCAGTAAAAAATGGGCCATTTTAAACCGACTGGAGTTTTAGAGAAGGGAATAGGAAGAGAAAGGGGAATAAGAAGAGGGTGATGGGGAAAGACAGGATGACAGAGGATAAAGAAGAAAGAAAGACAGGGTCTTCCGATATTAGAGGAAAAACAGGTTTAGGGAAGGAAGTAACCAGAGTAAAGTGGTATGTACATAGTTGTGAGCATTGCATTTTTGAAAATAATGAGTTTGAAGAAAAGATTAAGAAAAGGGAATGTAAAAGAATGATAAGGGGATGATAATGGGTTCAAATAGAGGGGATTATAACAGAAGATTTTATAAAGCTGACCACTCTCACTACTAAAGCACTGGCCTTTTCCACTGTTCCCTTCAAAGTATATTATGCTTCAGTCAAACTGGACTAATGACTGCTTCCCATTTCTGGTCTGTGCCAATAGTCTTTGCTCTCATATTCTATTCTCTCCCTAAAGCCCCCTCTCTCATATTAGGTTAAGAAAGTGAGAGGAGTAAATGGCAGCTAGATTTTGAAACATAACTCCTCTGACTGGAAAGCCAGCCTTTTTTCCAACTGCACCAAGACATTTTCATATCTAACTTCAATGTCTAATAATATGTAAGTTTTTCACAGATGTAAAAAGCAAAGTATTACGTGAGATGCATATATTTCACAAAGCATTCCCTAGGTCTTGTAACCTTCTTAAAATTTCTAAGTATAGACAGGTAAGAAAGGAAGAAAGGGTATTAACATGGAGAAAAGCCAAGATGGCAGAGCTGGGAGGAAGTTGTACAGCTCAGTTCCCCTCCACAGCTAAATTAACAAGTAGTGACTGGGAAATCAAAAAACAAGCTAAAACGGGACATTGTTCAATCCTAGAATAACATAGTGAACCTACAGGCAAGTGACCAGACAGGAACTCTGGACTGGGGTGGGACAGGATCATCGTTTCGGGGCTCAAAGTTTCAAGCTAGGCCAGCAACAGAGGGAGGCCCAGAGATGATTGCAGATTCAGCCCCTCATGCAGGAAGACAGCAAAGTCTCCAAGAAGGGCAGAACATAGAGACTCAGACTCAGACCAGGGTGACACAGAACAGATTGTGGACACAATCTGCTCTGCGATGGGGCCAGGATCAGAATTAGCTGAGGGCTGCAAGTTAGACCAAGAATGCAGTACTGCCCAAAGGTGATCCCTGAAAGAATGACTAAATGGAAGAAAATGAAGTGCTATTATAAGGGCAAGGATGCCTAAGACAAAAACTCAGAAGTTGACACTTACACAAGAACAATTACATGTAAAGCCACAAAGATAATCACAGCTTGCTTACCAGACCAATTACAATTCTTAGAAGAAATTATGTAAGAGTAAAAAATAAAAAGGAGTTAAAATGATATTGTAAAATAACTGGAACAGAGGAAAGAACTGAACAAGAAATGACAGCTCCGGCAGAGAGATTTGGAAGAAAAAAGAGTAGGGTGGCACAAGAAGCACAAAACTTTAACTGAATAAAAGATCTCCTTAAAATGAGAATGAACCACAAAGCCGTTAATGACTGTAAGAAAATAAACTCAAAAGATGGAAAAAAATAGAAGAAAATGTAAAATACCTCACATGAAAAATAAACTGACCTGGAAAATTGAATTGAGAAGGGATAATTTAAGAATTATTGGACTACCTGAAAACCATGATCAAAAAAAGAATCTAAACATAATATTTCATGAAATCGTAAGAGAAAATTGCCCAAATTTCTTAGACCCAGAGAGAAAAATGTAAATAGAAAAATAAAAAAGCAACTACTTAGTCAGCTCCTAAAAGAAACCCTAAAATGAAAACTAAGAATATAGCAGCCCAAATACAGAACTTTTAGATCAAAGAAAAAATGCTGAAATTAGCCAAAAAGAAAGAGTTCAAGTACTGAAAAACCACAATTAGAATCACACAACTTTTAGCAAGTGCAAGGATAAAGGATAAAGTAAACATGAAATGATACTCTGAAAGGCAGAAGACAGGCTTACAACCAAGAATAATGTATCTAATCACATGAGTCTTACACTAGAAAGAAAAAATAAACCTCAAATAAAATAGAAGCATTCTAAGCATCCCTGGTAAATACGAGAAATGACTAGAAACTGTGAGATACAAATACAAGAGATGAAGAATAGGAAAAGATAAATAACAGTGAGTGATCAGAAACTAATGTACCAGAATTAAGTATCTGCATTCAAACTGAGGGAGTGAGAAGCATGATACAAGCATTTCCTTAGAAACATAACGTCAGCAGGGTTCAAAGAGGGTATAAAATAAAACAGAAAGCCAGGGGTAGCTTTTTTGATGATTTTGATGATCTTGAAAGAAGAAAGGAAAGGGATGTGGGGGTAGGGGTGGAAAGAAGATACACTAGTGGAAGAGAAGGGAGAAATGGGGGAAAGCATTTCATACAATTGGAGGGCGCAAGTACAAATCTTAGCAAACCAGAGTGGAGTTGGGGGAGCAGACATCTCTTGGATCTCATTTTGATTTGATGCAAAATGAAGTTAGCAGAATCCGAAGAACAAATTATACTATAGCAAAAATACTGTTAAAAATGAACAATTCTGAAAGACTCAAGAGCTCTTATGTACACAGTAAGTGATCAACTATGATTCCAGAGGACTCCTGATTTAGAGTGCTTCCCATTACCGTGACAGAAAGACCATGGATTTACATATGCAGACAGACACTCATTTTTGGAAAAAGCCAATGTAGGGATTGTTTTCCTGGACTACACTTATTTATTGCAGGGTTTTAAAAAAAATTTTTTAAGAGGGTATATGGAAATGGAAGTGATAGAAGATAGGTGCTTGCTAATTGAAAAAAAATTCATTGGAAATATGAAAAACAGAAACTATATGTCTCATCTTTCCTATTAAGTTATAAGTTTCTCAAGGGTAGGACTTCTTATTTCCTGTCTTTACGTTCCTATCATCCCTGCCTGACACATAGGAGGAATTTAATAAAAATGTGATGAATAGAACTGGATTACTACTAAGCTATATACTAAGCTTAGAGAATTAGCCCTGTGGAGTGGAAAGGACACTTACTGTGTACAGCATTGAGCCCAAAGCCTCCAAAGAAAATTTCCCCACTAATATCAGCTATACTGGGGTAATCCTATGCATGGAATGTCACAGAGGTAGAGCAGAATCTACAGAAAGAGGATAAAACAAAGAAAAAAAGAAAGGAAGATGCCCACTCCAGGGATTATGACAGCTATTAGCTTTTCTAGGGTTGGATCTGAAAGGCTTAACTTCTCTAGAGACTCCTCACCTATTAACTGAAAATCTACTATTCTCCCTTTCGAAATACTTACATACCCCAGAGCTTATTGACTTTGTTCTTTAGCCCAGAAACACTCTTCAAAATAAGTGCTAAATACTCACTAGCAATTTGCACAAAAATGCTCCTCTGCTTAGTTTCACAGCAAATAAATGGTATATTTACTTAACATTGCTGAGCTGTGGGTGTTCTCACCAGCTGGGAGTTGGGAGAAGAGAAGGTTCTTTCCTAGAGTATTAAGAATTCAGAAGCAATTCCTTCATTCTGTCTCTCATTTCCAGCATACCAAAAAAACAGATAATCTTCTTCAGTCTGTGTATCTGTCATCTACCTGAGAAAGAAAAGGAAATCAACTTACCTTAACACCTATGAGTGCTAAAAATAATTTAGAATGGGAGTATTCCTCTTTCTCCCAAACTTGCCTCTTAAAAATGCTTTCTTACAAAGGCTTCCCTGATCACACTAACTGAAATCAATTTTGTGTTACAGATCTTCCTTCCCAGTAAAAAATTTTTTAGGTCTCCACTAGAAAGATAACAACGCACTCACTATAATTAATTCAGTGTTTTTCACTTGGATGTTGATAAAAACCAAACCCCTAATGCTAACATTAACATCTTCACTCTAATACTGATATTACAGTACTATTCATTTCTTAGCTAACATATTCCTGGGAGTTGAAAAACAAAACAAAATAAAATCCTCAACTGCTCACATACTGTTTATCCCTTTCAGGTCTCCCCAACTGCATGTAAGCAGTGAGTTGTTATTGCCAAATCCTTGCAGGTAGTGGAGCCACTCAGATGAAATGGAAGAAAAAGAAAGTTTTTACCCTGGATGATTTGTCTTGCCCTAGGGCATTTATATAAATGTAATTCAAGAACACCATTAAAGTAAGAAGCCTCCAACTTAGCTATTCATTTAAAATTCTGGTGGAAAAACATTTTAATTCAGAGAAGTTAGAATCAATCCAGAAGTTCAGAAAAAATTTTTTTCAAGAAAATACCAATCGCTAACCTAACTTGTTAAGTTTGACATTACAGTCACGTTCATTGATATCAGGCCTTTATTATATGAACAAAGGTTTGAAAAACACTAAAAAGGTGCTTATTAATTTGTACATTGACTGTATTATTGAGAAACTAAGATTTAAGTGTAAACAAAATTTTCCAAACATTTGATCCACCTGTGGCATGGCAAAGCAGAACAGGGTGGTGGAGAGAGAACATGTATAATCTAAAGTGACTTTCAAACTCATCAAACTGGTGAAGATAATAAAAGATTAAAATAATGTTCAAGTGTTCAGGGAAGACAAGGACAGTAGTATACTGTGAGTTCACTTGTAAACTGGGTAGGCCATTTTAGAATACAATTTGGAATCATATGCCACTTCGACCCCCTAAAAATATTAGCATGTGTTTAGTTTGCTACTACTTATATATGGACATGTTATAGAAGATCCCCAGTGTGGAATGCAGGCCTCTTGAGGTTACAGAATATGTCATTTCTGTCTTTGTATTACCAGTGCTGTTTGGGCTTTTTTTTTTAATCTCCTTATAACAATTAATTTACAATGCTATAATTTCTGAATGAAATGATTATAGTCAATGTCAACGTCACTTCTGTTGCTCATTTCTTTTTATTTTCAATCGCTTATTTAAATAATTTGGGGTTAAATATTCTTAACTGTGTGGGGTATCTTTTTCTCATTACTATTCTTCTTATTTATTATGAATTCTGATTTTATTTCTGACAAGTAGATGGCCTGACTGTGCACAGACAGATAACGTTGAAAACTCCCAAATCCATAACGTCCTTTTCTGTCTGCTAAAATGCAGGCAAGTTTATAAGCATGTGCTGGACACTATGTTAATTACTGGAAATACAAAGAAATGAGAAACAGTTCCTACCCTTACAGAGCTTACAATCTAATGGGAGGGACAACATACAGACAAATGTATAGAAAGCAAACCGTATGCAGGACAAATAGGAAATAATTAATAGAGGGAAGACACGAGAATAAAGAGGGGCTGGGAAAGGGTTCGTATAAAAAAATTGGATTTTAGTTGGGGCTTAAACAAAGTCAGAGAAGTCAGAAGGTGGAGCTGAGGAGGGATAGCATTCCCCATATAGCAGACAGGCAGAGACAATGCTGGGAGCTGAGTGTGTTTTGTTCCTGGATGAGCAAGGCGCCAGAGTGACAGGAGGTGGAGGGCAGTAAGGTGACTGGAAAGGTAAGAAAGGGTGAAATTATGAAAGGATTTCAAAGTCAAACAGAGGATTTTATATCTGATCTTGGGGGTTATAAGGAGTCACTGGAGTTTATTGAATAGTTAATTTCATTCTTTGAAGTGTTATATGGTACTTAACATGCTGAAAATCTTTATTTATTAATTTTTTTTCGAAGAAAGTTTGTGGAAGAGAGGTGTAAGGATTTTTTTTTAGTTTGGACTAGGCAGTAATTCCTTAGTAAACATTGGCAAGTAATTGATTTTGATAATAAAGAAAATGTTTCTATAATATTTGTTGACTGACTAAATTGTTCTTTTGATGGTAAGAAGTCTAATATTAGAACATGAAAGTAGCAAATACAGATTATCTCCTAGTATGTGTATATATATATATATATATATATATATAAATAAAATTAAAACACATACGTGAAAAGATTTAGAATGGCCTTACATCTAAGTGATAAGTAAACTGAAGACCAGATTGTTAAAATCAGAAGTAAATTATTACTTATATATTAATGATGACTAAGAAAAATAAGGATGAACAAAATACTAACTTTACTTTTATCTTTACAAATCCAAACAAATTAAAAAAAAAACTCAAAAACAAGAACAAACTTTTGAAAGCTATCAGAAACATTACAAAACTTGGCAGAGACTTCACATTGATTGGATGTTACCTGTACACTCTAAGCTCTTTGTTCTTAGTCCGCTCCAACATATATAACGGGCTTTCAAAAAAGCAAAAAGTCCAATTTAAACTGACATTCCTATGGGGAGGAAATGGTTTGACCCATGATCCTGCTACCACAATTGTTCCAATTCTCTAATGATTTCCCTGCAGGGTTCATTTACCAGTTCTGGGTCAAAGACCAACATGTCCATGAAGACAAGGGTCAACACAAGCAGTGCGTGATGTATTTGAAAATAACTGGACCATAAAGGCACCCTTCATCAATTAGAAATGGCCCTTGAATTTAAAATGAAAGGAAGTGAAGTGTAAAGCACAATGCCTTCTCCAATGAGGTTACCAAACACATAGACATACACGATATACTATGGTTACTAACAGAATCAACAATTCCTTTGGGCCAAAGTTGCCCTGGGTTCAAAATGAGAGTCAGTTTTAAAAGAGATGATTTCACTTTATCACCCCTAACAGTATAGTTTTTGAAAGAATTTTCCATTTGTTGCTGAATAAGTCTTCATTGCTTGGAACTTCATTAGGGCATATACATCACGAATTTTTAAGAAATAAGGTTGAAATGGAGAAGAAAACAAAGATGAGGATTTTCAAAACCATATTAAGTCTGGTTTCAACCTAAAGAATTATTTGGTGAATTTCATTTAGAATTGCACTGATCCCTCACTTTTTGACAGAATAAAATATCATTAAAGTAATGTTCTGTGGTCTTACTACCATTTCCTAGTCCTGACTATGAATAACTAGAATATATGAAAAGGTTTTGTCTCTATGTGGGTGTTGGTGTATTTAGCAGGAGTGGGGGACTGTGGAAGGGGGGGGGTGGAAATTCTAAACAACAAACTACATTGGAAAATCATAAAATGAAACAGAAACTAAGGGTATTTATTAAGACTTTCAGAAGAATAACTTTTTGAAAATATAATTTACTAATCACAAGTAAAATAAAACAAAAAAGCCAACCTATGGATTTGGTCATTAAGAGATAGAATATAATATAATAAATATCTTCTGCCTTCCCTGTTTCTTAAAAGTCTATATACCTGTGAAGAAGAAAAGGAGAAAGGCAAGAGGGAGGTTGGGGGAGGGAAGGAAGAATGTCAAGATAATGGAATCATAACTAATCAGAAACTTCATACCAGAAATGAGATTATGTCAGTGAGTGAAATCTTAAAAATGGAATCAGACCCGATGGTGGGAAGGAGAAGAATGAAGAGAGAATGACAACTCTCAGGCTAGTAATGTTGGCTAAGGAAGTTTTTGGAATAATTTTCAATGGAACCACACAATATCAGCTGCATTCCACTTGACTGAGTTTAAATTTTCACCAATGAGAATGGTTGAAAGAGAAAAAATTGTGCTAAGAAGAATTTTTTTAACCATTCATAATTACAATTCTAAAAATGCTTCATTTTTACCTTTATAAACTTAAATGGGCACTGCTAAATACATTGTCTGGAAGAAATTGTCGATAGATTCCCAGTGTTTATAAATACATACGAAAAGCAAAAACTTTCTTCAGTGGTATCGAAAACGTGAAGACAAAAAAAAAAACCCAAATGTTGCACTTCTGTAACATCAAAATACTATATGATCCATCCATTTAGAAAATGGTCTCCATCCCAGGGGTATGTCTGTAGCCTTCTACTATTAAAATGCTTATCACTGACATGAAACGTTGCAGAGCTGCCTAATTATGACCCATAATCACTTAAAAAGAGCTGCACCTATCTATGTAGGAAAAATAAAGTGGACGTAGAATGTTTATTGTTCAGATTAAATGAAACAGAAAAGACTTTAGTAGTAATCCATCTGAACATATGGTAGTCAAATAATTGTCCACACAACTGAAAGCCACCATAGAGATCATCTAAGTATAACTCCCCTTTTTTTGCAGATAATTGTGCATAACTGTGAAGTAGGAAATTTGCACAAGGTCGTACAAATAGCTAGCGGAAAGGCTATTACTAGAACCCAGACTTCCTAATTTGATATGAAGTGAATTAAATACGAAGACTAAGGCCAACATTTTTATATAGAGAATCTCATTGTAAGGTATATATTTTGCCCAAGGATTTGACTAAGTTGGTCTCCAACCAACTACTGGCAAACGGAACAGGAAGCAGGTTGTGATCTATGTTGGCTGAGAGAGTACTCAAAGTTATGAAATCACTGATTTTTAAAGCACTGAAGTAATGAGGAGAAATGTAGAATCTCAAAAGTTCAATAGCACTTCAGAGGCTATCTAATTTAAAAGGGTACTTGAATAAAAACTGTGCTTTACAATATACTTGACAAGTGGTCATCCCATCCTATTCTAGAAGACCTCTGGTAAGAGGAAACCGACTACTTTCTGAACTGAGGTAGTCCACTTCATTTTTAGATAGATCTAATTTTTAGGGAGTTTTTTTATACATGCAGCCTAAGTCTACCTCTATGTAACTTTCACCAGTTGCTTCCCATTCTGCGCACTGGGGCCATTCAGAAAAAGGCTGAATTCTCTTCTGGATGACAAAACCTTAAACATAGCTTTTATGTTCCCTCTGTGTATTCTCTTTTCTAGGATTAACTAACCATTCCTGGTTTTCTCAAGCAATCTTCACATGGTAGTAAGCTCAGAGATTCTTTCTCAATCTGGAAACTCATCTCCAAATCCACTCCAGGTTATCAATGTTCTACCTATGATGTGGTGCCTAGAACTGAACACAACACTGCACTTATAATTTTTCAAGGGCCCACTGGCATTACTACTACTTTTTTTTCCCCTACCTTCATGCAACTCAGAGACATTCCAGTAAGTCAACAGATCTCCAATGCAGGTATTCATTCCAAGGATACATATCACAATCCATCTGCTCCTTCCTATTCTGTGTACTTCTTGCCAGTGACATTTCATAAATTGACTCCAGAAGGTTCTAACTCAACTTGCTGGGAGCCTCCTCTACATCCTGCTGCCATTGCATAGTTACCAAAGGAGCACATTGGCTGTTCAATGCCTTTCCCTCTTTCTTATTAAGTGACTATCCTATTTTGTTTTCTGATCATATATTTTGTGGTTGACATTCTTAATGCCATTTCTTAAAGAAAAGGCATGAACATCTGTTTTGCCACTGTACCTTCAGGGCCATGGGACTTTTTTATCTGAGTTTCAGTAAAAACTTTCAATATATATTCTCTCCCCCATTATAATGTGAACTCCTTGAGAACAGGGACTGTCTTTCTTTTTTCTATTTTTATCCCCAGCATTTAGCACAGTGCTTTGCAAATAGTAGGCACTTAATAAATACTATGTACATCGATTCATTCATTCATACTCTTACTTGCAACCATATATTATCACTGGGAAGATATTCATGTTAAAAAGAGATGCTTTTTTTTTTCCACAAAGAAATTCGAGGATGATTAAAAGATTTGTATACAATTTACCAAAGGCTACGCAGCTGGCTTTTTTTCCTCTTGGTTCAATTGGGGGCTAGCTAATTGACTATTTTCAGAGTGTGTCTTAGATATATGTACTGGTAAATAAGCACTGTAGTTTTTTTCGTTTATTTTCCCCATTCAACTACATACCATAGTCTGAGTAAGCATTATTCATATCCACTTGGTTTTTCCCAGTATGGACATGTAGGACAAATACTTTTGCGTGGTTGTGGATCTCATTTAAGAAACTAAAGGACTAAGAACAACAATGGAGATTTCCTTCTAAAATGACACTGAGCTAGTGATTAAATTTCAGGTCTGGCCATTCAACTATTTCTAATGCCACCTACTGTGTTCTTACAATCAAGTCCACATCTCTTCCATAAAAATCATGACTTTGTCACATGTTTTTCTGAAACTTGTGACTACCTATATGTCAAGTATATGAGAAGATAATAAATTTTTCATGTCTGTCCTAGCTGTAGATGACACTGTGCTTATTGTATCAAGCCCTGGAACAACACAGAGCGTCCTAAATGAGATCTACTGTGGACAGACCACGAGAAGGGGCCCATCATTACATGAGCAGATGAAGTTTAGTTAGGACACTTTTTAGAAATTGCACTGAGCTTTTAATAACCTCATGCTTCTCACTGAAACAAAGATCTTTCTTTTTAATACTAATATTCTTTCTAATACTCACTGAAACAAAGATCTTTCTTTTCAATACTAATATTCTTCCAGTGATGTGAAACAGCTCTAAGTCATTGCATATCAGTCTCTGAAGAACTAAAGTTGAGGAACATTCGGCTGGCAATGGAGAGATGTATGTAGGTATGAACAGGCTGAAACACATTTACTGTACAAATGAAGAACTTTCAGGAAAAGTGGAATAATGGATGGCATTAGAGAAATAAAATTAATTTACCTGTTCCTTTGGTATTATGCAATGTCAAGTCATTCAATAGAAAGCTCCCAGAAAAACAGGTCGACTTCAGCCTTGATGTGGGAATATATAGGAAGACATAGAAAAGAGTCCCAAAGAAGGGAAGACATATAAAAGTTTATGATCTGCATAGTTGGAGGGAGTACTCACAACAATGATGAGATCAAAAAACCACCTAAGTATCAAGGCGCTAGTGATCAGGAAGAACTCAATGAACATCTGAAATAATTTCGTTTCAGATAACTTCGTTTCCTTTCTCCCGGTACCATACTTGCATATGTAATCTCAGCTATCATGACATGACTGAAAATTTGTGAGAATGAGGCAGCTCAACTATAATAGAAAAAAACTAGATTTGAAGTCAGAAAATGCTTTTGAGTACAAATTCTACCACTTATTTGCCATATGACCACTTTACATCAATTTCCTGATAATTAAACAGTTTAAAATGAGTAATATGAGATCCTGGGGTCTGAAAGACAGGAGAGATGCAATCCCTTCCACTGAAGAGTTTCCACTCTACTGGGAGGAAAGGCATGTACAAAGTACAAGGCAAAAGCAGTAAAGGAGAGTTACAGAGTACTCTAGAAAAAATATGAAAGAGACAACACTTTCAATAAGAGGTAGCAGGGGAAGCTTATATATAAGATTATATAACTACTTAATCACTCCCTGTGGGGAAATGAATGTACTATTCTGTTCATTAACCAATCCATAAACACAGCTGCTGATGAAATATGGCATTGCATTTCTAATATTTCTTCATAACTTAAAAAAAATTAAGATGAAATTTACTGCCAAAGCCTATTTCATTGCCAATAACACACTCAATTTGGATACTTTTATTTTTGGTGAAAATCTTTCTTTTATTTCCCTCCCCATACCAAATGATTAGTCTTTTTATAAAAATAAGATAATAACACTTGCACTGCTTGCCTTACAAGATTGTTATAGGATCAAATGAGGTAACATATAGAAAGCATCTTACAGAATTTAAAGTGCTATGTAAATGTAAGCCATTATGATGATGATGATGATGATGATGATGTCTGTAATAAGTGTACCTGATTTATTAAAGGAGAATGGCTTCATGTCTTAATAAAAATCAACTGCTCATTTGCTGACACCACTGGATACCTGCACTGTTTGGCACCACAAAAGAAAGAAAAATATTTGGAAGTACTCTAATTGGAGTCTTTATTTTTATCAATGAATCAAAAAGCACCAATGAAATCTCTACTTTGTGTCAGGCACTATGCAAGTTGTGTAAATAAAAATATGAAGCATGAAACAACCTCTACGCTCAAAGAGCTTACATTCAAGTGAGGAAGATGGGTACTTAAATATGTGTGTGCAGAATAAACATAAAGAAAACAAATACAAGGGAGCTGAATACACAGAAATTAGGGAAGGAGGACAATATCATTTGGGGAAGGGAATTGGGAAAGCCCTCCTATAGAAGGTGGGGCTTGAGCTGTGCCATTTTTATTCGTTGGGGTACACAGGCTGGATTGGGTGACGTCCACGATTACATCAAAAGCTATGATTTTAAGTTTGAAAATAAGAGGAAGAATCACAACAAATCTCAAGCCTACCTAAGACTATAGAAATAGTGGAACAAGGACCAACTGGTAGGTCTTCATTCTTAGATGTAACTCTCCTATTGCACTTTCCCAACTAAATACATGCACAGAATTGTGAGGTAAAGAAATTTGGGTTGAAGTCCTAGCTCTGCCACCAGTAGTTGTGTGTGACTTTGGGAAAATCACATCATCTCTTTTGGCTTCATTTTATCTGCAAAATAAGAAGGATGAACTAGATGACAACTCCTTTTCAGGATGAATCTTCTCTAGGATTCTATGATCTATTACTATGTTGTGCTGGAAGCAGAAGGTGAATCATATAAGAAGAGTTGAGAAATAGGAAGTGAGTAGAAAGTTTACAAATATGTCACAGGTATAAACAAGAAGCGTTCACTGGACAGAGATTTACTAAGTGTCTATTTAGGTAAAGCATGCAGATTTTTCACATCTTGTCTATCCTACTGACCAGAAAGAAAGAGTTCACGTACAAACACATGGGGAGTAATTCTAATTACAAATCACCCTAAGAAGTAGCTCATATGGGGTATCTCTTGCTATATTTGTTTACTTCTTCATTTGCCTTTATATATATATTTTTAATCACCACCTCAATGTTTACAAGCACTTGGAACAATTTTCTACAATGCCCTTTTCTTACAGCATTTTCCACTTTTACTGAGATGTGGGCTTGGGAGCTCTATCACATGGACATTTCATTTCAAGTGTTCTTACCTACACTTTCTAAAGAGCAAAGCAATTTTTTAAATACCTTGCTCTATAAACACAGAACTAGCTTCTTTTATTTCTAGTCTATCAATAAGGAACACAGATTATACCGGAACTGGATCCCACCACAGAGACTACAATAATCTCCCCAACCACGATGGGTCAATTGTAAACCTCTTTCTGCCTCTCCTTTGAAACAAACACAAATATGCTACATATGGACTATGTACTACACAGAACATTTTAACATTTAAAGATTTCTTCCTTAAGCAATAATCCAATCTTCAAAAGTGAACTAATCAAGGAAAATGATTAAGTGCATGCAATCATAATAAGGGATCTATGAAGCATATTCTTTCCTTCCATTTAATGCCATTTCAATTTCCCTGATAAGCACAACAAAAAGCAAAAGAGAGGCTTGGGATAATTTAAGAGACTAATGCAGATGTCAGTAGGGTGCCTTGTTACTTTTAAAAAAAGACCATCTTTCCCCATGCTGACAGATGTTAGCTTCCTTATGCATAGGTCTGGGAAATCACTTCTGCTCAAAAACCATCAATAGCTACCCACTGTTTAATTAATCAAGTTCAAACTTCTTTTCTTTGCTTGATATTCAAGGTGAATGTCTAACCATAGGTCACAACCCTCAATGAAATCTATACTCTTACTTCTTGTCTCCTCCACCCCACACAACTTTTTTAGGCACCCCTGGGCTCTTCCCTATTCTTCCAGTGTCCTCTTTTTCTGAGATCCTTGCCCTCATTTAGTTTATAAATCTTTTAAAGGTCAATATAAATTCCATCTTCTCCAATAAACCTGCTCTTACCCTCCAGAGATCACAGAACCAAAAATCATCAAAGGTAATGTAATATGCATTATAGGCTTTACAAATTTACATCACAAAGTCTCTGTTCTTTAGAAGCTCATGGTATAGTAGAAAAGTAAATCAAGTGATTTATATAAACGAATAAACAGATAAGGATAACAGATAATATAAATACAATTCAAAATTCACGCATTTATTAAGTACATACTATATTTCAGCCTCTGCTCATAGGCACTAGTGATATAAAGACTAAAATGAATCAGTCTTTACACTCAAGAAGCTGCCATTTATTGGGGGGAGGGGAAATAGCACGTAAATAAATAAGTACCTACAAAACATAGACAATTTTAGAAACATACAAACATACAAAATACATGAAATAATTTTGGAAGGACTAACAACAGGGGCATTCAGGAAAGGCAGCTTGTATGAGGTGTCACTTGAGCTGATCCTTGAAAGAACCGAGGGATTCCTAGGTAAGGAAGTACGGGCATGGGACACAGCCGGTGCAAAGTAACAGGGAGGGGAGACGGAATAGCATGTCCAAGGCAACAAGTCCCTGGTGTATAGAGAGCATAAGGGAGAAGAACATGAGAACCATTTCCAAAGATAAATTAGAGCCAAATTATGAAACGGTCTCAATGGAAAACAGAAATGGTTACCATCAAGGTGACCAGGAGCTGAGGAAATTTCTTGAGAAAGGAGATGAAAGATCTGTGCTTTAGGAATATCACTTTAGCAACTGAGTAGAAGATGGAATGCATAGTGGAGAGACTAGAGGACAGGAGACACGTAAGGAGACTACTACAACAGTGAGGTGGGAGACAGTGAGAGCTTGGAATGCAGTAGAGGGAGTATGAATGAAAGAAGCTGCCAAGACTTGGCAACTGAATGGATATTAGAGGTTAGAAAGAATGAAGAGCTGAAGATGATGCAGAGGTTATAATCTTGGGTGGCTAGAAAGATGGGAATACCCTCAACTGAAACAGGAACTTTAGGAAGATGAGGGAGGAAAGGTACTAAGTTCTGTTTCGGACATGTTAACTATAAGACACCTATGAGACATACATGGAAATGGGAAGTAGGCAATTGGTGATGGGGGGAATGAAGCTCAGGAGAGAAATCAGAACTTGATATATAGATCTGAAAATCTTCTGCACGGAAATGATAATGGAGACCATAAGATTAAAAAAATTAAATTAATGCAAGTACTCAACAAATATTTATACTTATACAAATATTTATATTTGTATAAAACAAATATTACATTTGTATACAATTTGTTGTATACAACAAATATTTATATTTATAGATACTACGTATGTTTATAAATGTGTAACTATAAAAACACGATACTATGTTTTGTAACATCAGGGAAAAGAAAAAGTACATAAAGCTGAATAATAAGTCATTTGTATAATGTATTAAAGTTTACAACGTACTTTGCCCACATATTAAATTGTGAGTTCCATGAGCAGAGACTGTTTTTGCCTTTTCTTTTTAATCCACAGCAGCTAGCACAGGGCCTAGAACATAGTAATTAATAAATGCTATTGATTTATTATGCTCAATTTACAGATGAAGAAATTGAGGCTCAGAGATTAAGGCTCTTATCTATCGTTATGTCAGCTCTCCTAAACACAAATTCAGTCATCTTTTTAACTATATCAAACCACCTCTTTGTAGTTTATTTTGATCAGAGGGCTAAAAGAATGTTAAAAAGTAAAATGGGGGCAGGAGAAAAACATATTCAAGCTGGAGGGGATAGCCTAGATAAAGAAAGTGAAGACAGGACAGATTGCCACTATTTTTTCTTTTTTTTAGCATGTGAGGAAGGAAAATGATTTAGTGAATTTTAAGACAGGCTTTTTAAAAAGCAGAAGTTGGGAGTTTTATTTGGAGAAAATTAAAATGCAAGATAGTACCTAGGAGCTAACTTTTCTAGAAGCCGCAATATCTGTGGACAAACAGGGTAAAAATCTAAAGAAGGTGATAAGAAAAGTAGGCAGGAAAGGGTTTGGAAAGTTGAGGAATTTAGGCTAATTTATGAGGTTTTAAAGTCTGAATATGATAAAATTTTATACCAGATCTAAACTTTTCTGTTTTTTAAAAAATTCAAATGTCAATTTTAATAAATCCTCTTATAAAAATCAAAGAATAAATTGGCATTGCAAAATACTAAAACCAGCACCTTAATACCAAGAAGTTCTGAGCTTGAGGGTCACATTTAATGGGGAGAAATAATTCATCCTTAAAGATACATACATATGAACATTCTACCACATTATAAATCAAGATGATAATTCTCTAGTTAACTCTCACACATTAACTCCAGTTCAATGTTATTAAGCATTTTACAATATTATCTTTAGGAACTTTTAAAAATGGACTGATTGGTTGTCTTTATAAATATGAACTTCTCAATGTTCTGTTTAGTGTTGGTATCTAGACAAGGAGTTGGCAGCAAGGTTCCATTTGCACTAATTACATTCTTTTCCAAAAGTTCACCCTGCCTGGGTGTCCAGGTAATTGCAATTAAGTCAGGAATCTGGTAATTAGAAATTCAAGTGCCCTGCCAAGAACAATACACTTCCTCTTGACGTGCTGCCCACAAGAACTAATTCACTCGGAAAGGACAGAAGCTGATGTGAAGTGGCAGAGTAGATGTTGATTAAGCAACAACCACTGAAATAAATTTCCCCCCTCATCACTCTCCCTAAAATCAAATTCATTACATCTCATTTAAACTACTAGAAAGCATTTTATTACCTCTGAAACATAAGAGCACCAAAAGTAGTCACAAATTTAGAAATGACGCTTTTCTTCCTTCAAATAACAGAATTTTCCTGAAAACCCAAGAATATGTACTGGCAGTGTTCCCCAAGTGCTCATTCTCATCGTAATCAAAGAGCAACCATCTTTATTAAACATTATTCAATGAAGCTCCAATCCTACATTAGTTTATAACAAACCTTAATATGAAATATGAAACAAATAAAAAACCGTGAACAGTTTGTAATTACGTGTAATCAAAAACAAGTTCTGTATGTGGTAAACTATTTTATATAAATCATTTTCTCCATGCAAAGAGTTCCAAAAGTCTTAGTGCAGGTTTAATTTTTTTTTTAAATACAAAAGAACAGTATTTTTATATGGTTTATTATTTCATGGATTCAGATATGCCACTTATTAAATGTTATTCATAAAAGCATAATGACCTCTCTTCCTGAAAATCTATCCTACCCACTGTTGCCAAATTTCCTAAATGACTACTTTACATCTAAGAAGCTCTTGTTTGAAAAACCTTAAATGACTAGCCATAACTAAAGGTCAAACTGCCATTCCAATGTCTTCCAATGTCTCTAACTCAAAGATACCTTTTCAACAGTGTATCTGCTACCACAACACAAACCCTCAGCTCTAGCCAAACTTGTATATTCAAACCTCCAAAACATACAACAGGCACTGCATATTTTCTCATGTTTCTCCAGACTGAGATGCCCAGTTCTTTTCCCCACCTCACCCTCTTCCTGTTGGGGGTCTGAATGCTAAGCATTTCACAGGACCCAGTCCCAATGATCTCCTTTGGGAAGTCATTCCAACTGTCCCACACAACAACCATGATCCCTCCCTCATCTGAGTCTTCCCAGCAATGATTTGTAGCACTCACTGGTGTTTACTGTATGCTACCCAACACTATTCTCTTTTATTGTATACAGAGAAATCCTATTTCTCTGAATAAATTATAAGTGGGTTTTGAAGACTAGTTTAATTTTTCAGCTACATATGACTGGATCTCAATAATGTCATTTATGTTTATTCAAATAAAGCCTTTTTTGGGGGAAGGAGGTCATATATCGCATTATACATAGGATTCATCTGAGTAATTAGTAGAAATGATATTCTACAATAAGTCATCAGTCAAATTACAGATGAATTTGGTAAAGCTGAACCTCTCCGTTTCTGGCCTATAAAACACAAGCACAACTAAGATGTTTAAATGATGCTGAGTTTTTTTAAACACTATTTTTTTGAAATGGATGTTTTCCATTTTACGGCTATAAAATAAGCCAGATTTACTACAGACTTTGTTTACTGGTACTCCAGTGGCTAAGAAGATGTCTGAGATCTATGTCAGGCAAAACTGCTGGAAGAAGAAACTGAGATCATCAAAATCTCACAACAGAAACACTGGAAACAAAAATGAAATGTACAGCATTCACCACCCACCCCAGAAGTACATCAAGTGCACAGTAAGAAAAGACTAGAGTAAGAAATTACCTTTCCCACTCTGCAGCAAAGCCTCAGGAGCCAATAACACAATAAACAAAACTGCTGGTATGATGGAGAGATCCAATAAAGATACTTATCACTTATTTTCAACTTTGTCAGTCAAAATCATCCTATTATTTTCAACATTTTTTGCACGTGTCTAGAACTTCACATTAAAAAAAAAATCAACCATATTTCTGAATACATGTAGACTAAATCATCTTCCCCAGTGCTCTACTCTCAATTAAAAACTGACCAGCAGAAAGCAACTATGTACCAATTATCAGGAATCAGTTACCATCTTTTTACACCTTCTCTCTCTTGACAGAAAATACTAGCAAACTTTTTAGAGCTTTCCTACTGAAAAAGTCAGCCTTACTGTTTCTTATTTCAAGTTTATTCTAAATATATTTCAAAGAAACAAACAATAACACAAAATACCATGGAAGCAAACTTTACTTAGAATTTAGATTACATGTATTAGAAAGGGAGTAAATTTAAGTCATTAGATTTTAAAAGGGAAAAAAAAAGACAAAAGCACTATTTCATTGGCAAAAAGAAACAAATACAGTGAGAAAGTAAACATTGTTAATAAATGAAGGCCTTACCTAGGGTAAAAAGATCTCTTAAAGTGGTATATTAGCCAATATCTAGTTTAGAATAAGGTCTAAAAATTAGCTGTGATTTCAATGACAATGGGAACTACTAGAAGAAAAAAATCTCCACCACTGCAGGTCAGGCCCTTATTTGCTACTTATATTTGTGGAAAACTGTCTAAAGTACAAAAGGTTAAATGACTTCCTTAAGGTGATAAAGTGAATACATGTCAGAGACCGGACTTGAACTCAGGTCAAAGGTCGAGACGGCAAAGAAAAGATAGAAATATTCTACAAATCACTCCCTGAAAGAAACCCCAAAGAAAAGCCCCAGGAATGTAGCAGCCCAAACCCTAAGCTCCCATATGAAAGGGAAAAAAAAAATTAACAGCAAGTATCCCAGTTCAGTTACCAAGGAACCGAAGTCAGGATCACACCATACTTGGCAGCTTCAACTGTGGATGAGAGATCTTGGAATACAATATTCCAAAAAACAAAAGATACAAACATATAACCAAAAATAACTTACCCAACAAAGCTTGTTATAATCCTACAGAGGGGGAGAAATAACCTTTTAATGAAATAAAGGACTTTAATGCATTTCTGATAAAAAGATCAGAGTGGAGTAGGAACATTAAAACACAAACTCAAGAGTCAAGAGAAACCTTAGAAAGGTAAATTTATTTGAGCCACTAACTAATAGGACATATATGATGACTTAGTGCTAACATTTTAATAAAAGGAAAAGGAAAAAGGAGGAAGAGATGACAAAAGAAGAGAATACTTGATATTTTGAAAAGCAATTTGGAACTATGAAAAGAAAGTGATTAAAATGCCCATATTCCTTAGCACAGTGATTCCACTACTCGGCATATGTCCCAAAGAAGTCAACAATAAAAACAAAGAACTGGAAATAAAGTATTTAGTTGCCCAGTGACTGAGCAATAGCTAAACAAATTGTAGCACCTTCACATAATGCAATATTACTGTACAATAAGAAAGAGAAGCATGAGAAGACTTGCAAAAACTGAAGCAAGCTGAAGTTGAAAAAAAGCGTAAAGAAGACTGTAGACATATAAATGGTATGATAGAAGAAAGAAAACCCAGAAAAGAATATAAAACAAAGAAATAATGACTCCCCAAAAAGACACTAAAAATTACCTCCCCGTACCACTTTACAAAGGTGTGGACACCATGAGTGTAGACTTTGCATATATCATTTCATTTTCTACATGTTTATCAGTTTTACTGATTCTTCCCTCTTCCTCTTTTTATCTATCTTTCTAGCTATTTATTTTCTCATACAGGATAGCTCTTTGGGAGGAAGTGGGCTAAAGTGATAAATTTAGATGTTACAGAAACAAAATGAACACTAGAGGTTTACTTTTTAATATTCAATTATTAGAACAGAAGAAAGGCGAAAAGGAAGTTCTGAAAGTAAAATGTAGCACACATACACACACATATAGGAATAAAGCATATATTTAAAAAGTGAAGCATATGAAACAGATTCATGGTTTTATATAAAATCCTTTTTCATTTTGTGTGTGTGTATATTTAAGTAGAGATGTAAAAAAAAAATCTTTTTTAAGGAAAACTAAAAGAAAAAGCACTACTAGACAGAGAGCCAGGATATCTGAACTCCATTCTAGATTCAGATACTAAACATCTTTATGACCTAGGCTATAGTCACTAGGAGGCGTTTGACGTCAGTTTCCTTATTCATGAAATGAGGGAGTTGGACATAGCTTAGATGATTTCTAAGGTACCACCTTAGTGCCAAAATTATGTTCTTGGTGAGACAGTGTTATTTCTAAGAAGCAAGAAAATTAGTAAGAAAATTCCAAAATAGTTTTCTGCTGCTTTCTTCTAGAATTTGGCTTTTATACATACTGTTTTTACACAGGCAGGAACTTACATATCAAACAAGGAATTCTAACAGAAACACATAACTCCTAACCTTAAAGAAATGGAAAAGAACTATTTCATGCTACTACTTGAATGCTTCAAGGATCTGTGATTTCATTTGGGCAGGTTACCCTCTGAACCAGCATAGATCATAGCATCTCTCTGTCTTAACGGACTTCTATTAATTGTTGTGGCATTAAAAAAAAGTTCATCACCAGGAAGTCAACCCTATGGTGATGAGATTCTTCTTGTACAAAAGACAAACGTCGGCTTCTAGAGACATCTTAAAGTTCTCTCCAACTAGATAGAACCTGTGAGAGTTTGTGTTCTCCTGGCAGGGCCATCAAAAGCAAAGGCACATCTCTTTTTGTCATGATCAGGACTTTAGCAGAGGTATACTATTCATAATCATAATTTAGAGTATAGAAATATAAAAAATACTTCCTTCCAGAAAGAATCACTTCTACATTCAAGAGATACACTCTGAACCAAGATGTTAACAGGAGTGGCTAGGATTCTCGGGATTAATTAATTACCTTTAGGGAAAAATAAACAGCAAATATATTGCTAAATAAAACTGGATAAGCTTCTATATTGCTATTTCTAAGTTATTAAGTTAATAGAAATGAGCTATCAATGTCTCACTAACTTGTTATGCCCTTTCTACCTACCAGGGACCAGGTTAGTTACAGCAAGTTGCATTTGTCTTATTTTCTTGCCTCATAACTTCTAGCCCATTGCATCGAACATACTTGGTACTTAATGAGCAAATAAAGGAAAAAAACTTCTCAAATTGCCCCAGTAAAATATATTCATTTCTTTAAAATTCAGTCTAAGAATTAATTACTCTAAGATCATAGCCAAAAATTAACCAGCAAGTAAAACAATGCCTGGCACATAGTAGATGCTTAATAAATGTCTGATGATTGAGTGTTCACAGGTTTAGAGCTAGAAGGGCCTTAGAGGTCAATCATTTACAGATAGGGAAACTGAGGGTGTATGGAAGTTAAATGAATTACTTAAAGACAGGTTAGTAAATAACACATATGGGATTTGAATCCAGGTCCCTCAAACTCTATTTTCCATAATCTTTTGGCTACAGTGCATTACTTTTTCCAGATAAGTTTAGCCTTTCCAAATTTGTTCCACCTTGCTCAAATGAATCCTCATCCTTTATTCTACACACGTTTTTTGAATAGTTGACATTTGTTAGTCAGAATACAGCTAGCTGTGGCTATACAAAAAATTATTTGACTGCATGTGATATTTAAAACAAACAAAAATCACCACCACCACCACCACCAAAACAATTATCTGTATGATCTTTGAGTAATCTGAATGATTTTTCTACTTATCAGTTGCTTTGGAACTGCACAGACATAACCAATTACAATATGACTCTATGATTTATTTCTAGGTTTATGTGATTGCCCATTTTACTAAGTTCTTTCGAGGAAAGAATTATATCTTCTTCCAAACAAATTAACCCAATATTTAGTTGGACATTTTGCAGTATTTTGCACTTTCTCTCCTTATAAATGAGATTGACTCATAAAGCCATATTTACATAAGAGTTAAGTGTTGAGGTTCAAAATTTCAATGTTGACCATGCTGGTTCCCTCCCCAAAAAAACTTCAGATTATTGAAGAAAACTGTGAAGACAAGGTACCAATTATATCAGGAGAAGGAGATCGGCTAGAACAAAACTCACTTTGGTAGTAGCCATATAGCATCTGTCTAAAGTTGACATCCATTTCAACAGGCATGTTTTTCCTAGACAGATCCATTACCATTCGATAACTTGTTTGAGGGCAATTTCCTGATAAATTGTACTACTCTGGACAAGTCACACAGGTTTCTAACAGTGTGGCTGCTGGGTGAGAATTCAACAATCCACAAGGGTCATTTTGCCAATTTTATAAAAATGCAACCTCTGCCACTCAACCTGCATTGGCACTGCATCATCTGTGAGTCTGAAAGAACACAATATGAGGTTACGCTCTTCAACATCACTGCTAGGAAAAAAGTCTGATGTATCTCTAAGTCTCACAATCACTAGGAGGACAAATTACTACATTTGTAAAAAATAAATTAACTACCTGCTAAGAACACACAATTGGAATTAAAAACAAAACATACCCAAGTCCAATCATATTAACATTATGCAAACCATAATTCTGTGAATACAAAAACTGATTTCTCTAAAATGTGTAAAATGTGTAATTTGTGGGAGTCGCAAACATCAAAAAGGGATAAAAAGAAAACTAACATTTTTTTCTTGGAGGGA
This sequence comes from Vombatus ursinus, assembly GCF_900497805.2. Lineage (NCBI taxonomy): Eukaryota > Metazoa > Chordata > Mammalia > Diprotodontia > Vombatidae > Vombatus > Vombatus ursinus. The sequence goes on along the minus strand of NW_020954953.1, from coordinate 19,621,094 downwards.
AAAAACCATCTTTTGTGCAGTGTATTATGTGTAATCACTAAATGGCCGTGATCTTTGTCACTTGAGAATTATCTACATATGCTCAGTAATTCTATTGTTAAATTCTTCCGGTGATTACGAATATATATATATATGCATATATATATATATATATATTTTATCTTGACTTTCTCTGCTTATTTTTCTTGCTAAGTATGCAGATACAAGAAATGTATGTATCCACATGGTATACCTGAGGAACAAAGCAAAGCACTCACAACTCATGTATTGGCTTAAGAAATTACATTTCAATATAATCTAAACCATATTTCAAATTGGAAATATAATTTGAACGTAAGCGGTTTCAAATCACAAATATTGTCATTTGAAATAAAAACAATTCCTTTAACAATGATTTTTTTTGACTCAGTGTGAGAACTTACTGTACATTCTTCTCCCTATTATTATTTACTGAACTCTAAACTGCATTTTTCTTTAATATTTAAATTGATAATAGAGCTGCCTAGAAGATCTAGTATTGCTGTGCTCATTTCTATGTGCTGTTTCAGTTTTAAGGCACATTTTCCTTTATTTCACTTTTCCACAAGCCATAAAAAAAACTCATTTCTAATTCATCTGTTCGTTCAGCTTAACCTCTCTTCTCAGCAATTAAAGCACTCTGCGCATCCCTCATCTATCACACAGCCAGCTAAATAATGCATTGCGTCCTCATCTTTTATCATCCCAAATGACAGGTATTAGCATATCTCCCCAGTCAATTACACTGCAGCGGAATAATCACAGCATAATTGGGCGAAAGCCACTCTAATCACCAACCCTGCAAACTCACAGAATAAAAACTGAGTGGCAGTTCAGACAGGCCTTGCTCTTGTCCATGACTCTAGCCAACAAGCTTGGCAGGTCTCCATTTCCTTCTTCCTTTTAAAAGTTATTCTTGGGGGGATAAACTTCTCAATAAATCTTATATACAGGAAAAAGATATATATATATACATAATATAAACAGAAAATACGTACTACTGCATTTGCGTATATAGTCATATGCTCGTACTCCTGCAAGCTTGCACAGATTGTTAAAAAGCATATAATGAAAAATTCTACTGTCAATCAGAAAAGAAAAAAAGTCATTTCATGGATATGATGTCATTATGCGTTCTATTTCATGGTTTATATTAAACACGAAATAGAATATTTAAAATTTTTTATAATATCCATATATATTTGGGAGAAGAAATATTTCTTGTTTAATAATAAAAATTGATGTCCTTTCTATTTCTATCACGTGTCCTCCTCTGGGCCTTTTTAAATGTTGAGATTTCTTAACAATTTACCCAACCTATCCATTTTTCACACAGTCACTGAAAATAAAACAATTTTAATTTACTTTTGCTATTCTAACTTATTCTTGAGAAACATGGGAATGAGGGACTTCACCCTTATTTTAAAATTCAGCTGACACATGACCCTAATTAAGCAATTATGTATGATATGCCAAAAGAATAAATTTGTACCTAATAAAAACGGAACATATAACATTATATTCACTTGAAAAGAGCAGAAAAAAAGGAGGTAAAAAATTTTATCATAGAAATAAAATCAGAATCAGATGAATCAGAAATAGGTGGTTAATGTGGAAGCATGAGAAGCTGAAGACAGAGGAAATAGTAGGATTTAAAAGAAAATAAAAAGAGAAAAATGAGAAATTTAAGGACACAAAATTATTTCAAGTGATCCTTTTGCAAATTTTAAAATATTGTTTTACCTTAATGTTTAATTTTTTAAAATCATATTTCTTGATGCTATATAGAATCATCTAAATGATCTGCTAGCCTTGGCCTATATTGAAACATCTTAAAAATGTATTTTTATCTGATTTCTTGTAGAACAATACCTAACATTTAAATAATGCTTTAAAGATTACAAAAGGCTTCAGAAATATTACCTTATTTTATCCTCACAACCACCCTGGGAAGGAGGTGCTATTTTTATCCCCATCTTACAGAGAAGGAAACTGAGACTTGCTCAGTGTCACACAACTAATAAGTATTGGAGGCAACATTCGAACTCAGATCTATCCACTACACCACATAGATCAACGTGTGGATCACCTGAAGGAACTGGGTAAATCCCATCAATAGCCTTATGGAGGCATGTGACAACTGTGTTCAAATACTTACAGGCCTGGCAAAAAGAAGAGGATGAAGAAGTAAGGGATAAAACTTAAACCAATGGGTAGAAGCTGCAAAGGTTCAAGGTTGATATAAGGAAAAAATGCTAAAATAATAAGAAATAAAGCACTGAAATAATAAAATAAAATAAAATAATAATATGGAATTGGCTACTTCACAGGGCTGTGGTTCAATTATTTAACTGAATCAAGGTACAGTCTCACTTTCTACGAGGTGACTTTGAAGAGCAACATGAGCCAGGGGATTGTGACGTTGGTCAGCGACATGGCAAACTTTAGGGGGCACCTACCTATTAAAAGCTTTATAGGTTCTTTGGCAGCTCATGTTGTTCAGTTGTGTCTGATTCTTCGTGAACCTAATTAGGGTTTTTTTGTAAAAAATAATGGAGTGGTTTGCTATTTCTGTCTCCAGCTCATTTTACAGATGAGAAAACTGAGGCAAACAGGATTAAGTGACTTGTCCCGGATCACACAGGGAAAAGTCTGTCTGAGGCCAGATTTGAACTAATGTCTTCCTGACTTCAGGTCCAGGGCTCGATCTACTGTACCACCTATCCACTGTTGGTGGTGCATACCCAAATAAAATGTACACAGTAAAACTCTCTTCTTAGTAATTCAGTTGTAGGAAAGATGCCAATAAGAGCACAAGAAATGATGGGAATGGGTTACTAATATTTAGTTAAAGAAACATACAAAGTACAAGATAAGTATTATTTAGAATTTTTAAAAATTCCATTGTAAATAAAATATTTTCAATGATCACCAATTTAGAGAGAACACCAAAATCTATACAGACAGCTCTAGCTTCTCCCTGAGCAAGTTTCCATCTCCAATTTTTTGTACTATTTCTAAAACTGAGCTCATTATATTCTCCCTTAAGGCTGACCCATATCTTCCCACTACCTTGTTTCTAATGTAAAGTAGTTCAAGAAAGCATCATATTTGGAGTTAAGAAACCTGGGTTCAAATATTGTCTCACATACTTAACTGCTGTGATCATTACAGCTTCAGATTCCTCATCCACAAAATAGAATAGAAACGCTTACAAATTCACCTCCCCCATATTTCTTATCTCCCGTGTCCAATGCACCCTCTATACAACTACTCCTAAAGCATGTTTGACCATGGCACTCTCCTGTTCAATAAAACCCAAAGACTTCCTATAGGCTCTATCATCTAATACCAATTTCTCTGTTTGGTGTATGAACCCTTTCATAAGCTAGCTCCAATGTGCTGAGTTGATATTTTATTATTTCCCTTTGAATAGTATGAGCGCAGCCAAAATGGATACACACACACACACACACACACACACACACACACACACACACACACACCTCCCAACCTGAAGAGGTTGCCCTCCATTCTCTGAATGTACTCTCTTCCAACTTGTGTGACAGAATCCCAAGCTAACTTCAAAGGTCAGCCCATGTAGGAGACAACCCCTATATGATTCCTCCTCTGATTCTCCAACAGCTACCTCCCCTCCAAATTATCTCTTATTAATGTGTATACTTGGAGAAGTCATAACTCAGAATGAGTCTCCCAAACTCATGGAGGATAAAAGTAGGTTACAGAGACAATGAGTTGTTAAGATTACCACTTTACTTCATGAAGGATACATAAATCACCTTTCAGATTCTGAATGGATCATTTTCATCTTGCAAAAGGTGTTAGGCCTTGAGTGATTTAACGTCTGAGTGACCTAAATTGTAAAGGGTATAAAACTTGGAGTGACCCATTTATAGCTTGTAATGGAAGTATAAAGAAACACTTATATGTTGTTGCCTTTAGGAGGTATAAAGTCTGCCTCCATCAATTTGAAGAAATTAGAGCCACTGGGAGGCTAAAGGATCACCTATGTCCCTGATGACCTTTAAAAAAAAAATCAGCCAGCTTTGCATACCCAAGACATTTTCTCTAAGGAGTCAGTCAACAAAGTGAACTATCAGGAACTCTTATAGCACTGTTCACAAAAGGAGTAGGGAATTTATTTCTACCATAATGTCTCCTTTCCGCCCTCTCAAGTCAAGAGAGATGGAGAGAGTTAGCTTTGGAGAACAGCAAGTCAAGGGAATCAAACTAAGCAAACTGCCTAGCAGAAATGCTGAGCCTAGGGAAGTACTGTAAGAATATTGAAGAGGAGAAGGGACATCAATGTCGTTGCTCATGTGTATTCTTTATGTGTGTTTACTATTTCCATTGTCTGTATGCCACACTTTCCATCTCCTCTAGGTACCTGTTAATCTACATCTTGTATTCATGAGGGCATTTTTGCCTTTGTTTTAAAATTCTAATTACTTATCACAATGCTTGACACACACTGACTACTACACACTTGTTGGTAAACTGAGTATGCATTCTAGGACTATGGGGGATGATTTCCCCAAATCCTTCTACTATTCTTAAATCTATTACTCCAGTAAACACTTCTGTGTTGAACTGTCTCTTCTGGTTGCCTAGCAAAGGTAAATACACTGGTAGGGCTGCAGCAGGTATAGTTTTAAGAACACACTCTCACAGAGATCCTTGATTCTGGGGTCATCTTCTCAGGAACCCAACCTGTGAGTGTGAGTTGGGAGGATAACATGAAGGGGGGTACCACAGGTGAAAATGATGTTTCCCTCAAAAAAATGTAAGCCCCTTTGGGGGCATATATAAAAATATTTTATTTTTGTCTTTGCATCTCCGACACCTGGCTCGGAGCCTAGAACTTAGTAGGGGCCTGACAAATGCTTAATGATTAAAAGGTCATTGTGAGTAATTACTATGACAATCACTGCTATTGTGGCACCACCACCCTCCCAGTTACGGAGGAGAACAAGCACTAAGTCATTGAATCTGCTCCTCCCCACTCATGTGAGTACCATACAGTCAGTTGCCAACTCCTGTTGATAAAACCTTTCCAACGTCTCTTGAATGTGCCTCCATCTTTCTATTAACACTACCATCGATCTGTGTTAAAGTTCTCATCACTTTGATTATTCACAATAGATTCTCAATAGCTTGCACAGTCTAAAGTCTCTACTGTCTCTATCCTAGTCTTCACCAAGTTGCAAAAATAATCTTCCTAAAGCAGAAGCCTGATCATGTCATTCAACTACAACTACTTCCTAGAGAATCACTTGCCAACTCCTTTGCCTGGCACACTTAAGGCCTTCCGGATTGGTTCTCACACAGCTTTTCGGCAGAGCCATCAGAGGAATTTCATAACCTAAGGAAAATTCAGAGAGGGAGGGAGGGAGGGAGAGGGAAGGTCTGCATGGGTAACAAAGATTAGAGACAGAGGCCGTGGTAAAGGAGGGGGCTGAGAAACGAGGAAGTGAGACAACTGTTGGGTAGAGTACAGGAGGAAGTAGAAACGATGTATTTATTGAGAAAGGGCAGGAGCAGAAGATCCCTAGATAATAGCAACACTAATCTAACATAAGATAAACAAACTGTGCAATAGAAGACATAGATGCTGAGTGATGGGGGTTCTGACGACACCTTCCTAACCCTCCACCTGATCACCCTGATCCCTGGTATCCCCAGGGCAGGGGCAGGGGCAGATTAGGCAGATTGGCAGTGCTTGGGAGGATGGTTTATTTGGACCTACAGGAAACTGCCTCTCCTCCACCCTGAAGAATGGAGCATCAGACAGTGACCACGGGGAATACGGGGAGCTGGGAGTGGAATTTCGTCTTCCAGCATCCACCCACACCCCTATATTAATTCAAGTTATGCTGTTTGGCCTAATTTCATAATACACCCCTGCAAAATCTAGGAAAACTGGTCTGTAAGTTGTTCTCCAAATTGAACATGCCATCTCTCATCTTTGTACGTTGGTACGGGTTATCCACGAGTGAGTACCTTTCAGTTTATAAAAGCTGATGGCTAAATTTTAAGTGTGAGCATTTATACCTCAGAAATCAGTACATGCTCAAAAACAAGGCTTGAGTTTTAAAAAAAAAATTATTATCTAGACTTAAGAAAGTGATGAAGAAAAGTTTAATGTAGATTAAACTTAAGAAAACATTGTATGTACCTTTTCTCCTCTGGCAAACTGGCTGTTAAACATTTACCAGCTCATCTCCGGTTAGTCAATCTCTGGTGCCCTCTCCTCCCTGTAGCTTTCCATGATGATGATGATGATGATGATGATGATGATAGCATTTATACAGAGTTTTGAAATTTACAAAGTATTTTAGAAATAGTATCTTATTTTATCCTCATGGCAACAATGAGAGGTAGATGACACTATTATCTCCATTTCATAGGTGAAGAAACTCAGGCAGACAGAAGTTACAGTCACACAGCTATTAAGTGCCTAAGGCTGGATTTGAATTCAGGTCTACTTGACTCAAGGTTTAGCACTTCATTCACTATGTTTCCTAGGTGCCAATACATAAACGTATGCTTTCCAAATCAAAGTCTTCTTTTTCCTCTTTAAATTTTCCTAGAAGATTCTATCTATATTGCTTATTTTTGCCCTCCTCACATTCTCCCTTGTATTATACTTATTTTTTTGCATTTAGCTGATTATACCTCCTATCCCCTACAGTAAAATGAAATCTCCTTTAGGGACTCAGGTGTGTCATTTTTTTAAAGCATTATATCCCTACCACTTAGCAACATGTCTAGCACAAAAGAGATGCTTAGGAAATGTTTTTTTTTTAATTATAATTTTACAATCTAATAAGGCAGTCTGACCATTCTAACTCCATTTTATATATTAAGAAATATATATTACAATATATATACCAATAGGTTAATATATACACCAAAAGGTTAAATAAAGAGCCAGTAGTCACAAATAAAGCCTAAGGGTAGGGTAACATAATATCCCACATTAATCAAGCACTCTTCTAAGTTAAAAACCCTGCATTTGTAGGGGTTAAATGTTTTATTTGCATTGTTACTTCAAGAACTCTCCATGTATTTTTCTTGGCATTTCTTTGGAAATGTACCCACAGGATACATTACTTCACTTGTAAAATGGTAATTTTATTGCTTACTTGGGAATATCTTTTACAAGTACTTATCAGGAATACATCTGGTATGTAAGTATTAATTCAACAAGTTTTTTAATCTGATTTTTCATAAACACTTAATATTTTAATTCATATAAATGCTATACTTGCTTTTAAGTAGTTTTCAACATATTGGCTCTATCAACACCAGACATTCTCAACTGACTCACTAATCAAAAAGTCTTGAGAATAAGCCCAGTTTTTGGGGGGGGGGGGGAAGACAGGGACAGGAGGTAATTTTAGAGTGAGGAGAGAAGGATGACACCATTCTAAGAAGCACTAAAACTTGATATAGAAGAGACAAAATTTGCCCATACTATTCTATTTGGGATATTTACTTTCAGTCTTCTCAACGGAATCAGAAAAACTGGCTACTTAACATATTCACAAGTAACTCAAATATAAAGTATTTCATAGACCACACACACAAAAAAAGTCTTCGGTTCTACAAAACAGACTCGCATAAGTAAGATGGGTGGGGGAGGGAACAGAGAAGAGAGAATTCACACATTTTTATTTTTATTATTACTAGAAAATTAAGTCCTCAGAAAACAGTGCCAAAATAATGTCCCCAGAGAACAGAAGACTAGAATTATTCATTCAGTCCTCAGACTATGAAGCTAAATAAGCTTTCCTTCAGCTTGGCTCCACCCTGACAATGAAAAGTACTACTTTTTGGCATTCGGTTCTCCATGTCACATTTCAATTTCTGACATCTTTTCAAAAAGTAACCAAGGAGAAGAATATGTGAGGAATTTTGTCTTTGCAATAAACTAAAACCATGAGGTCAATAAATTTATTCAGCATCAGATGACAAAAGATTTGGTTTAGAAAGCAAAGATTTCCTATTCCATTTAAAATCTATCTTGTGGAGAGGGGAGAAGGGATAAACTGGGATGCCTCAGAAGATTAAACAGATGATAAAAAAACAAAAGATATTGGGATTTACTTAAAAAGAAGAAAGTCTATCACTTCTTATACTTACAAAAGTGTATTTCTAATTTTCATATCATACCACTGCATATTCCAGATACACTGAACAATCAATTCTGAGTTATGAAGGCCGACTCCATTTATGGATATTTGGATCTCAGTTTAACCAAACACTCTCACCAGAAGTCAGAATAAACAATTATTCAAATAAAAATAGTATTTTCTTTCTGCGGAGAAGTTACAGCTCTACTAACCTACTCTGATGATTTGTCTTTTCATGGAATTGACCTCGGGCTCTTAAAATTATGCCTGTGGAGTACAATCACAAGCAGATTCAAAACAGCTTTTGAGCGTGTGTATGGCAGTGGCCTGCATGTCTTTTGTCTGAGGATCAGTCTTATTAAAGTTCTGAGATGCTCAAGTTGACCATAACAAATCTCAAAGACTTTACCATAAGGGATTGTGATTTATGTCAGTGAGAGGAGCAGGAATGAATGCTGACAAAATTATAGATCCTTTAAATACTGAAGAAGAACTAAGAATATAAAGAATATATATATAAAATTATATTAAACTAAGTTACTACTTGAATCTGGAGAAGTATTATCTTCCCTAAATAAATACATAGAGATACAAAATATGAATATGAAAATATGAATTAAATAAAATAAATTCAAAAAATACTGCTTAGAGTACCTACTATGCACAAAGTTCTATGCTAGAAGTTAAGAGTAGCTACAAAGTAGGATTCACCTCAATAGCCTCTTTCTAAAATAAGTTTTTCTTCCTGCTTCTACCGTGGCCTTGAAGAATTCACAGCACAAAAGAATAGAAAAATTGGACCCTGGAAGAAGAGACCTTAGAGGTCAATAGGTCAGTATCCCACCTGAAGCAAAAGGGACTGGGGTTTTTGAAAGCTGTCAGCAGAGCATAAGAACTGCCATATTCTACCACCCAAGCCTGAAA
>NW_020954953.1:19561441-19611986 GCF_900497805.2 Vombatus ursinus | reverse complement strand
TCTGCTGACTGAAAACTCACTTAGCTAAGAATAAAGAGGCCGATCACCAAGAGATTAGCTACTAAGGAAGCAATAGTTGAGCCACAGAAATCCCTATTAAAAGTCATTTAATACGTGCAATGTGTTAATACCCAAAACTGTTTTATAGTTCCAGTTTTATCACTAGGGCTTATTAAATAACATCACTAATCAATTAACAAGTATTTATTACTCCTACCATGAGCCAGTCACCTTGCTAAGTGCTGGGGATACAAAGATAAAACAGTCCTTAAAGGCAAAGGATATACATGCTATCCTGGGAGATAGTACGTGCATACATACATACACATATATACATGCATGTGTATGCATCCACACACATACAAACACACACACATACAAACACACACACATACAAACATACACAACATATATGTATACACACATAGGTATGTGTGTGTGTCTATATGAAATAAACATTATACTACTAAATATAACAAATACCACCTAGTATAAAAAGTACTAAAGTTCCTGGCTATTTTAGTAAGTAGGTACTTAATAAATGCTTACTGATTGAATGAATGGTATCAAATACTTCCAGAAATGAGATAGTAAAACATAAATATTTGCTTGCAAATCTTATTTTCTTCAGTGTTCAATTATTCATACTTATACACATACCAAGTTGCACATATTCTTGACAGATCAATCCAACTGTTAAGCACATCTCTCCCTGAAAAAAAATTATCTTATACTTATTGTATGTGAGCATTTTTATATGTTTGTGTACATATGAGACTGTTTCTCTAATCAAACAGACAAACTCCTCAACAGAAGTGGAAACTTCCCCAACAGAAGGACAGGAACTGTTTTTATTTCTTTTTAGAAGATTTAATTCATAGACACAAAGTGAGAATTTCAAAAAGTTGACAGGATTATTTATGAACAAAATCAATACAACTAGGATGCAATGAGAAAGGTGAAGTTCCCAAAAGATAAGTAATCAAAAGGCATCAAAAATACTTCTCAAAAGAAGAAATGTAAACTATTTACAACCACATAAAAGATTACTTCAAATCACTAACAATGAGATATATGTATATTGAAAAGACTCTGAGGTTTCATCTTTCAGTCAATCAGCAAAAATGAGAAAAGACGGAGATGGTCAATGTTGGAGGTTTTTGGAAGGAAAAGAACAATAAAGCACTATTTTATAAATTTATGAAGTGCTTTATTTTCAAAAACCTGGGAAAATCATGAGATTTTCCTTCATAATTGTTGTTCATGAATTTTTCTTCTTAACCTTTGCAAAACTGACTCTCTTTCAAACACATTCCACACATGAAGCCCTTGCAAGTCCCTTCCAAACTTGAAATGTGGTCTTAGGATACATTATCTTGATGTCTTTGGACTGGCTCTTCCTCATACCAGCAATGCTTCTTGTTCACATCTTTACTTCTTAGAATCCCTGGCTTGCTTCCAGAATCACCGCAATGCTAGCTTCTGCAGAAGACCTTTGCTGTTCCCAAACCCCATCTCCCCCAAACTTCCTGCTGCCAGGGCCTTCTGGTCTAATGCAACTTCTATCTATTCCGTGTGTATCTCGTATGTAACTATTTATATCCATGTTTTCTCCAACATGAGCATGAAAGCCTTTGGAAGGCAGGGATGGTCTTTGCTATTTCTTTGTACCCCCAGGGGTAAGGACAGTGAATAAATGCTTAACACATGGTAGATGAATTATTAATTGCTCAACTATTTCTGTGATGAAACCAAGTTCTGGAACCAAAACAATCAATTAAAAAAAAATGCAACCTTTTCAAATTCCCAAAGAAATAAATATATATGAAAAAAGTCAGAACAGGAGCCTATGTAAGGTGATCTCACCTGATCAAGTATCTGTTGTATAACTTTCATGATAACTGGCTATGGAAACTTCACTTGAATCCTTCCAGAGTACGTATAAGGGGATATAGGATTGTTAAGTGAAACATGTTTTACAAATCTTAAAGTGCTATAGAAATGAATAATAATAATCATTATTATTATGAATATGATCTCCAGAGGTAGTTCATTCCTCTTTTGGAAATCTCCAGTTGTCAGGAAGGGTGTTTTTTTTTGTTTGTTTGTTTTTTGTTTTTTAAAATCTCCTTATATGAAGCCAAAATTTCCCTCTCTCGAATGTGCATACATTTGTATTAATTCTGCCCTCTTGGATCAAGCAAAAGAAGTATAATCTCTTTTCCATTTATAACCCTGAAAATGGATAGAACAGCCCAAGTTTTCTTTTCTATGGGTTAAATAACCTCTAGGTCATTCAAGTTATCCTTGTATGTAACGAGATCAAGGCCCTTTAAAATCCTGGTCCCTTTCCTCTGAGTATCTTAGAGCTTATAAAATATCCTTTATAAAACAGTACTCTAGATGTGCTCTGACTGGACACTGTGGATTTCCAAATGTACCCTTCAGATGACAGCAGCTATGTTGGCTGCCATATCACACTTTTGGGTCAGAGAGCTGGCTTAGGCTAAAATCCGATATTTTTCAAACCAACTGAGTACTGTGCCCTCCCCTCATCCCAACCCCAATCATATACTTGAGCTGATTTTTTTGAGTTCAAGTACAGAACTTTAGATTCATCCTGTTCACTTTCATCTTACCAGAATCAACCTAGTGTTCTAATCTTTTGAGATATTTTTGAATCCTATTTTGTCATCTGCAAATTTGAGAAGCATGTCATCTATATATCTTCACCCAGTGTAAAATCCAGAGACTATCTCTTAGTAATGCAAGGAAGGGGTCATGGAGATGGGAAAGGGAGAAAGGAATGGAAAGGCAGAAATTGAGATGCAAGAAGAAAAGAAAATAATTTGATTTTCTTTCTTTACTCAAGAACTATATATGAATTGATACAGAAATATATTTCTAAACTTAAGTCAGAAGAGGTTGAAAATACAATAAAATCATAAAACAGCAATTTAAAAAACATTTCCCCCCAAAATTGCCACCTGAACATTTACTTTCTCTGTTCAGTTTTGTTTACTTACAGCAAGGAGAATCTGGTGAGTTCAAGCTCTGTCAAGCATTCATCAAGACCCTAATGTAGGCCTTCTTCTAAGCTGTGCACTTGTCATTACCTGATTACATCATTTTAGAGAATTAAAAATTTCCTACCACATTAGCACTTTGAAAATTACAGCTGATTGAAGACTTTCAAATTGATGTTTGAATGGTTTTTGTTTTTGTTTTGGAGAGGGCAACAAAATCTTCAAGAAAATATATAACCAAAGTACAAAAGGAAAACACTCTATAAATGAAAATAAAGATGAAAATATAGCCACAGGAAATTACTCTTAAAGTGAGTTATTACAGCATAAGAGTCATCATTGCCCGGAACTGGAAGCATATAAAATGAATATCACAAACAGGAAAAGAAAAAATTTATGAATTTATATACAACTGTCTACTGAAAGTCATTGATCTTGACTGTGAGGGGCCCTGGTTGACAGGATTTGGTAGCCTCCCAAGAATCCAGAAAAAAATCTAAATATATTCATATAGAAATTCCTCAATCTATAAATCACAGCACTGAAAAAACACAGATAAATACACAAATAATTCTGAATAATAACAATAAAGTATAAACTGAGTTAGAAAGTTGCTATGCTCTAAGTAGGTTTGTTTTTTTTTTCTTTCATTTTGAAATGAACCAAGTAAAACACATCATCACCCAATGGAACCACTTATTTTTAAACAAGGCAAAATACTGTTTTCAATAAAAACACTCACTTTTTAAAATAATAAATCAATTAAAATTTATTACTGATTAAAATGTCACCCATTAGTGTATTTCTCTTTACCATGAAGAAGTGTATCTAGCTTCTTCCTCTAAACACACTTTATAAATTACACACACACACACACACACACACACACACACAGAGTTACGTAACTTTATAAAAAGTTCCATTCTGGACTGAAACTGCAACTAAAACAAGCAGATTTTCAAAGGCCAATTAACGGACAGTTTCTTAAATTGTAAATGTAATAAACAGCTTATTGCTTATGACCCATCCTTCTTTACTTCCCTCCCGCACTTCAGTACTTACAAATCAAAGGTAATTAGTGTAATGAACAATGCTAGGTCACTGGGGGAAGATACTTGTAACTTTAGGGATGAATAACAGACAAAAAAATAATCAACTAAAACACATTACCCCCAAAATCCTCTAGAAAAAAACGGGAAGGGGGAATGGGGGAAGGGGGAGAGAGAAAGAGAGTTTTAATTTTGTTCCCAATCCTGATTCAACCATCAATGGATTCATCAAGAGAATGATAATTAAGATGAGCTTCCACTTAATTCCTAGGGACAATCAAATACCATTTCAGCTGCTATATGGAAGGTAGAGTATCTGATCAATTACATTTTTAAAGTAGCTTCTTGTAACATATTCTGCTTTATTTCCTTTTTTTTTTTTAGATAAAGGGAAATAAAGAAATCACAGATGGATAACAAAGTCTTTAAGTAGTTGTATGCAAATGTTTTCTAAAAGCATACAAAATAATATGACCCAATTCTTTTACAAAAACCATGGAAAGTAAGTAAATTCCTATTCATTTCGAAAATAATGTCAGGAAAAGTATAAAGGTCTTCATGACTAAGCACAGCTCAGAATTTGTCTTCAGGCTTAACTGTTTGATGGGAAAGAGTAAGAAGTGTGGGAGTGTTTAAATGTACTAAATAACTAAGTCCTGTTTCAAAAGAGGATGATAATGAAGAGACTCAGTTAGAAGAAAATATCATTAAATATCATTAACATTAAATTTAAATTTAATTTTAAATTAAAACTAAAATTAAAAAAACTAAAAATATCATTAAAATCTGAGAATTTCAATAAGACACTATAAGATACCAGTATAAAAACAAAAGCTGAGGTGAGTTTACATAAAGAAAAGGAGGATATGTGTATGTCTGTCTACCTACCTATATGTATACTCCTTTACCCTCTACCTACACACACACCCATAGTGTCAATCAGTACGAACCCACTTGGATTTAAAAAGCTCTGCAATTTACAATGGGATGGCCTCACCTAATCGGATCATGCCTAGATTTCTTCACTTGCAAAATTATAGTAACAACAATAATATTAACCCTACCTACATTAGATCAACCTTACACCTTAATGTAAGGATCAAATAATAGTGTTTGTGTGGTGCTTTGTAAATCATAAAGTACTATGTAAACATAAGCTATTATTAAAATGTGTGTCATTTTCCCTTTAGTGGCTGTCTTTTTTTTCTTCTTTTTTTTTTAGGCAATTGGGGTTAAGTGACTTGCCCAGGGTCACACATCTAGTAAGTGTCAAGTGTTTGGTCTGAGGCTGGATTTCAACTCAGGTTCTCCTGACTTCACGGCCGGTGCTCTATCCACTGCACCACCTAGCTGCCCCCCCGCCCTTTTTAAGGAGGATGGTTTACTAAATAGAAGATTGAATTTAACGAATATGAGAGGTTGAAGGTGTGCATTATTTTCCATGGAGACTCACAATAAATTGAGTAGGTTTCATATATTTTTGATGTATTTAAGTGAGGTTTTTAAAGGAACTAGTATAATCTTAAAGTACTATAGAAATGTTAACTATTATTATTTTAATTGAAAAAATATTAACTTAAGGCACTGAAGACATTAATTGTATACCAACCAGTGCTTTTGTACAGCCTACCTCGGTCCCAACTTAATTACCCAACGTAATTACCATAAAATAATAATAGTAGGAAGAAATTTTTGTGGTCATCTAGTAGAACCCTCTTCATTTTACAAATGAAGAAACTGAAGCCCAGAGATTAAAAAACTAAAAGCTCAAAGTCAAGTCTCTAGAAAGAAGGGTTCAGCTAACTTTCCCTTACACTGCACTGCCTTTCAAGTTATCAAACTAAATGATCGTAGTAGGGGGAATAAGAGTTTTCTATTTCTGAATGATTGATGATTCTACAAATGTAAGTGCTGAGGTAAAATGTGGTTGAATGAGTTATAAATACAGTAAAACTATGTCATGTCAACAATGTACCAGACATTCGACCATGCAATATTCATTTTGAAAAATCTACAGGCATAGTACTTCTTTTCACATTTTTTCTTCTCTTCCACTCTGTACTGGGACATAACAAAATATCTACAAAAATCAGCCATGAACCTGGGTTCTAGAAGCAGTATGTACATCCATACATACAGCTTCTTTGCCACAATTTATGGTACAAAGGAGATTTCATTTTATTTCGTATTTTATGCTGTAAAAAGAAAACTAAGGCATATGAACCACAGGGTCAGTAATTCAACTATAAACTTTTTAGTTTTAAGAAATCATAGGTGGGTGATTCAACCATATAGTATTGAAATTAAACTCCCTGTTCAGATATTTACAATGAACAATCAGGAATAAGGCAATGACTATTGCCAACCCCATACTGTCTAGTGGCAGGGTTGACTTTTGAAAGCGGCTCAGAAAAACAACCTAGAATCTGTTCTGAATACCTATCAGAAATTAAACATGCTAGAAGAAAAGAAGACTGAAAAGGACTTCTTCCTGATTTGTTTCCCTTCTGGAAGGGAGCAAATAATGACAGAGTAATAATGGTTATTCTTTTCACTGAGTGAGACTTTGAGAAAGATAAAATTCTAAGTAAAATAGTATTTTAACAAATATATGTAGAAAAACTCAAAAAATAAATGCATACATGTGGTTTATAGCAGGAGTATGTATTAGGGTCTTCTATAAAAGGTGATTATAGTTATCCCACATCCAAGGGGTTAGTGGCTGGCACTTCCGTGATCTGAAAAACATGCATAAAAAATTCTGGCCCTCCCTTTGTACTAGAGAAGTCTGGTCTTCTTACTTTTTCTTTTATGGGGTATTTATAGTACCTTATTATATAATTTGGATTAAGTATTTGGCCATTGGCTATATGTAGGTCAATACTAAATAAAAGTACTAGCCTTTGTGTGTCATATGTTGGCTTTCCCATTCTTTTTACTATTTTAATTTTTTACTTAACTTTAAAAGAGAAATTGCATATATGATAGTAAAAGATAAAACAGGTTGATTATTATACCACACCATACATATATTTCATGCATTCGGGAGTTTCTAAACTTTTCCTGTGTCATCTGCTGGGCTTTGTCATCAGTAGCTTCCACAAAACCCTCCAGAAGTTCACATTTAATTTCTTGTGCCAATCGTGATATAACAAAATCGTGATGTGGAAAGTCACAATGTAGAAGGGTAACCGTACTGAAGCTGAAGTCACATAATGAGAAGACAAGACTTAACTGAAAAAGATTCTGATGAAGATAAAGACTGAAGATGAAAAGGGGAAGGGGACAGCAGAGGATGAGGTGGAGAGTGGCATGGAAGCGACGAACACGGGTTTGGACTCATAGAGCTCAGGAGGCAGTGAAGTATAGAAGGGCCTGGTGTGATACAGTCCACAGGGTCATGACGAGTTAGGCAAGGCTGAACAAATAAACAACGACGACAACAATACTGTCTATCAATGTCAATGGGATGTGACCCATGAGTCGTGCTATAAGATTTAATTACTCCCGTCTTCTTCCATGTTTCAGGAAGGAGACGCAAATAATTTGAATAACCCCACCCAGCTACGGGGTTATGAAGGTTTGCTATTGAAGATGAGAAAGAAAGGAAGATGCCTCCCATCATGTCTAAATCCCTGAGATCGGTGAGAAATACTCTCACTAGTAGGAGTTACCCAATTCAAGTTCTGAGAAGAGATAATATGCCAAGTGTAATAAATTAGCAAGCAGAGAGAGAGAGAGAGAGAGAGAGAGAGAGAGAGAGATCCATTTCTAAGGCACAAGGAGAGATGGTTCCCCTACCCTGGGATACACCTGAATGTTCTTTCCATATGGGGCATGTTAGAGAGCAAGTCACCCAAAAAAGGGAACAAAAGCCATCTTCTAGAAGGTCAGAACAGAAACAGAATGCAAAGCACAATTAGGGTTAGGGTCAGAAAGGGAAAGGGGCCAGTGATGAATGAATGCCACATGTTAGGAGCTGAGTACAGCTACTGGAAGTGGGACTGCATAGCAAAGCACTGAAGTGCCCAGAGATGTAGGGTCTGCTGAATGGTAAGTGAGGGTGACGACACAAACCTCTGGAGGGAAGGGTTGTTCACTAGTGAGTACTGTAATCTTCTAAGGGCTCTGGCTTCCACTGCTTTCCATTAACGTTTAAAACAAATTTGTATATATTTTAAGCCCAGCAATGCCTGAGAGTTGCCCTTCTGGTTCTGATCTTAATATTTCTAAATTAAATTAATACCTATAGAGTAAAACTAAAAATGACAATGGCAGCAACCTTAGGCCTTGTTTTATTGTATACAGAATTTAGATGCAGAATAGGCAACAGAGAACCACACTTTAAGATGAATAAATTGAAATTCACAAAGAGTAACTTGTTACTAGAATTCAGGCCGAGATTCCTAGTCCAGTGCTCTCTCTACGCTACTCCCTTAAACCACAGGTTCAAAAGCATTCATATGAAAGTTTGTAAAACATGAAGCACTCTTGACAAGTATGCATAAAGCAACCTTAAAGAACACTGTATTCAGCTTAAACTTCATATATTAGGTTAGGGTCAAACGCCCAAGTTACTCAATAAATCTACACCATTAAGATTTTACTGAATTTTACCATAACTCTAAACACAATATTTTTATTGTTTCATCTTGATTACACATTTAAATTCTCCAATTTAGGATTCGGCGATGCGTCTAGAGTCATGAATTTAGGTTGAAATCTAATCTCTGATGCTTACTAATTATATGACATTGGAAAAGTCCCTGACTCTCCTTGGGCCTCAGTTCCCTCACCTATAAAATAAGGGGATTGGTGTAGATGTACGACTTTGAGGACTCCTTAAATTCTAGTTCTATAATCTTGTGATGCAAAGTGGAAATAAAGCATAGAAGCCTTCAATTTACCTGTCTGGAAAGGAGTCATATTTCCTCATCCTTTTATTTCCTACAGTTCTCAAAAACATACTGTGAAAACATGAGGAGTCTGAAAAGCTGGTATAGAAAATGATAATCATTAAATTTATTTTTGATATGTATGGCTCTCCCTCCACCTACAATTTCAATCCTGGGAATATTTTGAAAATCTATTAACCTACAGAGCTTATTCTTGCTGAGCAATGTCTGCCCTTTTGATTATTAAAAAAAATAAACGTTTCATATTTATTTCAATGCTAGGTCATATAATTAGTCTAGAAAACTGAGATAAAAATATTACAATACGTAAAAAATGTCCTGTCGTAGCTTTACTCCTAACTTCCTGGTCTCCTTAAACAATCCCAAGCAGGCCTACTCACCTATGAAGGATGCCTCTGTCCATACTGCCTCCTCTTCCAACACTGAGTTCCATGTGGAATGTCCTTTTTGAAAAGGGGCCTAAGTTTCTTTACACTGCTGGTATGTTCTGTGTATCTTCCCCTCCCCACTTCCCCTTTTTCACCTCCCTTCTATATGATATCTCCCTGAAACAGAATATAAGCTCCAAGAAGGCAGTGGTTGAATTTCTTTTTGTCTTTTTATTTCCAGTGCTCAGTTTAACAAATACCTTATCTCGACCTAAATAGGTTTATATGTTAAGAAAAAAATTATAGGATCATAGATTTGGAGCTCAAATTATACCAAGAGATTACTCAGTTCATTATCTTCAGTTTACAGATGAAAAACTGAAGCCCAGAGAAGTTAAGTCATTTTCCTAAGGTCACACAGCTGGCAAGTGACTTTAATGGAATGCAAACCAGGGCATTATTGACTCTAAATCCAACATGCCATTAACTACACCAAAGAATCTATACATTTAGTATGTGGCATATTCATCAAAGGTGTGTAAATATTGTTGAATTATGTATAGCTTACGAATCTGGCACAGAAAAATTTTACTTACCTGTTATTTTAGGCTTGTAGTTATTTTTTATTCAGTCATTCAGTTCTATCCAACTCTTCATGATCCTGGAGTGGTTTGCCATTTCCTTCTCCAGCTCATTTTACAAATGAGGAAACTAAGGTGAACAGAGTTAAGCGACTTCCCCAGGGTGACAAAGCTAGCAAGTGTCTGAGGCCAGATCTGAACTCAGGTCTTCCCGACTCTAGGCTCAGGGCTCTATACACTGAAACCACTTACCTGCCTCCTAGGTTCATCTATATATAGATATAGATATATAGATATAGATATGCATATATATACATTTAAATAAATTATTTTACATTTGCCAGTCTGATATGAATTCGTCCACTTTCACCTCAAAAGGGATTCAAAGAATAACTTGAAGACATCAACTAAATAGCTAAAAGAAACATAATGAGTAACTGCATCAAAATACTGTGGAATAATCAAGACGAATTATTTCAAGAGAGTCATTCCCAAATAAGAATGATTCCAAAGCAGTTTTGTTTCCAAAGAAAAGCTGCAAGTGCTTCAATAACCAGCAGAGGGCAGAAGCAATGATTAGTAAAGTCCTAAACAAAAGAAAAGACTATCGGAACTAAGCATGAGAACTAAAGGCAAATTCTAAAACGCTAGGGATGTTTTTAATTGTTGTGCCCCTTTATCAAGGAATAATAACCCCATTCTCTTTAGTAATAATGTATAATGTAAAATGGAGAAACTATGAATGAACCTGACATTCCATTTCCCCAAAACTTCCTGCAAGTTTTTATAAAACTATAATTAAAGAAAAAAATCTTGCTATTGGTATAAATAATCAATTTTCTTAAAATTGTATGCTGCAGAAAATTAAAAAAAAAAACCCTCAGCTTTGATGTCCTGGTTAGTTTCTAATGATATATTTATTCTTCTACTTATTTTTATTCCAAGCAATATGCATTCTTTCTTGTATCTCAAGAAGCATATATGTATTTACAGACTTATTTCCTGGGTAAAATTTTTGAATCACCTTAAATCCATATGATAAAACTGAAAACTACAGTTTACTACCTTTATCATTCTTTAAATTTCAATATTCAGGTGGTTTTATCAGCAAAGTGAAATCTGATATTGTACTAGGATTAATTTAGCACCTAAAACATAAAAGGAACTGGGAGGAAGGGTGGTATAGTATACGGTGAATTGAATTTTGAGTAAGGAAGACTAGGTTCTACTTCAGACATGTGCTAGCTATGTGACCCTAGACAGGTCATTTAACTTTGGTTACCTCAATTTTCTCAACTACAAAATAACTGGTTTGGATTAGATGCCCTCAAAGGCTCCTCCTTTCAGCTCTAAATCTGTAATCCTATAATTTAGAAGGATGAAATTGGAAAGGAGTGTTTAATAGGACTAATTAAACTAGAACTAATGCTAATTCACAAGGAAAAAGAAGACATTTTAGAATGTTAATTTATGCTTTTCACTTGGGCATATTAAAGAAGAGCAGGAAATTCTAAAAATCCAAATTTGACACACCAAAGTCAATGTCTTCACCAAATACAACACTGAATTAGTAATCAACTGGACAAAACTCAAAAAAAATCCATTATGAGTAACCCAGACACAGGCTACTTACTCTACTAATAAAGATGTCTGGTTTCTCAACCAATGCATGAAGCTCCTTTATATTGTTATTATCAAATTAGAAATGTCAACTTAGTTATGACCCTTTAGCTGAGGCGATCTTAAACTTTATTGTGTCACAGACCCTAGTGATAGTCTGGCAGAACACATGGATTTTCTCAGAATAATGTTTTATGCATAAAATAAAATACACAGGACTTCAAAGAAAACCAATTATGCTTAAGTATGTTTACATAATATTAAAAACAACAAAAAAACAAGTTCATGGATACAAGGTGAAGAAGCCCCACTAGCTTAGCTAACTAGAATAACCATTCTGGTTAGTCTGTTTGTTTTTTAATCCCACATTACTATTTCAACAAGGGTCCTCCACAGTTTTTTCCTAGATAATTATAACATACCTTTATTTAAAGGACTGCATGAGTTAGTCGAAAGCATAGCACCTAAATTCTTTTATGCCAACTTATACATCTTAAAGTTGAAAAACTGAAATGAACTTTTATCACAAAAAAAAAAAAAAAAGAAGTGGCTAAGAAAAGAGTGCTACTTGGTCATATTTCACATGCTGCTCTGCAATACTTTGACCTCAGTGACTTTGGAAGATTCCTTCCTACCTTTTTATTCGTGGCTGCCTCAGTTGGTCAATCATATTGTGCATAATGGCACAACACCATTATTTATTTTGGTTTTGTTTGGAAAAAAGAGGACGAGAAAGATTTGGGGAAAAAATATCCCATGGAAGAGAGGAAGATGAGTACTCCAAGACAAACGTAGGTATGAAATCAAAGACAAATATGGCCACCTTAAGTCTTCTTCTGATTATATTTAATCTTAAAAAAGTGTCTTGAAAAGACTATTTTATTTGATATGCCTGCAAATGTTAAATTCCATTGCCATTTATTTTATAAATCAAACCAAAATCCTAATTCCATTTCAAGAAAAACAATATGGAAGGAATGATTAAACTAATTTCATTACAAGGTAGTTTATGATAAGGTAGGATTAAAAAAGCAGGGCAATTCTAGTTATTCACGGACTGATCCCACTGGAGGAATATGAGCATCTCACTTCCTCTAAAGGGATCTCTCTGTTCGTTAGTTTTACTGGTTTTTCTTTTTCTTTTTCTTTTTTATATCTTTGTTGTAAGGAAGAGGTTTGTTATGTAGGCAAATGGTGGAAGGGGAAGTATATTTGGAAATAAATGTGGTATAAAAACAAAAGGCTAATAAATATAAATAGTGAATAAATATATAATAAAAATAATTAATAAAAATAATACAAAATTACAGTTGTGTCTCTCCTAAGTATATCTGAAAAAGTGGCATTGACAAAATATTTAAGTTACTGCAGTGGGAAGATAAGGTCACTTTTTCTGCAACTGATGATCTTGACATGAAGTTAATATTATTTTCAATTGAATTCTGTTTCAATACAAAATGCTACCAACTTGAATTTAACTAGGTAACAGTAAAGTCAGTGAGAAAAAATCCCAATAGCTCTTGGAGAAGTTAAAAGAGGTGAAGGCCATTAGGTTTTAAAAGGTATGGGACATTACTTGACTCTATGGTAGGGTAGCAGGGTAGTACCCTAATCAAGAAGATTGTGCCTTTTAATTGAAATCAACTAAATACCATTAAGTATCATTTTATTAAAAGTGGCAGGGGGAGGGTTTTCCAGTGGTATGAACATTACATATAATGCCAGATTTACTGGGTTTTTTCCCCCTCTTATTTTTCCTCTTTTTAAAAAATAAGTTACAGGGAAAGCTCTCCTGGAAAGGAATGAGAGAGGGATACAGGAAAAAATTTAGGTGAAATAAAAACAAAAGATGTCAATAAAAATTTATCTGGAAAAAAAAAAGAAAGCTATGTTTTTCCATATGAAATGAAGAAGAGAGCTAGCCTCTGACACACTAGCTTTGTGACTCTGGGGCAAAGACCTTACTGGCGACTTTCTACACTGAAAAAAACCACACGTCCAGTTTGCTGGGGTATTTTAGTTTTATTTGGTTTTGATTTTTTTTAAAGTTCCAGACATTGGGGAATGCAAAGACAAAGTTTTTTTTTTTTAAGATTCTGATCCCATGAAACTTGAGGTGGGGGACAATTAGAAAGGATATAATTTGTGAAGAGAGAAGAGCTAAGGAGAGATTCCATAGTAGTCTATAAATATGTGAGGAAGAAAAGTACACAACTAGCTTTTGTCCCTATTATATTAAACAACATATGATTACTTAACATCTACAAAGCAGGACTGATTGTGGGGCATTAAAAGTCACAGAAAATACAGCTGTGGCCTGCTAGAAACTGACAAATCCTGTTAAAGATCCAAAGACATATAATAAAGTAGTAAAAATATGTCCACCTAAAATAAGTGGCAAATGAATAAATGTACCATAGAGGTTCAGAGAAATCACTTAAGGCTTGTAATTGGGGTGGTCAGGAGAAAAGGCCTTATGAAGGAGGTAAGACAAGAAGTGGGCTTTGAAAGATGGGCCAAATTTTGATAGGCAGAGAGGGATAGGCAGGGCCATTGCAAGAAACCAAGGAATAGAAAGAAAAAAGAAATCTCTCACAAATTCAAAGGATAGTAAATAGATCAGTTTATCTTTATTTTTCCAAGGACATCTAATCAATGACAATTTATAAATCAAAGGAAAGCATCTGATAGAAATGATAGATTTCAAAGCATGTTCAACTATTCTCCAGGAAATCCAAAATTACAAATCCTACCGTATCTGCATTCTAATGCCTAACTTTAAATAAATAATTCAAGTTGTCTGATCTCTTCGGAACTTAAAACTCCAAGCAACAATGCTAAAAAAGACACAGGGAAATTATTCCACATGGTTAATGAAAAGGAATTCTGTCAATTTCAACAAACAACCCCTTCAAAAGTTTTTCTTTTTCCCTCAAGTAAACAAGGACGTGTGTGTGTGTGTGTGTGTGTGTGTGTGTACGTACGTACACATATATTGTTGAACCACAGTCAAACTCTTCTCTTTTCAGGTTATACTCAAGTATGATTACTGATTTTTCTATCTGATCATTGTCTAAGGATCTTGTGGACAAATCATAATGAAACTGCCAAACTTCTTTTATTGTATAAACTGATACCTACCAACAATTTTATACTAGATTTTAAAATGTTTGAAAAGATGTAAGGAGCTGGCAAATGGCAAAAAAAATTTAACAATCTAAAACACATTCAAATGCTTGCCAAGGAGAAATAAGAATGAAAAGAAAGAAAATGACATGTAAAGATTCAAGACAAATCTACAGCTTACTTAGAACTTCTGATTCTTAGAAGATAACTGGGTTAGGTGTATATATCTGTTTGACCATGACCATTACTAAGTCCTCGATTCTATAACTGGTTTCCTTCTCTATAAAAAGATCTTACCGATAGAATTGAGCCAAACTGAGGAAGGTTTTGAGACAGTTAACAAATTATGATAGAGACAGAAAGTGATTTCATTGACAAAGGGAAGTTCAGGATGAGTAAAGTCCTCCTATCAATACAAGTCTTAAGTGAGTTGACTAGACCACAGAAATTAAATGACTTGCCAATAGTCACAACAGTGTCAATATATATGAGAGGTAGGACTGGATTCCTGATCTTCCTGGCTCAGGTCAGTTATATTATAACTAATATAACACAAAGACTTAGAAGACAAAAATTAGAATAGTGGGGTCTGTGATACTATACTACTTTGAGGAAGATGCTTTGCTAAATTTATGAAGTATGTAATGATTATATAGCTCTGACTGTTAAAGGTAGAACTGGAGAAGGTTAATTAGTTGAATAAAATGTGATAAACTGGAACAATTACCCTTATATCTAGAAACAAACTCTAATTTCTGAGACTTAATTTAAGCCAGCTTAGCCAATGAAAAACCAGTTCAAAGGATCCCCATAGTACTAATAGGATTCCATTCAGGTCTCTGTATAAAATCATAAACAAATAAGAATTGTTCCTTTTAAATATTTTTACTCACGAAAGATTTATTCCCAAATTTAATGATCTTAACTAAACCCATAGATATCCCATTTTTTTTTCTAATCAAGAATTCTGAAAGGAAATCTTGTCTGAGTAGGATAAAAGCAAAAGCATCTCTTTTCCATCTTCTAAATAACATGTTAATACAAAATCAGTTGGCCAATATACATTTGTTAAGCACCAATTATATGCCAGGCCCTGTTCTAAGGGGTAGGGATACAACAAAAAAGGGAAAAGACAGACCCCACCCTAATGGAGTTTACAATCAAATGACGCAGACAACAAGTAAAAAAATATATACTAACAGGTCACATATAGACTTATATATGACCTGTTAGTATATGAAACAAGAAATAAGTATATATAAAGTAAGAAATAATTAAGAGAAGGAAGGCACTAGAAATAAGAAAGACTGGAAAAAGTTTCCTGTACAATATAGGATTTCAGCTGGGATTTCAGGCAAGGCAGTAGGTAAAGCTAAGGAGGGAGAACATTCCAGGCATGGAGAATAGCAAGTCGGGAGCTGAGATGGAATGTCTTCTTCCTGGAATGGCAAGGAGACCAGTGTCACTGGACAAAAGAGTCTATGGAGGGACTACAGTATAAAAAGTAGAAGAGTATTAGAATGGATGAGACAGCAGAGCAAGAAAATAGAAAGTATAAGCCTAGTCATTCTGGAACGCAATTTGGAATTATTTTAAGAAAGTGACCAAAATTACCAAAGTATGACTTGAAAATAGCACTGGTAGGCATATGTCACAAAGAGTTCGAAGAAGAAACACATACTAAAATATTTACATCAACTACTTTCCATGGTAACAATGAACTGGAAACAAAGTAGATGCCCATCAATTAGGGTATGTCTAAATAAACCGTGGTACATGTAAGCAACAGAATATTACTGTATCATAAGATATGACCATGAAAAGCTGTTTCTTTCCTGGTCTCTCTAAGTAGTGACCTCCAAATACAGCAACACTCATCTGATCTGTAAATCAGTTGTTCCTGAAGTGAACAAAAGGCTAAAAACAAAAGCTACAGATAAAAACCGTTTTTTTTTAAATGGCATATTTTAATGACATTTTACCACATAATGAATTTACCTAATAAATTATGAGTTTCTCAATTTTTGAACCAGATATATGTTTTAATCTTATCTTTGGTTTTAAGTACAATATGCATAATATTTAAAGTAGATTATACCAATTCACAACACTTTTGTTTAATTAACACCAAAACCCAAGTGTTAAAGTGCTGAAAATTAATATTGTAATTCAAAACACCACTTAATTCAATATGTATTTTTAAAGCACTAACAAACTGCCAGACATTGGAGGAACAAAATATATAGTCCTGTCGTAAAGTAACAGGATAAGTAAAGTAATGCAGTGTGGGATGTGTAGAAATTGTTTATAGCAGGTAAACAATATTAGAAAGCTATATTATAAAAAGTGAAATGCAACATAAAACCATGAAACATAAATTACTTAGGGAAAAAACTTGTTATTAGATAAAAACTGCTGGGGAAACTAGAAAGCAATCTGGAAGGAATTAGAGTGAGACTAACACACCATATATTTCACACATTTTCATCAGATATACAACCTTAATATTAAAGATCATGCTATTAAAAAATGAGAAAATAAGCAGATCAGATACTGCTGATAGCTATGGGTATTCTTACTCTAGCAACACATAGAGACAATTCAAAAAAGATAAAACAGATAGCTTTGGTTACATCAAACGGGAAAGCTTCTGTACAGACAAAACTAACACACCTAAGATAAAGCAAAGTAGTAGACTGGAAGAAAAAATTCATTGTTATCAAATTGTTCATCAAATCTGATGAAAGTTTAGTTTCCAAGATATAAATTAAATATGTGTTATGTATTTAAGTATATGTGTATGTATGTACATATGACTAACAGCCATTCCCCAAGTGGTAAAATGGATACGAACAGTTCTCAAAAGAAGAATTGGTAAGCATTCACAACCACAGGAAAGACTGCTCCAAATCACTAACACTAAGAGAAATACAAATCAAAACAATCCTGAATTTTTACCTCAAAACTGAAAAATGGGAAAAATGACCAAAAATGGCAATAATATAAATGTTGGAACAATTGTGGAAGCATGGGAACACTATAAAATATTGTTGGTGGAGGCCTGAAATGGTACAACCATTTTGGAAAGCAATTTGGAATTATACAAATAAAGTGACCAAAACGTCCATACCTTTTGAACCAGAGACTCATGCCCCAAGAAAGACATGAATAACAAGAAAGTCCTTATATATACTAAAATATTTATAGCAGAACTCTTTGTAATAGGAAAAAATTGGAAGCAAAGTAGATAACCATCAATTGGAAAATGGCTAAACATGTTGTAGTACAGAAATGTAATGGCATAACATTGTCTTATAAAAAATTGTGTGTGATAAATACAGAGAAGGATAGAAAGAGCTATGTGAACTGATGCAGAATAGAATAAGCAGTACCAAGAAAAAAATATATGTCATATCTATAATAATGTAAATGGAAAGAATTACAGACCAAATTACAGAAAGTGAATGTAAAAAAATCATAACAGTTAAGCAGAACCCAAATTGAAATGGGATGAAGACAGCCCCAGCTCACATCACACATTGTTACATTTAAAAAGCCCCAAAACATGTGCAATCAGTTATGCTGGTTTTTTTTTAAAACCTTTCTAAAAAATATAATTTTTAAAAATATGTGATGGCTCTCTGTGGGCTGACTAAAATGATGTAAGAAAAAGAAAATATCAATAAAATCTCCTTTAAAAATATAAGCAATTATTGGAAAGAGAAAACAAGACTACAAATGCTTAGCGATGTGATGATATAGAAGAGAGATCTAGACAAGGCAGATAGGAAAAATCTGAGGAAGAAGAAATCAATTTTCTAATATGGGGAAAGGTACTGGGAGAAGACTCACTTAGACATTCAAAACACATTTTCAGTCATTCTATATACATTTCTGCTGCAACTTAATTGGTCAGCTGACAACTTATTTAAAAGGCTTAGTTTCTTGTAATTTTTAATATGAATTCTAACACTGACATCTCCATTTACAAATATTATAATATTTAGAAAGTTTAAAAATGTGTGTTTAGATTTATTTAAAATGTATGGGTACCACTGGTCTTTTAGTATATTTATTTAACTATGAAGCACAATTAGTATGTAATTCAGCTTTAACTCATAAAACTGTGAGAAGCAATGAAAGGAAAAGCCAACAAAAAGCTTCTTGGTGAGGGTCTCTCTTAAGCCAGTTCACCCTAACAACATTTCCGAAGGAAACTGAAAGAGAGTTAACGGATACAAATGTGGAAAGACTTATTAAGACATCTATAACAAACTACTGACAGTGGAGTTGCCATGACCTTGATGTGCTACATGAGTAAGAAGAATGAAACTACAAAGGAAAAAGGACAAAGTTGTAAAGTGGAGCTGAATAAGACTTAGCAAATGTTTAAGGAGCCTGAGCTGGAGGTAACAATTTTAACAGCATTAAGGGGTCAATTCTCAAAGTACCTTGAAGAAGGAAAACACGAAAAACTTGGGGAAAAAAAATACAGTTTTACTACCCCCCCCCCCCAAAAAAGAGGGTCAAATTTTATTGTTGTTGTTGTTGTTGTTTTCCTGGCAAAGATATTGAAGTGCTTTGCCATTTCCTTCCCCAGATTATTTGATAGATGAGAAAACTGAGGCAAATGGGGTTAAGTCACTTGCCCAGGGTAAGAAATTCTAGTAAAGGTCTGAGGCCAGATTTGAGCTCAGGAAAATGAATCTTCCTGGATGCAGGCCGAGCACTCTATCCACTGTACCACCTAAGTGCTCAGAAATAGCCCTAGCAACATGTTAATTTATAAGCTCAGTGTAGGAATTTTGAAAAATCTAACATACATACACCCTTAAAAGGGGTTTATGTTCCTAGAAGAGCTGCTCTAAGACAAATTCATACACAGTAATCGATTTTCCCATAGAATATAATGATAAGATACAGGTAATGATGCCTACAATTTAGGAGAGTGACCACAAACCATTTTGTCCCCTGAGACCATCATAAAAATCATTAATTTCAAAATCTGAAGAGGCTATAATAGATCACAAGGGATAATTTCCTCATATTGGAGATAAGGGTTCTAAAACCCAGAAAGGTTAAGATAATTCTTCAAGGAAAAAACCTAGTTACTAAAAGAAGCAGGATGGGAGACCCCCAGGTCACCTGACTTCTAGTCCAGTTTTCCTTCTACCAAACCACTGGGTTCTCAATTGCTGGATGGAAGGAGCTGCAATTTTACTGCAAGATGTCCTCAAGTCGTTAAGTCTATCGTTTTTATTTAGCTCACCAAAAACATGAAGCATGACTCAGTGGAAGAAATAATCAAATATACCCTGTATAGTCCAAAAAGTGATTCATACATACACAGATTTCATTTTTACAAATGCAATAAATGCTGTAGTGATGAAGAAATTAGTTAGGTAGGTAGTACATAGCAGACAGCATGCTAGACTTGGATTCAGCAATAGAAATTACTACCTAGGTGACCCTAGGAAAGTCATTTAATTTCTGACTCAGTTTGCTAATTGGTGAAATGGAGATAATAATAGCACCTACCTCCCAAGACTGTTGTAAAGATAAAATGAGATAATGTTTGTAAAGTGTTTTGCAAATGCTAGCTATTATTATTAACGATAATAAATGGCAAACTGATTTAAAACATTAATTTGATCATAGCTTTTTGTTATTGTGCATTTTACCATTACTAATATAATCTATTACTATTACTTTACTACAATCATAGGAGGTGGGGGTAGGGGTAGTGGGAGAAGTCTGTGAATATTTTAAGGAAACATTGAAAAGGAGCCCTTACCTGGGAAAAGACTGACATTGGCTGGCATTATTTCATGGTTCTTGATGCTATACAATAATCAACCACTTAAGACCGTACCCATGACGGCAGAGTATCAAAACTAGAACATTCTTCTGTTTATCAGGGACACATAAGTTACTAAAACTTCTTTAAGTTGACTTTGAAACTGAAATTCTTCAGTTAGAAGAATCAGGAGAGACGAGGGGGACTTGATGATGCTTTTAAAAACGGGCCTAGAAATACCTTTTCTGCTATTCTTTTCTTTCTCTCATCAACTTTCCCAAAGAAACATAGAAACATTAGAAATCAAGTTGTTGGTCTTTCTATACTTAAAAGCAGAAAGCCTTTCTACTTTCTTGAGCTGCTGTCTCATCAGAAGGAGCAGCTCAACTTTCTACAGTTCTGGTATGCAAAGATTATTTGCCTTTAAAATGCATGAACTGACTTGCACTGAATTTTTTATCCTTTGATTCCTCACCATGTTGTTTGTTCAGAGTGTCAAGTAATCTCAGGACTTTGTCTTGAAGAATGGCCAAAAAAAGGCACACAGGCACAAAATAAAAAGTATTTCTACTTCAGTCACAATTTTACTCATTCCATTATGCTAGCTGAGTGTGACAATCACTTAAATACTGCTTTTTCATTTCATTATTCATTTTTAAGGACTTCATATTTATTTCATAAAGATTTAGTATAAGATGTTACTATAAGAAAATGATAACTGTCCCTACATGCCAGAACAGTATCATTCCTCAAAGCAATCACTTTATTAAAGATATTTTGGGGGAAGTATCTTTTTAGAATTGCCTAAGGAGTAAGGTTACCAGTCCATATGAAATCTATCACATTATTCCAATCATAGGAATATACATATTAATTTTTCAAAACCTGCAAGTCACCTTAAAAACATAATTTTCTCCATCTTTTCCTTATTCTCCTTGTGCTGTGTCATCATTTCCCCTCTCTCTTGAACTGAAAAACCTCAAAACTGAGGAGATAGAGAGCTAAACCAAGGGTGAGAACAATCAAAAGGCCTTATAGAAATGGACCAAAATGCATTTTGGCTTGCCTGTCAGATGAAAATGGACATAATTTCATAACTGAGAAATACCATAAGATGAGGCCTGCCAATGTACTCTAAATACTGGCTTCCTGCAAACGTGCATGCATCAATAAACTCTGAAATAGGGTTTCCCCTAATTTAAATTAGAAATTACCAGTGACTTGGATGGCGTGGGATGAGGAGAGATTGGGGACCTTGTCGAATTACTTCAATAGGAGACCCTGCGACACTAACTTTGAAAAGTAACAAAAATAGAGTATGCCTATATTACAGAGATTTGGTTGTTGCTGTTAACAGTAAGACAAAATTAATTATTACAATGGTTTTGAATGCTTCTCTGAATTTTTGTAAAGTTGGCTTTACCATCTTTATCTATAAATAAGCAATAACATACAAAAATCTCCAAAGATTCATCATTTCTTCTCTATAATTTTAAGTTTCAAATAAGTTTGTGTGTTTTGAGAGAATGGAGAGAAAGTAGGAATAGAGTTGACAATGGCAAGAAAATTTTAAAAAAGAACAACAACAACAAAAACAAACAAAACACTTTACGCTGAATTCATTTCTGAGGAGACTGGAAGGGTGACCATATACATTTATAGATACCCTGTCGTTTTTATTCAATATGATATTATTGACCTATCATCACTAAGTTCCTTTCCCAAATAAATTTAGAAACTTTATAAAGAAATGTTAAGTAGATAGACGTAAATATCCAAAACAAATAAGGAAAAGGAAAACCTTGACAAAGTTATGTACTCAAACTTTCATTTTTTTAAGTCAACTTCCAGGTTTTTATACGAAGAAGTCTTTTGTAATACCATAGGAAGGAACCTTGGATTTCGCCCCTCACATTGGCACTAGATATGCCTAATTTAATATCTTCACTCTCAAATTAGTTATTATTAAAAAGAGAATTCAAACTCCATAGGGTTAAATTGTAAGACTATGAAGACACCCTGGAAGTTCAGTTAAAAAACAAAAGCACAGTCCTTTTTTTTTTTTTTTTTTTTTTGGATGGGCCAGACTGTATTGGCTACAGTAATCTTCAGTAATACTTCTGTTTACCCAGCTACTCTGAAGGATTATGGAAATGAGTTCACAAGAGCTGACCCTCTAGGTTTATTAAATATTCAATGAATATTCTGTGAGCATGCTGGGCATTAAATACAAAATGGAAAATATAGTAGACTACCATATATGAAATACTTCAATAGTGGAGTAGCTCTATTTTAAATAATTTATTTTAAATCATTTTGTCAGATATCACAACATGAAAATTATATATTAAGGGAATAACCTTAAGTTATTCTATCAAATATTTAGATTCTTATCAGGTATTAATTTAGATTGTTTTCCCTTTAATTTTATTTATGGTATTCGTAAGTTCTTAATTATTATTAACCTCAGAATACCAGGCTTTTGGTTCTGTCACTGTAGCAGGTCGTTTAAAATAGCGGCATAACACATTGTTTCGTCTACGTGATAAACAATTAAATAAAAAAATTAAAAGCAGATATGGGGCTGACATAATTTTACATATATATCTAGATATTTGGTAATTACCAGAATAATAGACTGCATTTTCAAATCAGTTGTTTAGCGTTATGTGATTCTCAACTTTTTAGTCTTGAAAGCAGAGATTAATCACTGACTTTATGTAACCCAACATTTCCGTCACCATTCCTCACAGAAGCAGAAAATGACCCCATTTTCCAAAGTAAAAGCTAATAACCACACCACTTGCTACAATTAAGAAATTATGACAAGAAAGAATTTTTTTTACATCCTCAAGCCACTTCACTGTTGCCTTTAAGGTAAGATCAATGGACTTGTACAACAGAACCAGTTCCTGAAAACTAGCCTGTCTGTCATATGCTATTTGACATTATAATGTTGAATGTTTGTCCTCAATTTGCTTAAGTAACTACTGAAAATGAGGATGAAATGGAGAACTATAGATTGCCACTTAATAGCTACCACTTGAGGTAACTAAAATTTAAATGTCACTTATCTGTGACCCCTTTTTTCCTCTCCCTAATTATAATAATCAAATGGATTATGAACCAAAGAGAATCAAATGAGATGATATATGTAAAGCACTTTGCAAATGTTAAAGCGCTATAGAAATGGGAGCTATTATTGTAATCCTTCCAACATCTGACAGCCCCTGCCCCCTTGATGGGAGAACAAAAAAAGGAAACATTAGGTCCTCTCGTTCTGAATTCAATTCAAAAGGAAAAATGGAATTTCTGAAGATCTAAGTAACAGAACCTTAATATTAAAGGAGAAATTCTTTTGTTTTGAGGTCATCAAAGGCAACTGGCTAAACTAATGAGACCTAGATAACAAACTACACCAAACTACACACCTTGAGTCCAAAGGCGGCATCCTCCGAGGCCAAGACTTCAACCTGCAATTATAAGGAGAAAAATCATTTAGGAACTAACAAAAATCTTCTCTGAGCCTAACTAAGCACAGAACTCACAGCGCAGACTTAGTCTGGCATTAAGAATTCTGATACAACTTGTTAATCTTGCAACAGGGTAATGACCTGATCAAATTCAGACATCCAGGAGTAAATGTAGGAGTCTCCCAGTCTTTTCAAGACCTGAATATAAAGACATTTGTGGATTCAGGCAAAGGTTTCATAGCCCCTTGCTTTGGTTGTAACAGAGGAAACTCCTACTAAATGAAAAAGAGACCGCTCTAATGTATCTGAGTCACTGACACAAGCTTCCTGTAAGAATAGAGAAAAATCAAGGTGATTTATTTACAACCAAAACTGTCTAGGAGAAAGATCGGTACCATTAAAATATTTGCTATCCCACATTCAAATCAGAAAATGTTGATTATGTTCTTTTGCCTTTGCCGTGACATGGAATACAAGTGTTATAAGTGGGATTTATGCTCCATGAAAGAGTTTCATCAGACCTGAAAGCTAACCAGTAGTTTCTTGTCCTGTCCTGAACAAAGCAGACTGTCCTGAAACTTTGGAATGCTGCAGAGCAAGACTTCCTGAGACGGAGGCTAGAGAAAGGCAAAGCCAGAGAAAAAGCTAGGAGGTAAGAAGTAGTAAGCAGCTAACTTAAACAATACAACTGAAATTGCTCATCGGTCATCTTGTGAGTTAGAAGGCAACTCGTTAGCTGATGGAACTAGGAGGAATAACAGCCGTTCTCTTGCACTACAGTCTTCTTGTTTGGTGGATTTTTTTTTTTAAATTCAAAAGAGAACTAGTGCACATAAAGAGAAAAGAATGTTTAGTAAACTGAAGTGCTTAAAGGTTTTGCATGGCAAAATTAGACCTGGAGTAGGTTTCAATATCAGTTATAAAACTTTTAGAAAAAGGGATTTGTGGTTGTATGTATGTATGTGTGTGTGTGTGTGTGTACATACACACACATGTAAATAGCTGACAATTTATACCACGTCAAAATATACCCATACATATGCTATAAAACAAAATTGGATTCTCTCCTAAAGGAAAGAAAATAGAGAGGTAATCATTCCACTTAAGAACTGAATCCAGTTGGAAAGTGAGAGTGGTTAAAACAAAATACAGAAACATTCCAATTACAAACTCTGCGTATATGTGTGTGTGTGTATTTGTGTGTGTCTGTATTTTTTATTTTGCAAATGCTTTCCTAAAAGCTATGAGGACACAACCACCTGATATCCAGTAGTGAAAAGTACACAATACTCAAAGAGAATATGACTTAGGTAATGAGCAGAAGAGGAAGAAACATTAGAGAAAATGAAACTGATTCAGTATCATATGTTGCAGATGTAACCAGCTAAAAATTAAACTGTTGAATCAATGGCCACAGTAAAGAAGAATAATGAAAGACATTTGTTTACATTTCAATTGGCAAAACTAATTATTTAAGCCCAGAAACTGTGCTTTGATACTATGCCCTTGGTAAATAACTATTTCAATTATGAAAGGATGTTTGAATTGAATGAGTCTGGGACTCCTCACTAGGTAGCCAGGTTTATTCAAGTTATAAAATCTTTGAATACACAGACTAAAAGTTTACACAAAAG
The DNA here is from genome assembly GCF_900497805.2 of Vombatus ursinus. Classification (NCBI taxonomy): domain Eukaryota; kingdom Metazoa; phylum Chordata; class Mammalia; order Diprotodontia; family Vombatidae; genus Vombatus; species Vombatus ursinus. The sequence continues at coordinate 19,586,396 of NW_020954953.1, read as the reverse complement.
GAAAATTAATAAATTGAAGTCTTTTCTACTGTGGACAGTAAATAGCATTCGATTCAACAACAATATCTACCTTGTAATCTTAAGACAGTGTACCAGTGCCATAAATAGAAAATCGAAATGGACTCAGGCCTCAAGAAACTTACAATCTGCTAGAGAAATCAGATATATACAAGTAACTATAATAGAAGTTAAAATGTTTAAGAAAGGCCAAACAGAGAGATTCAGTTAGGGAGGGCTTAGTTCTACTAGGAAGATAGAGCACAATTAAGCAAGAAGGTGGCCCCTAGGGTGTTAAACCTGGATAGAGGAGGGATTTCTTCATCATGACCTCCCCACCTCCATATCCAATCAGTTGACAAATCTTGTCTACTCTGCCTTCTTGACACATCTCTCCAATCCATTCCCTTCTCTTCATCCACACAGCTACCACTCTAGCACAGGCCCATCTTCATCTCCTCTACCATGGTCTCTAATCATATGTAATTATTGTCTATGTCTTCCAGGACAGCCTTCAACGAAGGTCCATCACTCATTCTGAGAACTATCTTCTAGGCTTCTTAACTTCGAATGGATTTCAAAGGAGTACATCACCTATAGGGTCACTGGCCCTTACTCTTTGTTTTTTTTTTGTTTTGTTTTGTTTTGTTTTGTTTTAAGGCAATTGGAGTTAAGTGACTTGCCCAGGGTCACACAGCTAGTAAGTGTGAAGTGTTTGGTCTCAGGCCAGATTTGAACTCAGGTACTCCTGACTTCAGGGCCAGTGCTCTATCCACTGCACCACCTAGCTGCCCCTGGCCCTTACTCTTGACACGTGACCAGTCAGTCCATGGCCTTGACATTTTTTTGTTCTGTCTTCAATGCACGCCATGAAACCCTCCTTTCTTCCTAACTTTCGAGTTCTTTTGAGGTTCCACAACCCTAGGATTGAAACCTAAGAATCATTCTCAATTCTTCTTCTCTAACACCACTCACATACAATAAGTTGCCATGTCTCAATGATTTTAACCCCACAATCTTTCTCTGATCAATCCACTTATCTCCATTCACACAATAACCATGCTAGTTTAGGCCCTTATCTCTTCCTATCTGGAATACTGCAAGCAACTGGTTCTCTGCTTCACACTTTGTCTCTCATACCCACACTCTACACAGCTACCAAAATGATATTTCTAAAATATCAGTCTGTGGCACTACCCTATGAGAGAAACTATTGTTTCCATCTTGCCTCTAAAATAATATACAAACGTGTCTGACTTTTAAAGTCCTTTACAATTTGCCTCTACTTTGCTTTCCAGGTTTTTTGGAAACTACTCTTTCTCACCATCTACTCTACATTCCAGTCAAAATGGTCTAGTATTGCTGTTCCCTTGTACACAATATCCACTTTCCTGATTTTATTTAGACTGTTCTGCATTCCTGACAGCATTCCTGCTTTTATCTCCAACTATTAGAAGTCTACCTTTCTTCAAATCCAAGTTAAAGTGAGTCCTCAATAAGGCCTTTTTAGATATGTATCTCCCCTGCCCTATAACTTTGTACTTTGTATATATTTTGCTTCTACTTACATGTGTACATAGTATCATTTCCCCCAGTAAAATGTAAGTGCCTTGATTGGGGTCAGGGACTGCTTCATTTTTACCTTTGTATTCTCAGAGCGCACACAATGCTGAGCACAAAGTAGGTGCTTGATTAAATCCATTCCAGAACTCTGAGGAGGTGTGGGCAAATGAGCAAAGACTAGAGCGGGCAGGCCAAGGTCAACTATTGACTCCATCTCGAATTTAGCTGGAATGAACAATATTTGAAGGGGAAAAGTAAGAAAATAAGGCTGGAAAAATAAGTTGGAAGCCAGATAATGGTGGATATTGAAAGCCAAGACACTGTGTAGCTTTTGAAAAAATAACTCACAATCTTATGGGAAGAATGAAGACATATGAATTCGATAATCAAGTTGATTCTGTACTTGCTTGGATGCTAGCTAGATTCAAAGTAGTTGTTAATGGTTCCAAGACAAAGTGGCAAGAGATCTGCATGGAGTGCCCTAGGGTTCTGTGCTTAGTCTTATGCTATTTAACCTTTTTACCAATGACTAAGATAAAGGCATAGATAGCATTCAACTGGAAGGGATCATCAACACAATAGAATAAAGAGTCAGGATTCCAAAGGATTGTGACAGACTAAAGGGCTGGAGTTGAAATTCAATAGGATTTAATGTAAAGTCCTCCTTAGCATTGGACAGACAGCAACTGTTGGGGGGGTGGGGGGGTTTAGTGCACTGCTAGCTCAAAATTAAGCAGCAGTGTGACATGGCAGCCAAACAAATAATTGGTGCTATCTTGGCTACTAATAAGAAAGGCATAACTTCCAGTAATATGGAGCTGATACCATACCTTGTCAGACTTCATCTGGAAAACTGTAGTCAGTTCTGTGTATCATATTTTTAGAAAGGCACTGACGAGTGTGCAGGAGGGTAACTAGGGTGGGGGAACTGAGCTCATGTCATAGAAGAAGGTGAATCAGTTGAAGGAATTAGAAATGTTTAGTATGGAGAAAAAATGGGACATGATCTTCAAGTTGACTATATTTGTTCTCTTTGGCCCCAGAGGGTACAACAAGGAGCATTGAGTGGAAGCTGTAAAGAGCCACAATTAGGATGGACTTCCTAACGATTAGAGTTGGTCCAAAGTGGAAAGCATTAGGCTGCCTTGAGAGAGGAAACTAATGAAAATCTGATAGAGGGAATGATATGTGATCAGATGTGTACATTCCATAACTTCTAGGGAACGACTGGGGAAGAAAGTCAAAAAGAGGTAGTTAGTGTATGGACTAAATTGGAAGGTATCTTTGGGAGTAAAAAAGAGGGAACAGATTCTAAAACTATCCGGGAGGTTGAACACACCAGAGGAATTGGAAGAAAGGAAGAGTCCAGGATGGCTGAAGTTTCTAGCCTGGTTAAATAAGAGAATAGCAATGCCATCAACAGAAACAGGGATAATCTGAAGGGGAGATGACTAACTCCATTTTTGATATATTGAATTTGAGGTGCTAGGTGGGCATTTCTTATAAAAGTACACTGATTTGTAGGTCTGAGGAAGAGGGAACAGAACACTTTTGAGAGGATTGTACAGTTCTGAACAAGTGAATTCTTGGGGAACTCCCATTGAGAAAACTCCTATCAATTATATTTGAACTGCTTGGCAACTTATTATCTTAAAGATTTGCCTAGAGCACTGAAGAGTTAAGTGCTTTACCCAAGCTCACATAGCTGGGTCTAAGAACTTTGAACTCAAGTTTTGCTGCCTCTGAAATAAGCTCTCTAAATACTATTACATGAGCGGTTAAGCGGCACAGTGTATCACAGAGCACTGGGCTTGGAATCAGCAAGACATCTTCATACATTAAAATCAGGCCTCTTGCTTAGTGGCTATGTGACTCTGGGCAATTCACTTAACCCTGTCTGCCTCAGTTCCTCATCTGTAAAACGAGCTGGAGAAGGAAATGGGAAACCACTCCAGTATCTTTGCCAAGAAAATCCAAAATGGGGTCGAAAAGAGTCACACACACGACTGAAACAAACAACAACAACAGTATTCCACACTGTCGGTGGAACATAATATGCATACCATATTTATCCTCATCATTTATAGACAGATAAAGCATATTTTCAAATGCATTCAAGTATTTTAAATTCATATAAAAGTATGCAATTATATATTAGCAACATCAACTCTAGTTTCATATTCCCTTAATGAAGTACAAATCAATAAACTGACATAAAAAGTGGAGTTAACTGTAATTTGACTAACTCAAAATAATCTGAATGTAAAGTTTACAAATGGAACTAAAGATAAGTTTAGTGATCACAATATCTTAGATTATGATTCTAATTACATATGATACTAGAGAAAAAACAGTCATTACTAAGCATGATGCAATGGAAAGAGAATAAACAATAGTCAGAAGACGTGTTCAAATTCTGATTCTGATACTGCTTATTACTAGTGCAGCCTTGGACCAAACCATTTAGCTTCTCTGGAACTCAGTTTACTTACCTGTAAAAAGAAGGGGTTTGAAGTAGAGGCTGAGATACCTATTAGTTCTATAGTATTTTTGTTGTTTTTCTTCAAAAAAACAAAACAAAACAAAGTGAACCCAACCACCATATAACAAAGTGGCATTGTCAAGCTTCTAAAGAAACTTTTTAAAAGTAATAATATTTCAAGAAAAAAAGCTTGTATTTGGCCCAATAATACAATTTTTAAAAAAAGCAGTAGACTAATGTCAGGAGACTTAGTTTCTAGAATCAACTACGTTACTAACTAGTTGTATAATAATACTGAGCAAGTCATTTAACCACTTTGATCATCAATTTCTTTGGCTGGAAAATGAAGGAGTGTATCATGTCATGTAAAGACCATTCTAGCATTAAGGGGCTTGAATTTATAAACTGATTGCTTTTACTTAATGTGTGAAATTCTATTTCTGCATTCTTTGTTTTCTGCTTTTTATAAATAAGGTTGTGTAGTAAAGAAGAACTGATTTCATGAACTGAATATTAACTTCAGTTTAATATAGAAAGGTGCGACACTACCCAAGGATTATCCCACACTATTTCTTCAAAAGTCTGCTAGATGCAGGTTGGAAGGAATCCCCCTCTAGTGGGAGTAAGAAGGTATTTCAGCATCCAGTTAAATTTTTCAGGTGGTAGTCAATAAATCTGGTAAAGGTGGGCTTCAGAATTTTTTTAGCTTATTTTCTAATAAAACAAGAAAATGATTCAACTTATCTCAAAGAAGAAAAAGGAGTTGCTTATTTTCACTTATAAACTAGGAGAAAAATTGTAACAAATATCTTATAAAATTTACTTTCTACTTAACTAAATGGTGACATTGATTTTATTTTTATCTGTTCATGCATCACCATTATAATTTTAAAAGTACAAAAGGAAGGGAGACACTACTCTCTCAGTGGAAATAGACTGAATAAGTCTAATGGAATCACAGGGAGTTTGTTTCCATCATTATAAAAACTATAATAAAGAGGCTCCAATGCATCCTGCCCAACTGATGTTATACTTCCAAAAAAAAATTAATTCAAGGAAATACAGTGCTTACAAAATTAAAGACTTACTGTAGAGTGAAAACTAAAAACAATGAAAACGATGACATCCAACCCCAATTGCTTAAAAGGTATTAATAATTAAAAGTGTAATTAGAAAAAAACAAAAAAGATTTTTAAATAATTCCCAACATACTAGAGATTTAAGATAACCAGTGTTCACTAATTTGGGGAGGATATTTTTTTGGTTTTTGTAGTGGTGGTGTTGCTACTGCTACTGCTAGCAAATGACCGGGAATAATCCAGAAGAGAACGTGCTTTCAAAACAATTTTAGAAGATGGTGTACAAAATGGAAAAAAGATATGCTGCCAACAATAGGAATTATGTTCGACTTTGGCATTTTATTGACACATAGTTCGGTCCTGTATTCTTCTTGGAGATGGCTACTGAGGGAAAGGGGGGCAGGGTTGGGGTTTTAGCGTTCTCCCACAAATACAAAGCAACAAAAACTTGAACAACTACTGTTAATATTTGAGTCTGACATCTTGAAAACTAAACTTCATTCTAGGAAACATAGGATCACAAGATACAGCTAGAATGGTAGGGGGAAGGGTAACAAGTACTTGTTAAGTGTGAACTTTGTGCCAGGCACTGTGCTAAGAGCTTTAATAAATTTTATCTCGGTACATCCTCAAAATAACCCCATTAGACACGTGTTCATAACTATCTAGGTGACTGAGGCAGTCCAAAGAGAAGTGGATTACTCAGGGTCACACAGTTAATAAGTGTCTGATGTTAGATTAGAACTCAGGTCTTTTATTCCACTGTAATACTTCTAGCTAGAAGGCCATCAAGGTCTTAATCCCTCAATTTACAAAGAAAGAACTCAGGAAAGGATAGGTTAATGACTTGTCTGAGGTTAAAAAGTAGTAACTTTGCAGCAGTTGAGTGGCACAGTGAAGAGAGTGCAGGGTCTGGAGTTAGGAAGACTCATCTCTATGAGTTCAAATCTGGCAGCAGGTACTAGCTGTGTGACTCTGGGCAAGTCATTTAATCCTGTTTGCCTCAGTTTCCTCATCTGCCAAAAGAGATGGAGGAGGAAATGGCAAATCACTCTAATATCTCTGCCACGAAAACCTCAAAGTTGTGAAGAGTCAGACACGACTGAAACAAAAAGTAGCAGACACAAAATTCAATCCTCTGTCCGCTGGGACTAAATCCAATGCTATTCCCACTGCACAGTGCTGTCTTCAATAATTTAATGTATCATTAACCATTCAGAATACAGTTTAGTATCCAGCTGTAATTTTCAGGTGGTATTCATTAAACTGAAATATAAATAGAAGGGTCATCTCTATTTATTCAAAGAAAACGAGATCATCACTCGATTTTTCTCACAGTCTTTCAAAAAGAGACTGTTCATTCATTACCACTTAGACATAAACTAGGGTAGTTATGTGAAAGTAATTCTTGAATAGGGAGAGTCAGATGGAACTGTATGCTAAGGAGCAAATCATTCATTTCTTCTAGGGTCCTCTTACTATGAAAAATCAGGTCATAATGGCCAAGCTTTCCTTGTGACAAAAGATGTTGGAAGAACAGATATGCTATCCATAAAGAGATTTTAATTCCTAGAAAGAAGTTGGTATACAAGTATGAAGAATTACTATTCATTGTACCAGATTAGATTGGGAGAAAAATAAATTTTGGATAAGGGAAATGAAGGCAGAATAGTGACTCATCCAAGATAATACCATTGAGAGAGTATAGCAAAATCAGGTTTAGAACACAAGAATCTTAGAGACATTTGAGTGCTTTTTACATTAGATCATACTTTCCCTTAGTAATTGTTCCTTTCCTTTTACTCAATAATCAAAGTGTCTTCCTGCAATCTGTAAAGCACTTTTCAAGGGTTAAATCTTTGAGAAAGAAACTTATACTATAAATCTGAACTTTTCAGTTCTTTTGCTCTGCCCCTAAGTAGCAATAACCTTCTACTCTCCCATCTTATCATCTTGGGCTTTTAAAAATCCATTTAAACTTCCAAACCACCCATCAAAATAGAATTAAACAAATGTGTTAATACAGAACTCCTCATTGAGTTTCATAGCTACTTTTTTTTTTAATTTGGAAATATACTGCATATAGTAAACCCTTTTTTTCCCCCTCTAAAACTTACAGTGGGAATTTGACACCCAGCTGTGTGTGTATGTGTGTGTGACACTAAAATTCTTCTATCATATGTTCCCCTCGCTAAAATTAAGAAAATATACAACCTCCCGGGGTTGTTGTGAAGAAAGTATACTGTAAACCTTAAAATACTATATAAATGTGAACTATTATTGTATAAAACAGTTTGAACAGAGATTGGTATTACAAAAATGATTCACAATAGCGTTCTTTTAAATTAAAAACTTCACCGATGAATTGAAATGACTATTTCTAAAAATTCATTCTAAAAGCATTTTCTTGTTTTTATAATAAACTTATGATACAGCTCTTTATTAATACTTGCAAATATATTTTCTCTTTTAATCTCTTACAACCTTTAAATGTAATGAATGAAAATCAATGATAAAGCATGTATGAACTTTATACGTGCAAGGTATTCTGTTAACTGCCCTAAATAGCAAAACAAGCAAGTAGGACAACCCTTAACCTCAAGGACCTGACATCCAAAGAAAGGAAAACAACACAGAGTTGTAAAGAGGGGAAAGGAAAGGTGAAAGCTTTCTGACATGGCATGGCCAGAAAGTGGCATAGTGGGCCAGCGTCTCATGGATGAGGCCGTTAGTATTGGTGGGAGAAGGATGTAGAATGCCGTGGGGGGGGGGGGGGGGGAGTAAGGGGCAGCAGGTGGAGTATTCCCCATTTATAGATAAGAAAATGAAGTTCAAAGCTTAAAAGACTAGCCAAATTCAAAAATTACTGAGTTAATCTTAGAGCAGGAATCAGAATCAAGTATTTTACCTCTTAGTTTAACACTCCCTTACATACCTTGCTATACCTTACACACGTGAAAACCAGATTTGACCCATATAACTTTCAAGGTTTTGGTTTGGGGGGAGTGGTACTGAAACTATAACAATTTAATTTGTGTTTTTAATGGAAGGTTCGAAGCTAGGAAAAAGACTTGAGTCAGTCAAGTCAACAAGCATTAATTAAAAGCCTGGTATGCTCCAAGCGCTGTCCTGAACACTGGGCAATATAAAGAAAGGTAACAGACAGATAACAACAACCCGTCAACTTCTGCTCTCCAGGAGCTCATGGTCTAATGGGGGAGATAATATGCAAACAGCTATGCACAAAGCAGATAGATATGGGATAAATTAGAGATAATCTCAGACAGAAGTCACGAAGATTAAGGACAGGGAAAGGTTTCTTCCATGAGGAAAGAAGGAAAAGGAAGAATTTATGTCTTTTTGTGGGTCAAGTATGTCCAAAAGAAGGGAACCATATTGATAACCAACACACCTCACCATAGACAGACAGGCTAGGAAAAAGAGAGGGAAGGAGCAGGGAGGATAAATCGTTGTGTGTCTAATACATTCAAGGGGGAGAATTCCATCAATAACTATATAAAGTTCCAAATCTGGCTGGGTGAGAAAAGGAGGGACAGACAGGATCTAATATAACTACACAATATGCTAGAGCTTACAGCTTTTAGGAGGCAGGTGTTCTACCTTTTCTGCCTAGGATTTAATCAAATGGTTAAGTCACCTGTCCCCTGAAGGAATTCATTTTTGTCTATACTGAATTAAAGAATCTCCAAATATGAAAAACTGTCTTTAAGAATAATTTTGTTAAAAACATCACTACTGACAATAGCGGTCAGTAGTGGCCAATAAGGGGTGTGGCTGTAGAGGCCAATAATGCATGAACAGGGGCCCTTTCCACATTTTGGATATTTTAAAAATGTTTTCTAAAAATATTAAACAGAAAAAGTGAACAATAATTAGTTCATAATGTCCCTAAGATCACACACATTCGAGAATTTAAGAAAACAAATTTCATGGCAAGAAACTCACTGCCCCTTCGTGACATCCATCCTCTTGTTGCTCAAACTGAATTACCAATTTTGAATTCTAGCAACTGAGGCAACTGCTTTGTTTTTTCTTAATTTTTATGATTATCCATGAAAGGATTGGAAAGCTTTTCAAGAAATCATATAAAACCTTGCTGGCACACTCCAATGCTTATTAATTCTCCTCATTTTCCTTATTAGCATGTACAGACAACACAGAACTCCAGGACACAGCTTGTTGAAACAGTTCTGTATTTGGTTAGCTGATAGCAGAAAGAACATACAATGATCTTAGACTGTTTTATTTTGCTTAGTAGAATAAATACTATCTGAATATATCTAACAATAACTAGAAAATATTCTGAGCACCATTGCATGCCTAATAAATAATTATTAACAGTGATCAAAGAAGAGACAATTTGGTGTGGTAGGCAAAGAGCTGGCTTCCATGCCTGAAAAGGACTGGGTTTAATTTTAATTCTGCCTTAAACACATACTGGCTATGTGACCTTGGGCAAGTCACAACCACTCAAAGCTTTAACTCTAAGGGGCAGAGAAAGTGCAGGCTTTAAGTGATAGAGGAACTTTCCTCACCCTAAATTCTTCAATAATGATAAAATCACAGGTCCAGTCTTAATCCTAACAGTGGCCAAATGTAACTAAGTAACCCAAAATCACTTCATTGTCGTCCCCCCCATACAAGGGATCCATATTCGACTATTTCCACTTTGTATTACGTAGTATTATTCCTTTCTCAATAAATTAGATTTGCTTCTTGATACAAATAACATGTATTAAGCAACTACTAACTTACAAGGCACTATGCTAAGCTATAGGCTAAAAAAATAAAAACAACAACGAAACAGACCTTTTTGAGCGTATAGAAAACAGGTAAGGAACTTGCTGAAACTGTTAGAAACCTTGAGAGCCCTTATGAACTTTATACAGCAAATAAAGCTTATTCTTCCTCTGGGGAAGTACCCAAGAAATTTATAGTATAGAGTAGAAAAGAAAATGCCTTGGTACAGTTTGAGGTTGAGTGACAGAGAACTCTAGGGGGCATTGATGAGGCTAAGATGTCCCTATAATCTCAGTCCTGAATCATGATTTTGGCACCATGAAGAGGTGGAATCTCTATTAGGGACTCTCATTCTGCATACATTAAATGAGGGAGGAATCACACTCATTATTTGTGTAACCAACCTGTCTTTTCCATCTTTCAGAGCCTACTGAGAGTAAACTTCCTTCAAATGGTAAGGAAGTAAAATGAAGACTACCAAATCACCCCCATTATAGGGTATAAAAAACATTATAACCTGGGTAATTTATTACATAGATTCCAAAGTTAAAGGATTAAGGCATGTCCACCAAACCATAACTACATAAAGTGAAGGCCTGAAAGATCACACATAAGAATATGCATAAGATTCTTGCCCTTCAATGCCGGGGATGTTTTATTAGGTTTTAACTGAAAACAGAGGGTCTTGCTATTTGAAATAACTAGCTTTGGAGAATCTTTTTTTTTTTTTAAAGACTAAGATTTCTATAAAGAAGATAATCACTCAAATTTATTTTTCTGTAAATTGTGTATACACAATTTTACAATTCTAGTACAATAATATTTCTCACATTCGTAGTCAGTATCTTCCTCCCTATGTACTCATTTTAAAAATTCAGTTTTCAAATTAAGATTTGTATTTACTTTAAAGATTCTCCACAATCATCCAAAAATAAAATGAGGCTTGAGTTAGGAAAAAAGGACTACTCCCTTGTCCCCTAACAACACTGTCAAACAGAATTTATAAATTCTGAGGCAGTACCATGTTAGCACCTTGGATGGATAAATGGCATTATGGAAAATTTCTGGCTATTATTGGGATGGGAGGACAATAATTTGTAATTTGTCCCAACTTTATAAACAGGAATATCTGAAGCTTTGAATATTTTCAATTTTAATAAATATTCTGACAGTATTATAATTCTGTAATATTTTAAGCAATCTTTATCTCTTTATTCAGATATTAGGGATTTTTTTAAACAAAATATTTCAAGCCAATGGACATGCACTTTTATAAAGTACAAATGTCTCTTCTTTAACGCAAAGTTTTAAAGATTGTCTTATTTTCAATTAATATACAATTCTTAAAAGGAGAAACATAGTCAAGTAAATTTTGAAAAAGTCACATTTATTATAATGACTATGTAAATAACTAAAGACATACTCAAAAGGGCACCAATGACTTTGTCAGAAAAGTTCCTTTCAAATAAAGCCACCACTTTTGAGAGTTTTCTATCACTTAGCAAATAAAAAATGAACATAAATAGATATCATAGATATAAATATATTAGATAGAGTCTAACAAATATAAATAGGGCAGCTAGGTGACACAGTGCATAGAATGCCAGACCCAGAGTCAGGAAGACTCATCTTCATGAGTTCAAATTTGCCCTGAGCTACTTACTAGTTGTGTAACCATATGCAAGTCACTTAATCCTATTTGCCTCACTTTTCTCATCTGTAAAATCATTTGGAGAAGGAAATGGCAAAACCACTCTGGTATCTTTGCCAGGAAAAATTCAAATGGTGGATCATGAAGAGTCAGACATGACTAAAACTACTGAACAACAAAACAACAATAAATATAAAGGATGTGTAAAGATGCATCATGGAGACAAAGACTGACTGATAACAGATTAGATGAAGCTGAAAATGTCCCTTGAGAGGTGAAATTATTTTGTAATATTTTAAAAAAAAACCCTTGAGGGAAGGGAAAGAGGGAGGGAGGAAAAGGTATTTAAGTCACTAAATCAAAGAACAGCGATGAGAAAAGACCCCTTCACAAAATGACGGCTGCAGAAGGAACTCACCATAAAGGAGAGGATCAGCCTTGTGGAGGGATGAAGTTGTTTCCTATTCCAGTGGCAAGAAGGCCCCAGTATGTGAAAGTGTGTAGTTAAAACCTGACATTTAGGCCTTATTCTGTTTGGTGAGTTGGTCTGTTTTGTACTATTATGATTTGTGTTAAGTTTGGAAGTAGGAGAAATGGTGGAGTTAGGCTGAAATATTTCCCTTCTTTGTGATGAGAAAGTATGACAATAAACTCACTTTAAGAGAATGGGAATTATAGTTTCAACTTCATACATTTTGCCAAAATAACTCTGAACAAATATCTGCCCCAAGTAGACTCAAATAGCCCCTAAAAATTTTTGGGTGGTCATCTATTAACACTGTAAGTATATAAAGTACATTATTTAAGACTTTCTTTGTTCTAACTTCAGAAAGGAAAGTCATCTCATCACTTAAATAAGATTATGGGAATGGATTACTAGATACAATTAAAACTTAATCTCAAAGTTTTGGAATAAGCTTTTTTGTTCAAATCGGGAATTATTTCAAGTAAGACCAATTTGAAAGGATTACTGCTCTGAGTTAACCAAAGCTATACTCAGAAGCAAGAAGGACTTCTAGTGAAGAGACACATTAAGGCAGAGTGCAGTAGCTTGAAAATCAGGAGACTAAGATTTCAGTTCCAGCTCTGCCCTTTTTAGGTCAATTATCTCATGTGTTGGGGCTTTTGTTTCCTTATCCTTAACAAATGAGGTTGGTGAAAATTGTGGTAGAGCATATGTAAGGTCCATATATTGGCTTTATATAATTCAATAATTTCTTAATCAGTTCCTATTTATTTGTACACAAAATCTAATTCTGGATCAGAAAAATAAAATATTTCACTTTGCTATGTCTAGTCCTTATTGTAATATCCCTTTGTCTTCTTTCATGAAATTAAGTTATTTCTTCTTTTGTGAGGCAATGGGGATTAAGTGACTTGGCCAGAGTCACACAGCTGGTAAGTGTTATGTGTCTGTGCCCACATTTGAACTCAGGTACTCCTGACTTCAGGGCTCATGCTCTATCCACTGCGCCACCTAGCTGCCCCAAAATAAGGTATTTCTTATTGGTTGAAACAGCATGTTAGGGAAGAGATAAGCAAAGAAAAAATACCAAGATAAAAATGTAAACTGGATGGGGAAAAGGAGACGACTTGATGATGGTGATTTTAAGTATTTATATAGCATTTTAAAAGTCTGCAAATCTATTGACATGTTTTTATCTCAACTGATCCTTATGACGCAGTGCTATCATATTATGGCCACTTTACACTCAAGGAACTGGATTTGCCCAAAATCACAAAACTATCTAGTTATAGGAAGAATTCCAGACAAGAGTAAGTGTGCTAAAAGACAAGCAACCTCTCAATTTCCACACTGCAACCCTCCAAAGGGGGAAAAAAAAAGTCTACAAGAATTTATCTTCCAAAAACAGATTTTATTAAGACTGCATAGGTCAGAGGGAAAAGGTTAGGAAATAGGGACTGGTTCTGTTAGAAATGTTTTACAACTTGAATTTATTTTAAGTTCATTCTAGGCTTAAAAACTGACCAACATTAGCTCTTTAGAGAAGTACCTTAAACACATCTTTGAAGTATCCCTAGTCTTTAACACTCTAGGAATACAGAAGGAATAGGTATCTTTGTACAACCAGGGAATTAATTAAAATCACTTAGCTCTCCATTTTAGAATTAGGGATTGGTTGGCTGGAATCTCTAGCTACAATTAGAGGGAAACAAGGTTGAATAGCTAGGGGGACTGCAGTTAGCCCAAATGAGAAGGCAACTACTTCACTGGCACTCACTTTGAAAAAAGCAAGTGCCCTTGATCTGTAGATATGCCTTACTAAGAAAACTGCTTCATATCAAGGACCACTTCTTTTATCTATTCGAGATAGCGCCCAGAATACTGCAGGCTCTTAGATGTTAAGCAACAATGTTAGAGAACATCATTGGCTAGGAAGATCATTGACATGTAATTTCTTCCCTTCCCTGAGGAACAAACTTAGAAAGGATGAGTGATCCTCTAGTCAAACTCTAAGCAACACTACTTGGCAAAATCAGGTCAATCTTTTCTTTTCTGGGAACACATTAAAAGTAAATCTTAACAGTTGTCCTAGAGGAGAGAAAAGATAGTTAACTTTTAAATGTACCTCCATAGTATTAAAAGAACTTTTTAACTATAAAGATTTTTTAAGGAGAAAGAGAAGAAAACCACAGATATGCTGTACAACAGATTTCCTTAAATGTTTTAGAAATAAAATGAATCTGTAATAGTTAAATGTGGAAGTACTCATAATTGGCATGATGGCAAATAGCTAAGAAATTGGTTATAGCTAAGTTGACATTTTGAAATTTTCACTTACATTTAAATTTTAAAAATTAAATTATGTGGTAATTTTTCCATGCCTATTTTGAAAAGCCAGAAGTTTAAAATGAAATTCTATTGTTGTTGGTCAGAATGTCTTTCAGTCCTCTATTATTTTTAGTTATTAGACTCCAGAAAAACTACTTGTATACACTTGTGTACGCAAGTGTTTCACAGTGTCCTAGATTAGAGTGGAATTTTTCACTATGACAATTTCAAAAGATTTGTTAATTTTCAGTGGGCTGATGTATGAATAACTGTGGTTTCTTTGTTTAATATTACATTAAAAAGCTCTAAATTTTAAAGATAAAGGAAGTATATGAGAAAACAACTATCAACACAACAGTAACACAGACTCTTTCAGTGTGCATTCAGAAGGAAAATAAGCCGCAATCTCTAAATGTGAAGCACTTCACAAAACTGTAGAGAGAACCTTCCTCACCACACTCTCCAACTCAGATCTTTGTAACACTGTATTTTTGAAAAAAAACAAATTAATGTACTCTAAAGAAATGTCTAAAAAGCCTCTAGTTTTCCATTGTTGAAGTTGCGAATTGAGTCCCAATTATATAAATGGTGGTCTGAGAAAAGCAGAAGACTGAGTTTATATCATAAAGCTCATTTTACTTGGGATGTAATGGAGGATTTGAACTGTACTCCCTAAGGTGAAAGGCTAGGGCTTTAATCTCCATGCTACAAAGATTGCAGGCCTTTTCAGCACTTCTGAGAGATGGGGACTCTGTTCATGCATACAAATGCTTTACAGCTTTTCCCACAAAAGATGCTTTTTTGAAATAAACAATGTACAACTGAATTTAAAAGGAAACCAGTCACTGACAGATTTAGCCATAGTTCATTTATGTCATGTCTTACTAAGAGTTTACAAACAGCTGTCCCAGGCATCTCCAATGGATGTAATTTTTGTCTAGACATGGGAAATCCAAGCTACTGCTAGGCCAACAACATAAACACAGGAAGGTCTTCAATTCATCATTCCATTAATAAGAACACATCTAATGATATAATAGGAGTGTTGGAAGAAAGCTGATTTCAGTTCCTGAAACAGTTTAATTGCATGTCTTTGTTTGCATGCTAGACAAAGCTATGGAACCACACATAGTTCCAAACTAGACTTCACTACCACATTAGACTGCTTAAAACAAATCTTGTCCCTTCAACATATGAGCTCTCAAGTTCAATGACAATATGGTAGAGGCATATGCCTCCACTTAAAATGTAATCTGAGCTCAATGTCCACATTACTACATTTCTAGCATAATCATTCACACTAAGCATTCCTTGAAATGGGCAAACTGGCTAGAGAGAGGTAATACTTGTACATTGTATCTAGTATAGCATCAGATACCTAAAGTATACCTTCAGCAACTACTGTATCTCCTGATACAATAAATGGTTATAGAAACAGGTATACTGCATACACTGGGTCCAGCATTTGTTGATATATTTCTATTCTTTTAAAATCTATGAGATAGCATAACATGATACCTTTTCACAAATACATTAATAATTTAGAAACAATCTCAGACCAACTTTAACCAGTGGGGGTCACTGTAACAGAGTATTTAGGGTGAGTAGGATAAAAAAGAAAACAAATAAAAGGATATATATATGTGAGATTGTAAGCAATATTAAGATTTCAATCTCCAATTCAAATCTTTGTGCAACCTGAAGTTGTCCGTACAGATTTTCAAAAAGCTCCACATAATCAGTTAACAAATGGATCTGTTTTATTTTCAGGTTTGTAAGCATATCTTCTGAGATATGGAATTGAGGTTTTCCACTTAATTCAGAATTGAGAGTGCCAGAGCTAAGAGGCTCTGTGGACCCCAACTTATTAACCTGTGCCAATTTAACCAGTATTACTCCAGAGGTTCAAAATCCTAAGAATAGATGCTAATCTTTTCAGACTGATGGCAGCACTGAGCCCCTCCCCTGTCACATTTGCCACTCATCTTCATTACTTAAGTAGGAAAAAAAATGTATACTTGTATCCTAGTATACACCTCATTGCTTATTTATGTCTCCTCACATGAAAATATGAATGAATGTAAAAAGCATTTCTCAAATCAGTCATCTTATGGACCCATCTCGACTTAAAATGAAAGTCATCAGTATTCCTCATCACTAAACAGCAGTTAGCGAAAAGAAATTCCTAAGTGACTCAATTTTTAAAAAAAAAATTTTTTACATATTAAGATACTAAAACATCTCCCAAGTTTTAACCCTGCACATTCAAATAAATGCCCAGAAAATATCCTAAGTTTTTCACTATAACTTCACAAATTTTATTATGAAACTCAAATCACCATCAAAACGCGTTTCTTAAATTTCTCCTCTTAATCCCAGTGGGTGAACTAATTAAAATCTGCATTCACCTAGTGACCTTTGTTTTTACACTCCAAACCAAGTTCACTAGAATTCATGAAGCAAATTAACATCAGGTATTTAATAAAAAAAGGGACTTGATATAATTTCCAAAGTACCAACTTATATTATTTGGGGACAGGATCAGAAATGCTAGCAACTTTGCTTTTAAGTTGTATTTCAACCGAGAGCTCTCTAGTAAACTACCCCAAACGAACTATAAAAGTAGATTTAAAAATCAAGTTCTGTATTTGCATTGTACAACATTGCATTGTTTCTGGTGGGGGGGTGGGGAGTGTTTTTCATGTTGTTTCTTCCCTTTCTTGTGCCCCCAAGGCTTAACTCAGTGGCTGGCACATATACCCTTTAATAAGTGCATGTTGATTGATTGCAACTGTGGAATATTAGCTATGATGCCCAGCTTGTTAAGTATCCAAAACACAACAAAATGGGCTTTTAAAATACTTCCAGCATATGACAAGAGTTAAAGGGGGAATCTCAATGACGGAAGTGGGTTAAGGTGAAAGAAGAAGAAAAAAAAACAAAGAAAGAAAAATTCAGCATGGATCCTCTGGAATCCGCTGAGTAAGAACAGGAAGAGGGGGAAAGTTTGCTAGCTTTAAGACTGTCCTTTGCTTTAGATTAAAAGGGAAAAAAAAAAATAAAAGCCCTGAGTCGGTTTTCCCGCCAGTCAAGGTTGATGAGCGTGCATTTGGCTCCGACTAGCAGCTATTAAACAAATGGAAGCAAAGTGCTTGAGCAGTAACTGCCATCCTGCGCGCCCGGGCTCCCACAGCTGCTCCGGAGCCTAGAAACCAGCCAATGGCGGCGCGCGCGCCCCTCCCCCGCAGCCCATCCGCCAGACCTGTTTTTGTCTGCTTCAGCAGGAGCGTGCTCCAACCCTAGGAGCTTCCTCCCTCCCCTGCTCTGCTTTTCCATCCCTTTTCAACCATCATCCACTCATTTTAATTACGCAGAACGAGTTGCGACTCATCCAGCATTGGAAGTTGGGTGGTTTGGTTTTTTGTTTTGTAAAGAGGTCGCTGGAGAAAGGGGTTGGGAGAGAAGGGGGCAAAAGAAGTAACTGGGGGGTGGCACTAGGTAAAACATTCTCTCCCCCCCAAAAAAAATTTCAAGGATCATTTTGACTTAAATCCTGCACTTGTGAGCTCCTTGAGAGCAAGGCCTGAATTCCGGCTTTATTTTGGGGGGGATTACACTCCCCCACCCCAAGTGCTTGGCACATAGTAGGCACTTAATAAATGCACAAGGCCTAACTTTTTTTGTTTGTTTAAATCTGTTTTACATTTTGCTTCCTCTAATCCAGATCTGTGCATATGAGCTCACCCGAACACATCCCCATTCGGGTGCCAATTTTTATCGTTTTAGAAGTTGTACTAAATGACATTTAGAAGCTCAACAGGCTTGAACGTTCTCTGCCTGAAGGCACGACCAGGCATTCTTCATATAAATAGAAAAAATATGTATATATACGCACATGTGTAGTATACATACATATACATATGAACACACAAGGGCTTTGGTTGGTAACAAGGTAAGGAGTGGATGGTTAAAAAAAATTTAATAGGGAGTGGAACGTCTAGTTTGGATTTTAGGTTGGGCCTGATTTTTTCTTCCCGGTGGTTGCCAACACCCTATAATGCAATTATGAGAGAAATAATAATAAAAACCTGGGAAAGTGGAGAGAGAGGTGACTTTTCAAGACCAGAGAGAAAGGCCCAGCCATTTGCATTGGAGCCTTGGCTAGCATGGGAGGAGGCTATGTGCCCTCAGCACGCAATCCTCAGCATTTAGAGGGATTTACAAAGGCACATCTGTGCGTGTTGGAGGGCCAGCCTGACGTGTTTTCTGCTCGCAGCAGCTGCGGTTTCTGAGGAAACAAGGCTGATTTTCTAGTCAGGCTGGAAGACTTTTTTTTTCCCCAAGAGCCTACGTGCAGGGGGAGGGGGGAGAGAGGAGGAAAATGGGGTGGGGGGGAGAGAGGGTATCAGGGGAGGAGGGTGGTGGGTAAGGAAGATGGGGTGGAAGGGAAGGGGGGAGGGAGAGAAGCTGCCATAAAAACCTCCAGAGCTCAGAAGGGGGAGGGGAAGAACCGGAGAAAAGCCTGCTGGGAATTTTCTTGTGCTTTCTTTCTCAACATATTTGTGTGTGTGTGTGTGTGTGTGTGTGTGTGTTGCAATCCCTACTTTACCAAACACACAACACTCTCCCACTCCTTCCCTACAAGATCTTCGCAGTTCTGTTTGGTTTATATTTACTAGACCTAGAGTTCAAGACAAGGAAGAGCATTTTCATATTATGTCGTCTTAATTATGCCCTGTTTAATCATTACTCATGTTTCCTTCTCGCCCTTTTTCCTGGTGGCTTTTTCTTTTTTTTTTTTTTACATTTTCTTTCTCCTGTTTTTTTCCTCTATCTCTCCTCAGTAACTGCCAAGTCAAATCAATTGACGCGCAAATGGTTAATTGAACACATTCTTGTTACAAAAACAGAAGGAAAGCAAGTCTAGGCACACAGACCCACACCCAGTTAGAAGTGAAACAAAAATACATGGGGGTGGGTGGCAAATAAGGGGGTCTTCTCGACACATTTTCAGCCCTCTCTTAAACCTATTCCCTGGCAACCAATAAAAATAGAAAAATTGTCAGGCTGATGAATGATTAACTAAGAAGCTGACACACAGGCCAGCCTGGAAAGAGGAGAAGTGGGAGGAGAGATAGCTGAGAAAGAGACATATACAGATACACATGGGGGGAGGGAGAAGGGGCCCTTTAAGGGAGAATCCAGTTCAACAACTCAAAAACAATTCACAATGGTCCAACCTACGTGGCTGGCATTTCATTTAGGGTGGGTGTTTAAAGTCTGATTTTCCCAAATGTTGTCTAGTTCAAATTTCAGATTCTGGACACAAAACTAAAACAGTTCTATCGAGTTATGTTGAATGTGTATGTTTGAAACAAATTTTGGACTGCTTGGGGGGGAGGGGGAAGCAGAGACGGAACCATGCAGACTACCAAGAAGAAACATAAAAGATAATTATTAACATTCTAGTAACTTTTAGAAATAATTCCATATAAAATATTTAGAGACCTTGTAAAGAATAGAATTGTTCCGTGGGGAAATGGGAAAGAAGAATGAAGGGAGTACAAAATATGTTAAGGCCAAATAAAAAGGCTAGTGTTTTGGAAGTCAGATGTTCTGGTTTCAAGTCCCAGCTCCTGCACTTCCAGCTAGATGAGTAAGTTGGGTTTCTCATTTGTAAAATGGAAATCCTAATACCTCTAATGCATATTTCAATGGCTGGGCTATTAAATATGTGAAGTTACTTGCCGACCTCAAAGCTGCATACAGAGATTATAAGGAAGTAGGGTGACTGAGTGAAGTGCTGAACACAGAGTTACAAGTCTTGAGTTCAAATACCAGCTCTGGCACTTACTATACTGTGTAACCCTAGGCAAGTCACTTGATCTCTTTAGGTATCAAGTTTCTCATCTGTAAAATAAGGCATTGGACTAATAATAATAATAATAATGATAATGATAATGATAAATAATGCAGCTGGGGAAATTGTGGGCCTCCGGTTAGGAACAGGGTAGTTGTGAGGATCAAATGTGAAGATAATTATAAAGTGATGAGCACAGTGCCTGGCACATAGTATTATATAAAAGTTATTATTATTAGGCATTACATGTCTCTTTAAGCTGGGCAAAGCACTGTACGTTATGTTATATCTTATGTTTTTCACAACCCTCTAAGTGCTATTAATATCACCATTTTACAGATGAGAAAACTGAGGCAGACAGCGACTTGCCCAGAGTCACAGCCAGTAAATGTCTGAGGGTGAACTGAATCTCAAGTCTTTCTGACTCTGGGTACAGAAATGAGTTCTTAACCTGGGGCCCATTGATAAATTTCAGGAGGATGAGGAACATTTTGAATGAAAAAACAAACATTATTTTCACTAACTTCTAGCTAAAATGTAACATTTCCTTCAATTAAGAATTTTTAAAAATTATTCTTAATAGATGCCCAAAGCTTCACCAGACAACCAAAGGACTCTATGACACAAAAGCAGGTTAATCCTTGAACCAGATGATGTCAAAGGTACATTCAAAGCACTAGATCTATTAATTATATGATCAATCATCATTTGTTTCCCAAGTTTATTATGGAGGAGATTAAATGAGATTAATGTATGTAAATGCAACTTAAGTAGCTACTGTGTACAGAGAAAGTACTATGCTAGGCAGTCCGTGAGGTAAGGGGATGAGATATATACACAAATTACTATAACAAAATATAAATGCATTAAACAGATGTAAAACAAAATGGCATGTGAAGTTACAGCTTGGGGTTAACGAAAGAGTCAAAGAATGGATTTAAAAACATGAATATGAATTCAATGGGGATAAGGGGACCAAGCTCTGGATAACATAAAGGACTATATAAATGTGAGCTATCATACTACGGACTCAAATTTTCAGCTGTTTTGTATTTCACTCTTCAATGTGATTATTAATGTCCTGCCCCACATACTTCAGGCTCAGTAGGTCCAAATTACAACGCCCCTTGGTCTCCAAGATCCAAACCTTCCCTTTTGCTAATTTTCCAATTTTTGCTGGAATATTATTGTGGAAGTCATTCTAGCTCAAAATCTGTAATTATTTATTAATCACTCTACCTCAATTAATAATTATTGACACTACCTCACAAATATCCATTCCATTCATCCCTTCCTTTTGACTTACAATGCTATAACCTTGGTTCATCAGTCCGTTATCGTCCTTAGATGGTAACTGTCTCCTACCTAACCTCACATCTTGTTGTCTCTCCACATTATTTCTTTCACCTGGCTACCAAAATAATTTCTTTTTAACATAGAGGCATGATCACATCATTCCCCAGCTGAATAACCCTCAGCACCTCCTCACTGTCTACAGGGCTAAAAAGGCTATATCAAGAGTCAAATTAGATAACATATATAAAGCATTTTATTAGCTGTCAAGGACTATATAGGTGATTTATTACTATAAAATAAAACACAAGCTTTTCAATTTGGCTTTCAAAAAGTGGCACCAACCACCTTTACTGCTTTATTTATGTGGTGCACAGATGACTATTAACAATTACACTGTAAGCTCTTTCAAAGAAGGGTCTTTCCTTTGCCTCTTTCTATATCCCCAGTACTTAGGGGGCAGCTAGGTGGTGCAGTGGATAGAGTACTGGGTATGCAGTCAGAAAGATCAGAGTTCAAATATCATCTGAGACACTTACTAGCTGTATGAACCAGGACAAGTCACTTAACCTGTTTGCCCTAATCCAGTGGAAAATGAAATGGGACACTGTTCCAGTATCTTTGTTAAGAAGACCCCATGGACAGTATTGGCATGCTATGGTCCACGGGAGTCACAAAGCCTCAGACAAGACTGAACAACAACAACAAAACCCAGGGTTATTGTGTGGATGAAGTGAGATGATAAAAAGCACTTAGCACAGTGCCTGACACATAGTAGGTAGATAATAAATGTTTATTGATTAATTGAAGGCCACAGTCACAAGTGCCTAAGTGTCCTAAGTAACAACTCCTGAGTTGGAATGAAATTGCACTGAACTGGTTATTCCTACCAAGTTAACTAAGGCATTAAATGCTTTCTGGGTTTCCAAAAACAGCTACGTATAGTTTAACTGGAGAAATCCCTCCCATTCCCTTCTAAGCGACGCTGCTGTCCACCCACCACCACCAAGGGCTTGCTATAGAATTTTGAGAAGGTACAATCAGGCAGATAATGACTATAGTAATATCTGAATATGACTAAAGAATAAAAAGGAGAGAGACAAATAGGGAAGAATGTCAGAATAATAGAAAAATCTTTGCCTTGACTGGAAGAGAAAAGGAAATGTAGGTAAGAATTATCAAAATTTGGAGCATAAGAGTCAATTTTAGCCAGAGTGATTTACAGGTAACAAAAAAGAAAGGTAAATTGAAAAATCTTGTTAAACAAAGTTCCCTTTTATATGTTGACATCCTCCAACAGAACATAAGCTCCCAGAGGTCAGGGACCATCTTCCTTTTTGCTTGTATTTGTACTGCCAGGTCCCAGTACTAGGCCTGGCACATAGTAAGTGTTGACTTGACTTGAAAAGATAGTCTCTTATGTCTATAAGAACTCTATTTAACTGAGCCCTTGAGTTACTTAAATCTGTTGCATGAAGCTGTCAATATATATTACTAGGTGCTTCAAGACAAATTAAATTTCTCTTAAGAGAAAGGATAGATAGGAATACATTCTGTTTAAGCAATAGAGGGATTCCTTTGTTACAAAATTCAGAAAAAAGATGTGTAATACTGCACTTAAAATATAAGCCGTCAGCAATTAAAAAAGCATTTATTGAGCTCCTATATGTGCCAGGTAATGTGCTAAGGGCTAGGGACACAAATAAAGGCAAAATAGAGTCCCTGCCCTCAAGAAGCTCACAGTCTAAGGGGAAAGACAACATGCATAAGACAAAGGATAAAATGGAGCCCGAAAACAGAAGGAAGGCATTAACATTACTGAGGATCAGGAAAGACTTTTTTTTTAAATAGAAGCTATGATTTTAACTAGGACTGAAGGGATTCCTGAAGACAGCATTTGTGAGCTCTTCCAATAAAATTTTTCAATTTAGTAACCTTGGCTGATGCTTAAGCTAATCAGAATGACTAGTGAAGCAATCCACTATCTAAAATAAAAAAAAAATTTTGAGGTACTCCACCTGTGCTGAGAATTTAGAGGCTAATCCTAAAATATTTACAAGTGCAAAAACCACAATGTCACATGTTCGTAATAACCACCTCTAGAAGTTCTAAAGCAGTTTACTTTTTACCTGTAAAATTTCAGTATCCTTGCTATAAAAAGCAAAGAGCTTATTCTTAAAACTTAGTTTATTTTTGAAATAAAGTTTTATTTCCAATACAGTCTATTTTTCTTTATGAAGAATGTCTTTCAGGTTAGGAAATTCACCCTAGAACTAAGAGAGTTTTTGTTTTACATACAAGCACATTTTGGAGTGTGACTTTCTAATCTATGATTTTCTTTACGTATTATACTACCCTTTAAAGGGATTTAATACCATTTACGCTTTAAAAAAAAAAAACCACAGAGGCAGCTAGGTTGCTCAGTGGTTAGAGCACTGGCCTTGGAGTCAAGAGAACCTGAGTTAAAATCCAGCTTCAAATACTTGACACTTGCTAGCTGTGCCCTGGGCAAGTCACAACCCTATTGCCTAATGAGCCCCCTACCCCCCCCCAAAAAATCGTGTATAGACTTTGTGGATGTTGGGGAGAGCAAGGGAATTACTACCAGGGAGATCACACTGGATTATATGAATTAACTATTATTTGCTGGAATTTTTTTTTGACCACTTGATACTCTCTTTCTCCCAATAAGTCTCATAAATTAAACTTGTTATAGATACATTTCTAAAAAAAAAAAAAAAAGATGCAACTCACATTTTCCATCTATTTGAGTTGATATATTCATTCACGTTGGAAAAAAAAAAAACATTCTCTTTGTATTCTCAGTAGGAAGTTTTGGCAAGAAAGCTTAATGATAGGGATCCTGGTTTTGTGTATGCTGCATATTATCAGAGTCCATTCTGTAGTGTAACTGAAATTGTAGAAGATGAGCGTTGATCCCAATATTACCAAAAAAATTCAATATTTTGTCCACCTTTTCAATAGTCTGGAGAACAGTAACTATAAAAGATTAATGTCACAGGATTGTTTCTATCTGAAGTCTACTGGGGAAAAGAGATGAGAAGAGATCATTATCATTATTATTAATAATAATAATAAATTGTAAACTATTATTTGAGCTGTCAGTTCCTTTTGTTTAAAAAAATTTAAACATTTTTTAAAAATTAAACTAGTACTGGAAAAAAGAAATAACTCTTCTATATAACAAATTATTTCCTTGCTTTTATGCAATTATTTTAAGGAACATATATATATACATATATATGTATGTATATGTATATAGTGTTTGTTTTCTAAATTAATAGTTGTATGACCACTAGGTCAGCAATCACAAAATTAACATGGCAAAATGGAGGTGGGAAGACGGGATAACAAACCTCAAACAGAAGACATCAACAACAACTCTGATTTATTCTTTGACTTTTAAGGAAAAAGTGGCAAATTACAATTTAGTGGAACTAGGTCTGTAAACTAC
>NW_020954953.1:19532390-19561431 GCF_900497805.2 Vombatus ursinus | reverse complement strand
ATCTAGTCATGTGTTTCTGGATCAGGTTGCAAAGCACTTCCATTTGAGAAAAAAATATTTGCATGCTCAAATCTTTTACTCCTCTGACAAATTCGGAAGGAGTCTTGAAAAAAATTTGTATGTTATTGATTATTTCAATAAAAGTCCAGAAGCAGAATCATGGTAATCTCTTTAAAGCTGTACACTGGGCTTGTCAATGGAAGCCCCTATTATTCAAGAGAAGAAAATCAGGTCTCCTGACTCATTTATACCAGGCACAAATACACCAACAACATGTTTCTCAAATAAACCTTATCTTCTAATAAGTTGTTATTCATCCTTCATTTTGAAAAGTACCAATGACATCATGGGGTGGTGATGCCTTGACTTGCTCTAGAATTGGATTTAAGTGAGGCAGAGTTGCACAAAGTCATCGGCCTCATTCTCTCTTTCACAGTCATCTAAGTCCAGTGGCAAGACAAAAGTCAAGCTGACGGGCAGTAGCCCAAGATGCAGTAAATGACTTTGGCATCTTCAATGTCTGACCAAGCTGTAAGCACTCCACAACACATGCTTCAGCCACTTTCATGGCTGTTAGAACTTCCGATAAGTAACAAGTGCTTGGAATTCCTTGACCGTGAATACTACTATATGGATATTACTGAGGCCCAAAAAGAAGGCTTTAAATTTAGGATATATTGTGCCTTTGAACACAGGTCTTCCTGACTCCAGCTCAGTACTATATCCACAGCACCACTTACTTTCCTATATAAATATACAGAATGTGTCCTTGAACACATTCATGTTGCTAAGACTTCTGGTTGACTGTTAGTCATTTTTAGGATTCCTGCTGAGGTCACTTCATAACATTAAGTTTGGACAAATACTCTTCTTTATCATGAAACACTGCATACACATACACACACACACCTCTGCCACACATGTACACCTCTCTAATAGCCAGACACTTTATCTGATTAGAATTCTCATAGCTTCTATAGTCTATAGTCTTTGCCTTCAATATCAATCACATAATCTAGGTCAATCATTCAACTAATCCAAAGAAGCAATTAAGCATGTCAAAAGCTATTGATATGTATGTTTCTATGTCTGTTTTAGGGTGTATTAAGGTTTCTACCTGCCTTTGACAAAAGTAACAATTCCTTTGTTGTCACTATTATAATATCAAGCTGACTTGACCAAACATATTCGGCCAGTCGGCTTCAGGTAAATGCTGGTTCTAAAGATGGCTGAATGGCACTCATGGCTCCTGTTGGGGTTGTTTAAGAGAAACAGAAACAGAACATCAATCACTGAAAGCACTCTTATGATATATTACCTGTATGTCCTTGTAAGACTATGGGGTGCAGTGAGGTCGCTTCAACTATTACAAGCTATTGAACAACTACTGAAGGTGTCTCTTGTCACAAAGGCAGAAATGAAACCATAGCCACTGGTAGATACACCCACAAGACATGTTACACAGATCCATTTGGTCTTTCTAATATATATATTTTTTTCCTGCTGTTGTTTGTTTCAAGGTTTCCCTTAAAATCTGCTATTTCATTATCATGGGTATTTCCTCCAACAACATTTATAGAGACCTTTGTGTTCCGGAATATGGTCTCAGGAGTTCCTGGGACCTGGGACAGCTAGGTGGTGCAGTGGATAGAGCACTGGCCCTGGATTCAGGAGGACCCATGTTCAAATCCACCCTCAGACACGTAACACTCACTAGCTGTGTGACTCTGGGCAAATCACTTAACCCCAAGTGCCCTCACAAAAAAAAAAAAAAAGTTGCTGGGACCAAATACAGCTCATCACTTGTTTAAAAGAAAAAAAGCCTGCTAATGATGAGCCTCTCAAAATTCAGGTAGCCTCTCAAAATTGGATAGCAGACAAATATCTATCATCAGCAAGGCCCATGTTCAACAGACATAATTTCCAAAATTCCAAATCTATCCCTATGCCATGATTAGGAAGACTTAGCTTTCTAGCATCTGTCATCTAGCACTGCCAGGCCAAGGAAGCCTGGACCTAGAGAAGGCCCAGAGGTGACCACCTTCTGACTTCTGTGGTCTCCAGAGACTTCTTTAGTCTAAGTCAGACTTGCGACAAGACAATCCCTTCCACCTTCTGGCAACCAAGGTCTTCTCCAGGACATGTGAGGGGCTGCAGGGTCTGACCAGACTCCTGTACTTCTTTCCTGTTCTTACATTTTTAAGTGAGTGTTTTACAATGCAAAATTAGAAGCTGCCAGGAGGATGGACCATGGGACATTCTAATCACATGCCCTCTTCCAGGGACTCCACTGACTCATACACTGATTAGATTCATTCACTCAACTGGTAGCATATTTCCATCCTCCTCGCACATTCCCCCTGTCATTTATTCTGACTTCCTGGCTACATATGGATGAAGCCCCCATACCCGAGTGCCCCACTCCTTGACAATTCCATCTTCTTCAATCCAACTCTGCTCTGCCCACATCTTCCACTACGGAGTATGGAATTTAAACTTGCTCCATAACTAACAGACTTCCTTTGTCCGGGGCCCTCTTCTCTTTTTTCATTCCATACCCTCACATTTAGTGATCTTATCTGCTTCCAGGATTGTTATCAACATCATTCAGATTAATTTCAAGATTTAAATATCCAGCTCTCATTCACTCTTCAGAACTACAATCTAACAACACCAACTGCTTTTTGGACAACTTGAACAGGTAGACATCTCAAATTCAACATATCCAAAACAAAACTCATGATCTTTTCCTATAAAACTTCCCTTCTCTCTAAATTCCTTATTACTATCAAGGTTACCTCCCATTCTCTCAGTCATCCTGGCCTGAAGCCTCAGTATTATCCCTCAACTCCTCATTCTCATTCACCATACATATAAAATAAAGATGTTGCCAAATCTGGTCATTTCTATGATCACAGTATCAATTACATATTTTCCCTTCTTTCCATTCACACAGCTGCAACTCTGGTTCAGATCTTGTATATTACCTTTTCTGTGGACTACTACTAATAGCTTTCTAATTAGTCTCACTGCCTCAAAGCTCTGCCCCCCTCCAATCCATCCCTTGGCAAATGGTTTTTCTAATACAAAGTCTTACCATGTCACTCCAATCCTTCCATAAATTCTGGTGACTTTCTAATCCCTCCAGAATTAAACTCCTTTGGCATTTAAAGCTCTTTGTAACCTAGTCCCTTCCTCCCTTCCAGTTTCTTACACTTTATTCCCCTTCCCCAATTCTGTGATCCAACACCTAGGACTACTTGTTCTTCCTGGCCCACGACACACCATCTTCTGTCTTGGTGTTTTTGCATGGTCTGTCCCTCATTCCTGAAATGCTCCACCATCTCATCTACACCTTTTAGTTTCCCTGGATTCCTTTCAAATTCATCTTCTACTCATGACCCTTCATAATAACCCCTACTATTCTCCTCCACAACGTCCCAAGTTGCTATTATTGCCTTCCCTTTTGAGATTACCTTCAGTCTAACTGGAATTTAACTTTTATGAATCTAATTTATTTACATGTTGTTTCCCCAATTAGAATGTGAGTCTCCTGAAGGCAGACTCTTTTTGCCTTTCTTTGTATCTCTAGCTAATCTTCAGAGTAGTACAAGCCTGGCATGTACTAAGTGTTTGTTAAACTCTTAACTGAGTAAAGTTAAAGGGGGTAAGGAGAAGGCAATCTTGAAGTAAAGTAACACAAATAAAAGTAAAGAATGTTATAACTGGAAGGAATCTAAGGCCCCACTGAATGAAACAAATGTTAATGGATGTATCCCTGGGTTCGCTCCTGGGTCCTATTTTCTTCGATCCCTACATGCTTTCTCATGGTAATGTTATATAGGCAGGCACTCCCAAATCTGTATCTATCCAGCCTTTATTCTCTCTTACGAGCTACAATCAAGCACCGCTAACTGCCTGCTGGACACTATCTGGATGTACCAAAAGGCATTTCAAATATAGGATATCCAAATATGAATTCATTATATCCTCTGCCCCCCAAGGCATACCTCCAAACTTCCTTCTTTGGGTAGCTAACCATCACCTGCCAAGTCACCCATGCTTATCCTCATCTTTTCACTTTCTCTCACCTTCCCCATTCCCAATTTCAAAAACTGCCACTTCCTGTTAATTCTACCTCCACGACATTTTTCACATCCATTTATTCCCTCTTTGTACTCACAGTTATCCCCCTACTTCAGGAGCTCTTGCCTGGACTTAGCTTCCTCATTGGTCTTTCCAGTTTCTTTCTCTCCTGTCTCTCTTCTCACTAGTCCATTGTTCACACAGTGGCCAAATTTAGATTGCTAAACTCAAATCTGGCTATTTTACTCCCTGCTTAAGAAGCCCCAATGTCTCTCTCTAAGACAAAAGACAAGTTCCTTAGCCTGTCACATGAATCCAACCTATCTTTCTTCATTGATTTCATGTTAGTCCTCCCTCACGCAATCTACATTTCAGGGGAAATGACTACGTTACAAACTGCTCCCACTCCGTGGCATTACCAGGCTGACTCCCATGTTATGCTTCTCTCTCCTCACCACTGCCTAAGCTTCCTTAAAACTCTGAAGCAGGTCTCAACTACCACCGCCAACATACCACAGGCCTTTCTTCAATGTCTCCATTCTGCTAGTCAATTATTTCTGCTCTCCATACATTTCCCACAAACTAGCATGTATTTTATTTGTATATATTTCATATCCACTCATCTGTGGACATGTCTCTTTCAATACAACATAAGCTCTAAAAGGGCAGGAGATGTTTGTGTTTGACTTTGTGTCTGTAGTGAGTGACCTGTACCTGCTAGGTACTCAATAAATGTTGAATGGCACTAAAGCCTAAGAAATAAACCCTGTAGAAAAATTACTTTCTTAAAAGTCAAAGAACTAGTAAGTGACAAAGTCTGATTTTAAACCTTGTGTTCTCTCCAAAATGCTATGCAAATGAGAATTTGCAATTCTTTAACACTTTTAAATTTTTTAAGTGTTTTTATAACTTAAAATCAAAAGACACTTAAATGACAAAAATTATTGGAAAATAAAACATAAGCAAAAAGGGAACTAATTGTGAAAAGTGACAGGCAGGGGGAACCTTAAGTGTATTTAATTTTTAATTTAATAATAAACATTATGGTTAACGGAAGGGAAGTTAACCTTCAGCTCTAGATTAAATACAACAAAAACTACAAGGATTCTTCAATATTACAAAGATTTACTGAAGACGCTAATAGAATCTTCTAATAGGGATATCTTTAAAAACAGAAGAGGCCCCTAGAATTTTAGAGCTGATTTGGTCCTATAGAATCACAGACCTTAAAAAGTCATCTAAGCTAGATTCAAATCTTTCTAGATAAATTGCAATTTATTCTACATTATGAATATGTCCAGAGAAGGATATTCCACAAATGTTGTAAAATCTTAACTTAACCTGAAAAATAGGGAGAAAAATTTGATGACCATGCAGAACATAATGTAGTCTAATGATTCCGAAACCGAAAATGTAATTTTCTTTAAAACTAAAATATTCACACAGGTGAATACCACATATAGGTGTGTTTCAGTGTTCACCTGTGGGGAAGAGCCTTTATTTCCGCACTCTATTATAATATAGTAGGTTCCTTTAGTGCTATGGATTGAAGAGATGTGTATTATTTTCTTTAACTAAAACAAGGTGAAAGGCCAACAACAGCAGAACCTTGTGTATTCAGGTTTTTTTTTTTAAATGTTGTAAAGCAGTTTCAAACCAAAGTAATAAATATATATATTTTCTAAAGCTAATACACAAGAACAAAACCAAAAATATTCTAACCAAATAAAAATATTTCATTCCATCTAAGTTCCTAAATTTGTTCTTCTGCAACTAAGATCACAATATAGGGAACATAGCTAATGCATATAAAATCCAATGATTTTGAACAAAACTCAGGAACAAAATGATTTTTTAAAAAGTTAGTTGTTCCAGTAGTATAAAAAAAAAAATCTCCATATGTTTTGTAGGATCCTAGGATCTTGGGTTTAGAGCTGTAAAAAGACTAATATAATTAGT
This sequence comes from Vombatus ursinus, assembly GCF_900497805.2. Lineage (NCBI taxonomy): Eukaryota > Metazoa > Chordata > Mammalia > Diprotodontia > Vombatidae > Vombatus > Vombatus ursinus. Next base: position 19,555,386 of record NW_020954953.1, on the reverse strand, counting down.
TTAATACTTTCATTTTATATATGAAGGAACAGAGGGGTAGAAATGGATAATATTTTGCCCAAGGTCAAGAAGGGTACCCATTTAAGTCTCAAGCTCTTTTCCAGTTCAACTATACTATGGCAAACAGAGGCTAAATGACTTGCCCAGGGTCACACAGAGATTAAGTAACTGAGGCCTATTTTGAACTCAGGTATTCCTGACTTCAGGACCCTCCCTTCCATGCTATTCACTGTGCCACCTAGCTGCCCTTCATATAATAATAGTTTAAATAATTAAACTAATAGTTATTAAAGGTAAAAGCAAATGAATGGTAGCTTGTGAGTTCGTTTTTAGGAGTTCAGGGCCAAAGTAACTTGGTTCTCCAGAGCAGGCGACACACATGCAACGACCCCCATAATGAATGTGAGGTAATCTAGAAGAGAGGAGATTTATAGGCAATTCTGTCAGAGATGGGGACTGACTGGTTTAACTCTAGCTAGCAGTGACCTCTTGCATGCCAAGGGCTTGGGTCCCCACAGGCTGCAGTTGCCCTGAGGATCCACCATCTTAGCCAGTTCTCATAAAAATATAGTGTTCCATTCTAATCTTCCAATAACCCACCCCTACCCTCCAACACACACACCTGAAAGCTCCAACCTCTTTCAAAAATTTTTTTTAAATATGGCAACATAGAGGAGTAAGTGAGGCAGCAACAACAAATCTTTTGTTTGCTTCTTCATGTGTAGGGCCGGAACCACAAGGAAAGAAAATAATTTAAGGAGGTGAATTCATTTCCTACCATTTCTTATCATTTAAAAACTGAGAATGAGGAATGATAATTAAGGTAAATGAGCTAGAGTAAAAGGTCTCCTAGAGATTTAAAAAAAAAAAAAAGAGGAATATCAATCAGTGGTTCAGAAGTATTTTACTGTCTAAAGGAGTCCTCTGTTTTGTTATAGACCGGCCTAGGGCTTCCCTCTTTTTGAATACATAAGCTCAGGTGGAGCATATTAACGCTGCAGGTTTGAGCATGCAGTGCATTTCTTGGACTAAAGGACTCTCCTGGTCACACCTCTGTTCCAAAGAGGAGGGCAGGTGCTTCAGTGGGTGTGGAACATAGGTCACTAAGCTTAGGGTAATTTTGGTTCCTCTGCCTTACGACTTAAGAAAGCAAACCTTATTACAGATAAGAAATATTTATATTATTATCTAATTTATCTCATTCTCCACCCCAATCCCTGATTTAGTTCCATTTTTAAAGCAATTATTTCTTCAGTAGACTTGTAAGTAACCCAAAACCTGAGTTAGAGATGATCTCTATCATTCATCCTTAACAAATAATTAATGGAGAAAGAGAAGAGGGTATTTGGGGCAAAACAAAACAAAACAAAAAACCACACACAATTCACCAAGAACACTCTACTTTCACTTTCTAATTTCACAGTATTCTAGTATATTAAAAGTCACCTACATCCCAACTTTTCTTTAACACAACCAAAGGTAATATTCACAAGCCAAATCAGTTGGCACCACATTAACAGTTAAGAAGCCCAAGCCACGCAGAAGTACAGCAAAACCTCATTAATTAGGACTGCACTAATTTAGAGGTTGTGATGATTTAGCATACTGATATTTACCTCTTCCTATTTAGAAAGACATGCTTTTTGGAAAAAAAGCCAACTCATAATGTCAATAAGATGGGCTGGCTGGCTCAATAGACAGGGCCAGCTTTGAAGTCAGGGAAACCTTAATTTCTGCTTCTGGGTGCACACCCAGTGTGACTCTGTAAAGATCACTTAACCTCTCAGTGCTCCTACCAACTGGAGTTTCTTCACTGTGATTCCCCTACCCTAATAAAAATCAAAGGTGGGGAACCTGTGGCCTCAAGGCCCTGTGTGGTCATCTACATGCTTGGGTGCGGCCTTTTGACTGAGTCCTTTTATTAAGGGGATTTGTTCTGTGAAGTCTGAATTCAGTCAAAGGGCCACACTTGGCCTCCAGGCTGCAGGTTCCCCACCCCTAGTCCAGAATTATTTAAAAAACAAAAACAAAAACAAAACCCAAACAAACCAAAAAAAGGTTTTGCATGCTAGTTCTAAATCAACTTAAGGATTAAGACTTAAGCAACATACTCAACAAATAAGCACATACTTAGTGCAAGGCACATTCTTTGCTGATGGAGAACTCAAGCACTGCACAGAGGCTATATGGTGTAATGATAGAGTTCTAGGTTTGAACCCAAGGCAAATAACAAACTCTACAGACTTCAGTTTCCACATCTGTAAAATCGACTGAATGATCTCCAGGATCCTGTGTCATTCTCAACCTATGTTCCTATGATTCTCAGGGGTCCAGTGTGTTGGACAGATTCTCTTATGGATGATTCATGAAAATATACAGACAAATGCACGGGATGAGAAGGTACATGTGGGTTGTCGATAAGCAATGAATTATGGATTACATTCTTATCTTTTTGAAGTATTTTTGGAGTTATCTTGGAAATATTCGGTTTGCAATTAGGTTGAATTACAGTGTTGACTTGAAGATTTTATTTAAAAACTGCATTTTTTAAAAAATACTAGATATTTTCCTCCTCAAAACCAAAATTTGGTGAGGTCTTACTCATATCAGTTGCTAGCGGTATAAATATGAAGACCTTATTAACATTTCAACTCTACTGGAAATAAAATTAAGTAATTTAAGTATAAAATATCTATTTACCACTAGGCACATACCATTCCATTAAGGAGAGAGGGAGGGAGACACAGAGAGAAAAAGGAGAGACACAGAGCAAGAGACAGAGACAAACAGAGAAAGAAACAGAGAGATGATGGGAGGAAGAAAAGAAAGAAAAGGAGGGAAGAGAGAGGGAGAGAAGGAATAGAGATTCAGCAATGATAAGCTACACAGTTTTGGGGAGAAGAAAAAGAACATATTCTTATGGGGGAATAGTGGTAAACAGATGGCATTTCAAAATATAGATAACATGTTTCAATAGCTTATATATTTATATAATTAAAAAACTATTGGGGATATTTATTGAAAAATTCCAAGTGCAGATAGCAACAAAATAACACATCTTAAAAAATGTCTATAATATCTTAAATTTCCTCATTACTGTAGCATTTAATAAAATAAAAAAACACTTAATAAAAGTTAAATAAAAACATGAGAGTTATTAATGTAAATTGAGAAAGAAGGTTTATGTGAAATGGAATAATAAGAGGTTGGCATTCACATTGCTGGGGCAGTGTGAAAATGGCTAAAGATTGAAAATAGAGAGGAATTTAAAAGGATAACTAAAACTAAGTCTGTAACAAAAATGCTGAAGACACAGTAAGTTTAAAAATTGTACCACGAAGTAAGTTCTGGATCACTGATAGAAAGTTTATTCACTGGGGGTTGAGTTCCCTCCTCCAGTGAAATCAAAGGTCCATAAATGGGATAGAAGCAACCCCGAGATCTCAAAGCCAGGACAAAAAGAACACAAGCTTTAGAAGCTTCTACTATGCTGGCTCTGAGTAGATGAAAGACTGTTTTGTCTATTTTCCAAAAACCAGTCTTCCTAATGTTAAGAGAGTCATTACTATTGGGCTGGCTAAAAAGAGGTAAGTTTTCAGGCTATGGCATCAATACATAGGTTCACCCCAAACCCCCATCCCAATGGTCCTTAGTCCTCCATTCAGCATGTTAACATCTGCAGGGGTTGTAACAAAGCAATATGTGAAGAGGCGTTAGGGCAGAGGCACTGAAAATATCAGTTTTGAGATTGTCCATAAACATTTAACTTAAATTCCTAGTATTCTAAAATGAAACTGTTATCTTGTGACCAACAAGGAGAAATAATATTACTAGAGGAATGTACTTATATCAAACTTGAATTCTGTCTACAAATAAGACCAGAAGATTAAAACTAAATGGCATGGAGGACTTAAGTAGAATATAGCATACTACCAATGACCAATTATGTGACAATTATTATTTGACAGTTAGATTATATTAATATATGACTAAACAAATATCTGGATTCATTAACACACATCCCTTATACAGGCTGTCTGTCAATTTGCAAAGAACCAATTAATTCAGTAAGAAATATATGATTATCTGACACAGGGAAGGCATTGTTGAAAGCACTGGCCAAGAATTACTCAGTTTATTTAGGTTGACAGCAATGTAAATATATAAAAGATTAAATCAACAACAACAACAACAACGAAAGAATTAAAAGACCCCATTACAATCATAAGACGACACATCACAAGTCAGTACATACATGACTGCCTTATAAATGGGACCAACCATAACTTTTTGGAGTTCAAAGGAGCAAGAAAACAAATAAAATATATTTAATACCAAAACGATACCAAACATAATTTCTGTGATGTCCCAGATGGCATTTCAGGAATGTGCAGTGCTTCAGGATCAGTATGAATATAAATTATAATACTGATTTAAAGAAAAGCTGGTTAATAATCAGGAAAAAAATTTAAATGACAAAATTAATTGTGGCCAAGTCTTCAGGAAAACATATTTTCCATTCCTTCTTATCACAGGAGCATCAGCTTAAGGGTGGGAAGGGACCTTAGACGTATGTCATCTGTCCAACATCTTCAATCTATAGACTGGAAAAATGTAGAAGACTTTCGCAGGGTTACACAGGCAGTTAAGTGGTCAAGGTGGAATCTGAACTCAGGTCCCATGATTCTAACTTCAGCTTTCCATTTCACCACACTGCTTCTAAAGACTCGACTGGTATTGACAATAACAGTCATAAAACTGAGGACCTAGTAATTTCAGCATTCTGACTACTATTAGTGGTTGCTGGGTTTATAATAATTAAGTTTGTAATAATTGTAATGAAAATAGTTAATAATAATTATAATGAAAATAGTACAAAAATCCAAATGAACTGAATGCAAGGAAAACAAAAAAGTTTATTATCCTAATGTAGTAATACTATTGACCAAGCAATTCTAAAGAACAAGAGCTAAAATTTGAGTCAAAGGCTTCACATTAAATTTGAATACATTAGTTTACTTTTTAAAAAGCACCTATCCACAAATACAAAATAACAAAATTGATACTGCTTATATATTATATATCTTTGTACAGTGGAAGACAGATTATTTGACTGCAACAAAAAGAATATGACACATGAAACTAGTCCAGAAAACATATCCTTTTTCTATAGTTTTTAATTAAATATGGTTTCTAAAAGGGACAAAATATAAAGATTATTTTTCCTCCATAGGATAAATGCTTTGCATGTGGGTAGGCATTTAATAACTGTTTATTGAACTAAAAGGTGGCAGTGACTTTTTTTTTTTTGCACCTATAAAATGTTTTACTTATGCCTATTACTTTATATCAGTCATTTCCAGAATTCCTCAACTCCCAACTGAGCCCTCTTTTAACAAAGAAATAGTCTTAAGCAAAAATACTTCATATTGTGAGCCTGACACCATTCTACCCTAGAGGAGAGAGGTATGTTTCATAATCTGTTCCTTGGGACTATTATTGTTGTATTCTGTTTTTCATTACAGAGTTCTTTTTACTCTTACAGACCTTTTCAGTTACATTCTTGAGATCACTGTCTATGGGGAAAACATCACAGAGAGCATGGAGCCAGCTAGGCCTGGATTCAGTTCCTGATTCTGATACATACTGTTTGCACATATGGACAAGTCAGCATCTCCACCCTGAGTAGCAGGTAATTACCAGGTAATCATGAGTAGAGGGAGCTTCTCTCCTAAGTTTCTTCTGAGCAGAAGTGACAAAATCAAATAGAACCAGGGGCCACTAAACTGTACCTAAGGATCTCTTCAGTTAACATATTGACTTAGAAAACCACATATTAACAATATCTATGTTTTATTGTGCTTTTTTTTTTTGTTAAGTATTTCCCAATTATATTTTTTTATCTGGTTAAGGCCACACTGGGGAGTGTTGTACACTGTGTTTGCTATCTCTGCCCTAGAACAGTCTTGGACAGAAAATGTCATAGTGTCTGTTGTTTTCCTAGGTCTGCTTATTTCACTCAACATCAGCTCATGTAAACAAATATTCCCATGTTTCTCTGATTTATTCATATTTATCATTTCTTGGCAGTTGCATTTTCATATTTTGTCCCCTCACTTGAAAGCTGTCATTTATAGTTTTGGTTGAAAATAAGTTAAAATCACTGCTCATAATTAATTTCCACAAATATTTACTAAGCACCAGTTACTGTGACACTGTGCTACAACCTGCCTATTCTCAATCAAGGAGCTGCCATTACATTTTACTGAGCGTGGCTAGGTGGGGAAGAGATACCAGTTTGCAAAGAGAAAGTCATTATGGGAAGAGGGAGTGCTAACTTTTCAGTGTTTTTAACAGAGTGGTAGGATGGTGTAGTCAAAGGAGTGTTGTACTTAGAACCAGGAGACCTAACAGGGATAGATACTGAGGGCAAGTCAGTCCACTTCTCTAAGCATCTGTTTCATCAGTTGTCAAAGGGGGGCTTACCCATACTTGAACTATCAATCTCACAGGGCTGTTGAGGTGAATGCATTTATTAAAATAATTGCATAAATGTGAGTTATTTGTATTTCAGCTCTACTGCTCATACCTGACAAGTCACTTAACCTTGATGAGCATCGTTTCTTCAGGTATGAAAATACCTGCACAGTCTTTCTCACAAGGTTGTGAGGAAATAGCTGTTCAAACTGTAAGGCTCCGCAGAGAATGAGTTATTTCTAACTTGCTTCAATTAAGGGGCTCGAAATTCAATATCATCTTTAATATACATCTGCTATTCAGTTACTTTTAGTTTAATCTTTTGAAAATTAGTCATCCATAAACAATTCATAGCTTTGTCCACAAGAATAAACTAACCACAACAGACTGTTCTTAATACATAACAAAGTTTAATGTATTTAGTTTAAAAATGAGGTGGGCAAGGAAGGAGAGAAGAAAAAAAAGGACTGATTTTTAAAAGAACAAGCATTATAAAGTGTTATCCTAAGTAGTATTTTGGCCTTGGGACCTTCTTTGGGCTGTAGAAAAAAAAATAGATAGCAATTAACAGCTAAGCACTCCCTTTTCTCCCTTCCTCCACACCAATTCTGGGCACCTAAATTCCCCATGGTGAGGCTATTGTAGATCATAATCTACAGATCTGTAGCAGTACCAAAAATAATGAAGTGGCCATGTATTTTTTAAAAGAGTGGGAGGAGGATAAAGAGAATAGGTAGTTTCTTCTTTTCCTTACCAAGATTTGAAAAATGGCCTATTGGGAAACACCGCTGATTATTTATATAGCTAAAAACAAAAGAAACCGTGCTTACTTCCTCACCGCCAGGGATTAAATGCTCTGAGAAAAGATTTTTCATTTTCACACATACACACGCTCATATGCATGCTAGGTCTAGATACATTCACACAAGCTGCTCTGACTAAACTAATAGGAAGCCTTACTGCATCTGAAATACATGGTTATTCTTACGAATGAAAGAGTGAATACACATTAATGTTGTGTAGAATTATACAAGTTTAGAACTCTACATTGATACATAAAGAACGGTTCTGCCCTTATTCAAGTTCTGCTTATGGATGAACTAATATTGTAGTGAAGCAAGTAAATTAAGTGTGTGTGCAAAAAGCCAATAGGGTCTAATGAACCTAATGGGGGTAAATTGGTAAGAGGGTGCTGAAAGCTTTAAGAAAATCAATTCAACTATTCAATGTATTTCATTTTGGAATGGAGCAAAATCTCTCTATTCCTCTCTGCCCCCCAGTCTTCCTGGATGTCCTTTGAATTACGTTTAAAAAAAAAACACATATATTCCTTTTATTTCTCATCTCCATACCTTTCTTAAAGATACTCCCTGGACTCTCCACCCCATCCTAAGCACTGCCAGTTGAAATATAAACCATACATTCAGGTCTGGCTCAAAAGGCAGTTGTTTCACAAAGCAATCACTGATATTCTCCTGGGTATCCCTCCCATAGTCCAAAGCTGGAATCTCTATCTTTTGCAAAAGTACACTACTGGTGGCTGGTACAAATCTGAGATTTGACTTTCCTGGGGAACAGTGGGGACATCTCATCCAACTCCACATTTTTCACCTGAGGAAATTTAAGTCTGGAAATATTAAATGACTTGCAGAGGTCACAAAGGTAGCAGGCATCAGAAGCAGAATTTGAACCCAGTTCCCCAGATTTTCCCCAATTTCTCAAGATGCCTAGTACATAAATGTTTTACCTCAATGCTTTTCAACACCTTTCCATCATGACATTGTTGATCATTTATTTGGAAACTGTCTTCACTGGGTTTTTATCACTCAGCTCTCCTCTTGGTTCTCTTCCCAGATGATTCCTTCCTTCATCTCCTTGGCTGGATCTTCATTTATCTTCACCCACTGTGGGGTGTATCCCAAGGCCTGGTGCCAGGCCCTCTTCTCTTTTTTTCTTTAACACATCTCACTTGATGAGCTCATAAGTTCCCCTGAGTTCAAATGTCATCTCTGAGCAGATGATTTCCAGATCTACATATGCAGACCTCATCTCTCTCCAGAGCTCCAACAACTGCCTAACTAATATTTCAAATTGGATGTTCTGTAGAAATCTCAAACTCAAGCCGTCTAAAAAGGATTCATTTTTTTACCCCGGAATCCTTTACCTCATCTTCCTAACCTCCCCACCACTTTTGAAGACACCACCATCTTCCCAGTGACCCAGAATCACAGCCATGGCGTCATCCTCCACTCTTCCTTCACTTTTCACCTTCTCACATGTCCAAGAAGTGGTCAGATCTTCTCAGTTCTACCTTCACAACATCTCTCCCAGGCATACCCCCCTTCCCTTCACTCACACAGTGTCCACATCAGCTGGAGCCTCCATTGCGGCCCCCAAACTACTGAAATGACCTTCTGATGGGGCTTGCTGTCTCCAGTCTCTTACCCATTCTAACTGCTCTCCCATAAAGCTGCAGAAGTGATTTTTCGCAATGTCACCCACATCCTCCATAAATGCCAATGGCTCCTTAATACTTCTAGGATCTAATATAAAATCCTTCGGTATTTAAAGTTCTATAACCTGGCTCCTTCCTTCCTTTCTGGTCCTTGAATACTGCATGCCCTTCCAAGAACCTTATCACAATCTGGCTATAGTGGTGTAATGGCTGTTCTTTGCTTATGACATTACATCTCTGTCTCTAGGCTTTGCACCAGGTGCTCCCCACACCAAGATGTTCTTCCTCCTTGCCTCCATCTCTTAGCTTCCAAGGCTTTATCCAAGACTTAGTTGAAATGCCATCTTCTACAGGAAGCATTTCTCAACCCCTCCCCTGCAACAACTCGAAACCTCTCTCCTCTATCTAGAGTTACCTTCCATCTATTCCCTTTTTTTGGCTAGGCAATCAGGGTTAAGTGACTTGCCTAGGATCACACAACTAGAAAGTGTCAAGTGTCTGAGGCCAGATTTGAACTCAGGTCCTTCTGACTTCAGGGCTGGTTTTTTTATTCACTGTGCCACCTAGCTGCCCCACCTTCCATCTATTCTTGTATGTACCTATTTACATGTTGTCTCCCTGACTTGAAGGCAGGGACAATTTTTTGCCTTTCTTTGTATCACTAGTGCTTGGCACAATGCCTGGCACATAGTTAACTGCTGCATTAAAATCCCAATCCAAAAATCATTTATTTAAGCATCTACTAAATACAAAGCACTATGCTCCATACTGGGGAATATAAGTAGAAAGAGAAGCGAGTCCTTATCCTCAAAAGATCCTTTTAGGGGTAGAAGCCTAGTCTTATTCATGATTTTGAAATGGAAGGCAAATGAGAAATGATTGGAAAGAAGGATCTTGTCCTAGCTTATTGCAATTTGACTTTGCCAGAACAAGTACTTACGAGGGCATTCAGATTCTCTTTTACTACTATTCACAAGCAGCTTACATTTATATAGTTTTACAGTTTATAAATTCCTTTCTTCCAAATAACCTTGTGAAAGAGAGAATACCAACATGATTATTCTCATTTTACTATTTAAGTAAGTGAGGCCCAGAGAAGTTAAGTCATAGCTGGAAGGGGAGTTCCAAGGCAGTCTGCTCCTACCTTCCTCTTTTTACATATGGGGAAGGTCAGTGAATTTAAATTATTTGCCCAAAGAAGGAAGCAGCTAATAGGTACCGGAGGCCACATCTAAACTCAAAGTCTTCCTAACTTCAGGCCCTGTGCCTTGATCACTAAGCTACCTTATTAGTAAATCATCAGAGCTAACATGAAACTACATTAGGATTTCTGATTTCAATTCCAGTGTATTTTCTACTACATCATTAAGCATAGGATTTAGATCTATGTCTGAACAACTTTTTTAGCTAGACAAAACCCAGGAGTCATATGCACAACCAATGATATGGCTGTGACAATTAAGGATCCAAAAGAAAGGCAATATTACATAAGGCTGACATACTCCTGCTTTCAATGGGAAACATGGCTTTGTTGAGTAACTTTTACATGTACTATTACGTGTCTGAAGGAGACAAAATCAGCAAAGCATAGGGTCAGAAGGTCAGTACAGGACTCAGAAATTTCTAGATTCAGGTAGGGCTTCAGACACAGACCATAAGAAAATCACTTACTTGTTAACGCCTCCAGGCCCTAACAATCACAGGACCAGACTAAAAGGGAGAAGTGAGGGGGAGTGGGAGTGGGGGACAAGTTCTAACCTAAGTTCCTTGAGTTCGCGTCTGAGCTTGACTAGGAAAAAAGGTGAAAGAACTTAGCCCAGAGATTGCCTTCAATGTATATAAAGTTGTCTGAATGTTGTTTCTCCCTTTGGAAAGTGAGCTTCTTGATAGGGAGAAGAACGGTTTTGCTTTTCTTTGGATCCTTAACTCTTAGCATCGTTACTGGCATGGATTAAATACAGATGAATATTTGTTGTTTTTGTTGTTGATGCTGACAGAACTTGGCAACCACGTCACGGACCGCAAGTACTTATATGGGGGGTGGGGTGGGGGGGGACAGCCAAGAGAGACAAAAAGAGAGTTATGGGGGCAATGAGGAAACTGACACTAGGGCCAGTGGGAAAGGGTGAAGTAATACATCTAGAAACAAATTTAGAAACACAAAAACTTGAAAATAAGTTAATAAAACAATCCAAAACTGTACTTCATAGAATAATAATGTTATATACCAACACATTAATGCCTAAGGCAAAAGACAAGAAAGAACCCTTAAATTAGTTATTCCCTTTAGGGGGGGAGAAACAAGGCAACTCTGTATGTCCCAGTCTATATCATATTCAACGTAATCGCCTATATCTTCTCCATAGGGCCATAAAAGCATAACTAAAGTCCGGAAGAGTGAAGATTGCCCATTTGGGGGCTTTATATGAGCAGCAATCTTGGCAGGAGGGGGAGGGGAGGGAACTAGACAACTGGAGGGGAAAAAAAAGTAAAGAATGTATCAACAATTTTTTAAAAAGCAACAACTGGATACTATAGTTAATCTCTCCTCTACACATCGCCTTACATTGTCACCTAAAGAATCCCTCAATATTAGCTGAAACTTCAATAACGCTCTTTAGCACTTTGTGATACAGAAGATTACATGAACAGTGGTGACACTTTCAATAATGCCCAATTTATTTTTTTTTTACTCCTTTAATGCTGCTAAAGGATTGACAAAATTAAAATAAATAAATGTAGCTCTTCGTCTTGGAATAATGCTCTTCAGCCTGAGTAATCTTTAAATGTAAATTGGAAGTCACAATGAAAATTACCAGTACTTTTAAACTCAAACTTGGATTCTAGCGAAACAAAGGGCTGGAAGGGGAGACACACAGACAGACACAGACGTACACAAGGGGGTCAGGTAAAATCATACTACACTATGACAGAGATCAGTCAGACAATATGTGGATGAGCAATGTCTTCATATCCATTGGCTCAACAATGCTAGTATCAAATTGAAAAAAGGAGTGTAAGAAAACATTTGTAAATGAGTTTAATCTGCTAGATATTTGGAGAAAAAATATATTTGATCAGCTGTAAAGAGAACCTAAGTGAGTTGCTGTACCATTTTAGTAAATAACCTACCCTACTTCCTGGAAGTCTCCAACTAAAATTTGTTCTTAAAACATATCCTGTTACACATGAGAGGTCCCAGATAGTACTAGCCTGAGGTGAAATAACAGATGGCAATTCTAGTAAGGAATAATATGAACTGTACTGTAGAAGTACCTGGTAACCCATTAACAGGCAAGGTTGTTTTAAAATTTCCTTAAGATGTGCATAATCCTGTGCACTCAAAATACCAACATAAAATTTAATTTAGTGCTAAAAAAAATCAGTAATTATGGAATGTCAGTAATTTCTTCCTTCTGTTTTTCCAACTTGCATTCATAATTCTATTTGGAGAAAGAAGTTCTGAAATTTTACTTTAAAATATTAAAATTTTTCCCATGGTAGTTTTCTGTTACTTCTAGAGAAAAAATACATAATCACTCTCAAAACCATATTTGGAAGGTACCACTAATGGTATCAAGCATGTTATATTTTTACACAACTCTGGTCAAAATGATTCAAACAAGTTCTAATTTTATGCAATTTGTACGAGATTTTTTTCTAAAATTCTCACGGTGATTAACTCACAGAAAATTACAGCATTTTTAAGAAGATAAATAATTTTCACAATACAAGAATCTATCCATACAGGCTGTGGAAAATTGCTTCTTCTATAGATAGGAGGGTTATTATGTATAACCAATGGAAATCAGAAAGCAAGTGTCAGGCAAAGATCACATCAGTTATTCCTCAAAATTCTAACTCAATCAATGTATCACATACCATCAGTACAAGATCCTAACAGTCATCAAAGTTTCTATTTGGTTCTTCAATTACACAGGGATCTTGCTATACTAGAACTAGGTAATTCAGTCATTAAACTTGCCTGTATCTGAATCAGTTCAATAACAATGTGGTGACAATATGTCCACTCTCAAAGGTTTAAATGGCACACAAAGTAAATTTTTTTCCTGTCTACTCTCAATAGCCTAAGACTTGTTCAACCCTCTACCATCCCCTATATAGCCTGGTATTGCTCAACAAATGTACAAGCGATAAAGACACAGGACAACTGAACAATAGGCATAATACAAAACCATTCCAGGAAGAAATGAATACAAAACAAATACTATAGTGACTCTGAATTTACAATGCTTTCATGGAACTAGGGCACATACATACTTAAGTTTGATCATGTGAAATCTGGGTTTTTGAGAATCTAAATCACTGATCAAAGTTCATTGATCACTTCTGCTAACATCTAATTAAAAGCATAATTCCTTTTAAGAAAAAAAATCTCACGCTCAAATTTTTAAAAAAAAATTTCTGAATTTGTACTTTCAAGAACACATTTCATCCTCCTTTACCAAATTCTCTCAACTCCAAGCACTCTTTCCAACACAATTTTCTTTTGCAGTTCTCAAAAAATTTACAGAAATATTCCCCCCCATCTTTTCTATTCTTCAAGTGATCCCACATTAATTCCTGATGCCTCTAAGTTTCTCCTTTCCTTCTTCTTTTACATTTTTAGTATCTAACTGAAGCAAAACCTGACTATAGTCCAGCTATCTATCCACTAAGTCTTTTTGTTTCTCATTAGATTATATATTACTCTTAAATTTTCTAACTTTTCATTAATATGCAAAATATATAGGAATTTGGTTGTTGTTGTTTAATTGTTTCAGTTGCGTCTGACTCTTCATAACCTTGGCTTTCTTGGCAAAGATACTAGAGTGGTATTTCATTCTCCGGGGCAAAAAGAGTTTGTGACTTACCCAGGTCACAGAGCTAGAAAATGTACATTGGAACCCCAGATCTTCCTGACTCCAGCCCAACCCTCTATCCACTGCACCACCTAACTGCCAATATATCTAGAAATACATCTAGCACATATAAATACGGCTCAAATTAACAAATCATTCTAAATATTTTCTAAATCACTAGTTAATGAAGTACCTATGGTAAATAAAAGATTGATAAGACTACCAAGATGGCTAAAAGTTCCCTGGTCTGACAGTAATCTGTTTGCAAAAAGGAGTCTGAAAAATCATAATGCATCTAGAGTCCAAAGCATTATTTTAAAGTAACTGATTGGTAAGTATAACTTTATTTCAGCCAAACAATTTATGAACAAAAATTAACAATACACTATTAGGACATTTTCCCTGGTTAGTCAAAGCTAATTTTCTAATCATAAATTAAAATTTTTCACAATCTAGAAAACATACCTTTACAATGATATTTCTTTAAAGAGTTACTAATATAAATTAATTTCTATAGTGACAGATGATACCCAAGCATTTTAAGCAAGATAAAAGGGAAAAAACTTTAAAAGAATTATTTTACATCCTTTCAATTGCAAGATGCTTTAGCCGTTTCCCTGGAATCAGATATAACAACAACAAATGCATTATTCTTAATTAACTCATTAGTCTAATTATAAAATTATTTCTCAATGAGAATTCAAAAGTCCCCTGCATCACTTTTACTAGTGTAACAATCTCAGAGTAACCATCAGCGCTTCTCTCTCTTTCATATCCAATTGGTTGCCAAGTCAAATTGATTCTACCCCCAAAATCCATCCACCCCACTTCTCTCATGAAATTCAAGTATTACAAAGGATCTCTGTCACCATCTAATGAAACTACCACACTAAAAAGCAATTTTGACTATAAATATATATTAAAATCGGTCATCTAGCCTCAGCCTAAATACATCTAAGGAGGACTAACAATTTATTTCTCTAGACATTACACTTTTAGCCGGCTTTAATTGTTAGGAAATCTTTCTTGACATTGAGTCTAAATTTACCTCTTTTTACATTATATGATTATTTCTGGTTCTGTCTTGAAAGGTCAAACGAGAACTCAGGTCACTCTTGAATATGACTGTACTTCACATACCCAAAAAAAAAAAAAAAAAAGGCTCTTATCATCTTTCCTCTTGGTCATTTTTCCCCCCAGGGCAAATATGTCCAGTTCCTTCAGATGATCTTCATATGACATGGACTCAAATCCCTTTCACAATTCTGGCTGCCCTCATCTGGGACCTCTCCAGTTTATAGCTAAACGCTCCTATTGTTAACTTAACCATCCTAGCTCAGGTCTTCCATAACTTGAGTGTGGACTTTATATTCTAATCTACATATGTTGTTGTTTCTCCCTACTGGAAGGTAAGCTTCGAGATGAGCTTTTTTATCTTTGCATCACCAACATCGATCTAGAACAGTGAGAGAAGCACATAGTAGGAGGTTAACAGAGGCTTATTGAATTATACTGATTTAAAAAAGATAATGTTGCTGTTTAATATTATAATTTTGTTTCTCTTCAAGACTAGGTAACAATGTCATTATAAGTACTTTAAAAAAGTATTCACCCTTCTAAACTCCCTGATTGTGGTATTTGGGGGATAGGGGTGGGGTGAGTGTGTCCCTACAGGAAGCTATGTGGAACCAAGGGTGCTACACCTAAGAATGGATATGCTATATTTGATACAATTCTTTGCTATCTCCCTTGTATTTTATTTCATTAAATAACCTCTGTTTTGAACTTATTTTTTAAATACATATTGGGAGGATTCAATGCAAAAAATATATATATTAGGCTAGAACCATTAATTTGGAGCTTTTTAGCTCAGAGAGATGATGGAACCTAAGAGGCATGAACCTAAATATAGCTAAAAACAATGTTACACATATTTTCAAGATTTTCTTATGATGAAAAAAGAAACTTAAGTATATCCAAAAGTTTGTTAGCCACTTATGTCACCCATTTTATGAATTTTCTACATGGCTGTCTTGCAATGTATAATAACAATCAATTGTAGCATTGATTTATTTTCCATGGAATAGTAATGACGGCAAATGAATGAAAAAAGGAAGATAACCCCCAAAGATTATAAGATTCTAATAATGATATAAAAATTCAAGTAACAGAAATTTCAAAGTAAGACTGAATATTTATGAAAATTTTAAAATCATGAAAAGTGTGAAGAAAAGCAAAGTTTGTGAAAGATTAAAATATAAGCAACAGTTTGCTTGAAGCACCTTTCACAGATCAAATTTCCTATATTTCTTTAGGAATATTTAAGTGTATATAATATAATCATATTTATGGATGCAAAAATCTAATGTAAGCTGAGTAAAATTCAGAAAGAAATTTCTGTATTAAACAAATATTTCTAAAATCAAAAGAGATTTAAGAGGAAAAATATATTTTCCTCACCTTGACAAGATCACCCCTCCAACACCCTTCCCCCACTTCTACCATCTATATGGTCATGTTTCATTTTCCATTATTATCAATGTTCTCTATAATCCAAAGAAAAGACAAAGCAAGAAAATAAAGAACAAGAAATTAAACACTCTGTTATAAGCTTAAATTTCCTGGTAGACTCCCCCCGCCCAAGACTACCATTATAACTCAACAATCTGAAAATATATGAAATAACTTGTGGGAAAAAAGTATTATCTGTTTGCCCATTTGATTTTTCCCTCCTATTCTGAGTATTTCAATTAGATGCCTACTAGCATCCATCAATGCAATTAACATAATTACCAAGCTGTATAACACAAAAGCTTGTGCTTTACAACTGACCATATGTATTTAAAAGCTTGCACCTGGACCACCATAAGTAACATGGGAAAAAAAAAAACACCCGGAAGGGAACAAAGTGAAATTCTGCCTCCCAAATATATATTTTTTTAATTCTAAATTAAAACTGACAGTCATTTTCAGACGTATTTGTGAAAAACATTACTTTATTAATTCTTTAAGAGCTTATGGGAAAGACAAAGTTACATTTTTCTTTCACTCTTAGTTTTCATTGTGTATTTGGCTCCTTCATGCCATAAGATTACAATCCATGAAGCTAAAACAAAATGTTGGATTTGACCCCATCATTTACCCCCTTCTTTCCAATATTTGTTCACAGGAGGCACAAAATGACCTCATTCAACATTTTAGGGGTTGCAAAGCTATTACACTTGCTAAACACTCAGCAAACATATAATTTACAAGGCAGCATTAGACAGAGTTCAGGCTCTTTCTTGGCATATGTATAGTATCATAAGCTTGTGACATTTCAATGAAAAGCAGGCATCCTGGGAAGCAGACTAATGTTAATCAATACATTTGAGTCTGGGAAAAAACCTGGACTGATGATAAAAGGAAGCATCGAACAGGAAACCAGATCATTACTTAGTTTAGTAGTTATCTATCATTTATATAAAGGTACAAATCTGTGCCTCTTTAAATATACTTTCACTCAAGTTAAACAGAAATACTAGGTATTTGCTTCTACTAAATTACTAACACTAGTCAGATCAGATTTTGAAATTTTAAGAAATTTCAAAGACATCACAATACTTTACATTTCCACACACCTACTCCTTTAAGTCATATTGCAAAGCATGACATAATCTACAAACAATAATGAGTTTATTTTAATGTTACCAAAATTAGTAAGTATAATACTAAGTTTAACACGGTGAATATGTAGTCTTTCAACAAGTACCATAAATTTTATAAGCAAGTTAAACAAAAAAGAACGGAGGAAATAAAAACATGAGGAAAACAGTTAACACCATAAAGATTTCTCCTGCTGAAATCCTATTCAAAAATGAAATACAATGGGTCAAACTGCAAAATGTGCATGGAACTTTAAAGAGTTTCAAAGAATCTCCTTTTTGACAGATTGTGAATGAAAAAAGCTAAATATTTACCTTCACATAAAAAACTAAAGATGAATTTTATGAGCACCATGATGTAGTAACAAGAGTACTCAGCTTGGAGTTAGAAAAGGTGAATTCAAATCTCAACTTTTCTGGCTGCTAGCTACATGACTGTGGAAATTTTAATTAATAGTAATAACTGCCTTTTGTATTACACTCCAAAGTCTGAGAAGTGCTTGTCATACATTAGTTCAGAGCATTTGAGCCTCACAACACCAGGGTGAGGCAGTTTTGCCTAGGGGAGGGAGCACTGTTCTCTCAGTTCAGCCTTGAGTTCAGAGCCTGGCTCTGACCCTGGATAATCAAGCTGTGTGACCTTGAAGCAAGGTACTCATTTTCCTCGCCTTCAGTTTTCTCAACCGAAAAAAAAAAAAAATAAGCACTTTATCAGCAGCAAGCTGATATAATGATAGCTAGTGTTAGCGCTAGGATTCAAACTGGTCTTAGAACGTTTGCATTTATCAGTTTGCCCCTACTAACTTCCTTCTTACTGTGGCATTTTACAACAATCTCTTCTAATCAGCTATGAAAGAAGCAATACAGTGATGAGAGGTAGTACAGGATAGTGGATAGGGAGCAGGCCTCAGAACTAAGAAGACTTGGGGGTATGACAAACACTGGCTGTGTGACAATGGCTAAGTCACTCTCTCAGTGCCTCAGGCACATCTCAAAATTGAAAAGAAGGGGCTGACCTACATTAGTATATAGTTTCCTTACCCTGGAAGAGCTCGTTATACAAATGAAATCATGGGTACAGTCTCTATTCCTCTCCCTAGCTACAAAAGTAGTTCTATTTTTGAGGGGTAAATCTATATAAATGATAACCTAAAAAATTCCAGTTACTGAAATAATTACTGAAAATCCAACGTAAGTGTTTTAAGAATGATTCTGAATTATATGCCTGCACACATGTGTACATTAAAATTAACACCCTAGACCTCAAGTGAAGAAGGCTAATGCAGATAGAATCCTGAGGCCTCAGGCAAGCAGCAACTTAATAGTTGGCCAACAGTACCTCCCTGAGGTGCCTAAACTGCCACCAATATTTGATTTGTTACCTCTTAAAGGGAACTCTGACTGGGAGAGAAGAGCAGCTCTCTCCCCAATATTATCATTTTCAATCTGACTTTACTCTATTATTTATGATGAAATAATAATACTTATGGGTGAAATAATGATGAGTCAGACAAGGACTGGCAGAGTAAGCTTCATTTAACTATTTTCAAAGCTAGCATTTCAAGTGTTCATCGTAAGTACAGGAATACAAACATATACCTCCCATTTCTCCTTATTTTGTCACTCCAAACATATACATTACCCAAATGCGACTGAGATTTATTACTGCCTGAACTCTCAAATACATGTTTCAAATCATTTAAACCATTTCCATAACTAGTGTGCACACATT
Source organism: Vombatus ursinus (assembly GCF_900497805.2). Lineage (NCBI taxonomy): Eukaryota > Metazoa > Chordata > Mammalia > Diprotodontia > Vombatidae > Vombatus > Vombatus ursinus. The sequence continues at coordinate 19,536,216 of NW_020954953.1, read as the reverse complement.
TTGGGCAAATTGAGAACTGAGGCACATGAATGAACTTGTTCTCATATTCAATCTGTAAAACTAGTCTCCTAAAAAGGCAAATAGATTTTTCCCCCTGAGGGAGATACAGGTAAACTCAGGTAAAATAGCAGAATTAAAAAGAAAAGTTTATTTTTAAAATAAAGCTTTCACAAAAGTAGAAACTACTTTGACCATTGGGTAGAATCACAAAGCAAATAACAGACAGTAGAGTCATGAGTTTGATATTCGTTAGCTTTGCTATAAACTATTTCTAGAATCAGCCAGCCATCTCAGAAAAGAGGGATGGGGGAAAATGGAGAAAAGGGATGGGCAGAGAGCCTTCACTCAAGAATTCTGGAAAAACAACTCAAAGCAAATGCTCTACTGATAGGTTAGAACCATCTTGGGAGATGAATCTCAGCACATGGCTTCCATATATTTTATCAAATATCATAAAACAATAATAAAATTCCTTTGTTATGATATATGATATTTATCCTTCCATCTTCATTTTCTCCATTATACCAGAAGGAAGGAGGCACCTTGGTTAACACTGGGAAAAGCACTGCCTCTAGAGGCAAAGGACCTACATACAAATCTTGTCCAAGATATTTATAATCTGCTGGACCTTGTAGAAGTCATGTAATGTCCCTGGACCTCAGTTTCCTCATATATCAAATGAGGGGTCTAACTGACCTCTATGGTCCCTGCTGGCTCTAAATCTATTAATCTGTGATTTTATCACTACAGGAATTTCCCACATGGGAATCCCTCCCACTAAACCAAGTCTAACACTTCAAATATGAAGTCTGTAAAGTATAGGGAGCTGCCTGAGATATAATGAGGCTAAATGATATCCTTGATGTCACATGGTTAAGTGTCAAGAGGCTGAATCTGAAATCAGGTCTTCCCAAGTCCAGCTCCCATACTATATCCATTATCTCAGCTGCCTCCTTCCACCATCATGGGGAGATAAAAATAACAATCCTTTTTTACTGATGATGAGCTCAATTCAACAAACATCTATTAATACCTATTAGTAGTAATGCACCACATGAGTTGCTGTAGAATAAAATAAAAATGTAATGAAAGTCTCTGACGTCAATGGGCTTACATTTTGCCAGAGAAATACAACATTTACACAAATGAATATGTAATAATTTCAAGAGGAAAAAGAACATTAACAACTGGGGCAAGGGAGGGCAGATAAAGAAAGGCTTTCTGTACAAAGTGGAGAAAATGAGACATGTTTTTAAGAAGAATGGTAAGGAAGGACTGTATACAGACATTAGTAATGACCTATGCAAATAAAGGTATGAAGGGTAGAAATGAAATGTTTTGTATGGGGAATAGCTAGGCCACTTTGACTGAAACAAAAAGAGAGTAAAGGGGAATAACATAAAATCCGACCAGAAAGGTAAATGAGTAGGAAATAGATCATAGAAGAATTCAAATGCCAGACTGTAGATTTTGTGTTTTATCCTAGGGGCAATGGGAAGTCAATGACAATTTTGAAAGTCAGGGGATGACACAGTCAGCTCAGTGCTTTGGGAATATCCAATGGACACCTGGAAGAGGTGAGAGACTGGAGGCAGTAGGTTTCTGCAAGAGTTCAGGTGATCAGTGATAAGTACCTGAACTAGAGTAGATGTGTGAATGAAGTGAAGAGGAGGGGTTCAAAAAATCTTGTAGAGATAGGATCAAGTTCTGGAAACTATTTAGTTGTAGGAACTGAAGAATCAAGGAAGACTTCAAGGTTGCAAACCTGAGTGACTAAATGATGGTGGTACTCCAAAATGGTGAATTCTGGAGGAGGGACCAATTTGGAGAAAAAATATAATAAAGTCTAGCATTCTATTCACATATCCAATCCAGGTAGATGTATTCAATAGGCAGTTGTTAATTTGGTACCAAAAATGAGAAGTAAAATCAGAGATCGATAGCTAGAAATCTGTCTGTCTACCTATCTATCCATTTATCCATCAAGTGTTGGCACAGAGATGATTGCTGACCTTCAGTCTTAAGACAATGGCCTTGTCTCTGTTCTTCAGAGAGGACTCTTTGTCTCTCTGAGCCTTTGCACTGTCCACATTCCAAGCATGGAATACACTCCGTTCTTATCTACACCTCATAAAATTCCTCTCTTTCCTAATGATCCAGTTTAGGCCTCAATGACTCCCTTAAGTTTTTCCAAACCCACTCAACTGCTAGTGCCTTCCTTCCCCAAATATTTAGGTGGTTTTGATTTATTTGTATTTATTCACTTTATGCAATGTACGTATACACACACACACACACACACACACACACACACCATTAGAATGTAAATTTAATGCAAGTAGGGATTATTATCTTCTCTGTATGTGTATTCCCTATGCCTGTAATAATGCCTGGTACATAGTAGGTGCAATTCTCTGTTGACTGACATGTTAAATTTATGAGAGACGATGGGATTACCATAATGTAGAGAGAGAAGCAGACACAAGACAGATCCTTTGGGTATGTCCAAATTTGAACATGAATGGTTCATGGTGGGATAACCTCCCATTGGTGTTGGGTAAGGCATAACTGTGAAGAAGATATGGTGACAAGGGATTTATGTCATGTGGTGAAGACAAAGGGAAGGAAGGAAGACCAGATAAGGGGTAGAAATTGAAGGACAGAAGAACAGAGGTCAATTAGAAAAACTTGAGAGTTCTGAATTTGGATGTGGAACAGTTATAGGAGATGTTCTGATAAAGGCCAAGAGGAAACTGAAGGGATGAGAAGCAATGTAGCTAAAGGCCAATTCCTAGTTTTCTGATTCACAGTACACAAATCAACCTACTAAAGCACTCCAACTATCATCTTCAAAGGATCCTGGCTGGACAGTCACTCCATTGGCATGAAAATCTTGCTAGGCTCTTCCATTAGAAGTTCTATAAGTTTCTGCCCTCGACGTAGGTAGAAGCACCAGCTGGTACTCTTTCACGTGATATAGAGTTTATTTCAAAACATGATATGTTTACTTTCTAGGAGGCTGAGAAAGTAACTTAAGAACTACAACATCCTACTTTCTGCTTCCTTCATAAAATGGAAGTATATCCGCTGGCTTTGGACATGACTTTTGTTTCCTAGTGCTATTTGCTCAGTAGAGAAACACTAAAGTAATATTTCATGAAGAATATTTAGCTCTAGTCTTGGAGAAATGAAGTCCTCTTTTTTCTTCCCTTAGACAAACAGGTAAAGTTTCAATTGCTGTTTGATCATTAAACAAGGGCCCAAAGGGGTGGAAATTTTATATAAACACACACACACGCACACGCGCACACACACACACACACACAAAATTTGTTACATCCAGTAATGACCTTTACCCTACTAGGGGAAAGTAGCACAATAACACAGTTGAACAAATACAAAAAAAGATGCAGAAATAAAAACTATTTCAAACTGGTTTCAAAGAAATATTTTTTAAGGTGAAAGGAACAAATTTATAAGCTGGATAAATGCAACTTCTAAAAATGTAGAACTAATTCTCTTTTTTTTTGTTAGTATAAAGTCCAGAGAAGAAAAGGCCCAGGTCTACATCCTTTAGATGTTAAAAAATCCTCCCCTTTACGTCATCCCCAATAGATACAAGCAACTTGAGGGTCAATACTCTTCTGTTTCTAAGAACCTAGCGGTATCTAACATGTAGTAGTTAGCTATTAAATACTTGTTGAGTTCTGGATTGGATTTTCTATTTTTTTTTTTTTTTCCCAAAATAACCGTCAAGCTTCAATGTAAAGTCCCAAATTCTGGTATTCTGAAATTTCTTTTAAAAGTTCTCATTTTCACATTTTTC
>NW_020954953.1:19390759-19532380 GCF_900497805.2 Vombatus ursinus | reverse complement strand
CCCCCCCCAAAAGATGGAGAATTCCAAATAATGCCCCCCTTCTCAGACTTCATGTTTCTGAACCAAAGAGTCTAAATCTTTTAAAACCTGCCCTCATAGGTGGCACTTTACATCCCTGCATACTCTTCATTATTTTATTTGTCCTTACTAGACTACGTCTAATTTAGTGTGTATTACCTGAGCTATGGAAATCAAGATTGCCTGTAGTATTTTGCCTATAATCACATCACAGTTTGATACAAGACTAGAGAACATTTTCTGATCAGTTTACAATTGATTTTATAATGTTAAGTTTTATTCATTAGTTTTAAAAAGTAAAAACTTTCACCTAGGAGAATTAAAAAATGTAAAACAAAGGGAATTATATAAATGATTCCAGATTATTTTACATCTACATCTTCATAATCAATTAACAAAAATTGAAGTGCTTCCTCTACTACAAGAACTCAAACAAATATTTGCTAAGCCCATACATAAGCTCATAAAGCCCTTTGTTAGATTTTCATTCATTCAGTGGTTAGTTACATAATTCAAATTATATAAAATGTGATATACTTTGGAAACTAAAATAAAATACATTATTATTGTCTACCTGCCTCACAAGGTTGACATCAGAAAGGTAACCTTTCATTATCATCATCATCATGCATTCTTAATGCTATGACCTAGGACAATAGACACTCAAAAGAACAGATTATGATCTATATACTTATACATATATATACACATAAATGTATAAATATATGAAAATGCAGATATAAATTTATTCTCAGACATAAAAAAAACTTATGTTTTCAAACAGAAATGCTCACAGACTGCTCAGGATTTACATGTAATAGCAATGTTCAATATCAGAAGAACCAGTCATTTAAGTATGAGAAGCATGAAATAGGTGGTCCCTCCAGCACTATCTGACCTCTCAGCTACAGGGAGATAGGGAATGGAATTGGAAGAAATAATCTGCAAACAAACTCAGGATAAAATATGTGAAATAATCACAATAAAACTCTTTTGGAACCCATGAATTTTCTCCAACACTACATTATATTTCATCTACAATTATCATAGTTATTCAGTGATTGCATCAGTTTCATAAATAATTTCCTAGAAAGTTCAGATGCTGGGGAATTTCCCTAATATCAGGTGTGATAAAATCAATTCGATCAGAACATTTTGCTACATTAAGCAGGAATAATAACTATGCCTTTAATTCCTAATAGCATCATATACTCTCAATATTGGCTATATAATTCAGAAGAATAAGAATGAGTTTGAATGTAAAAGTTTTCCAAACAGTAATAATAGCTAGCATTATAGTGCCTATAGTGTAAGGTACCCTACAAATATTACTATCTTCATTTTATAGATGAGGAAACTGAGGCAGACTGAAGTTAAGTGATTTGCCCAAGGTTACACATCTAAGTATCTAATTAGAGCTAAATTTGAATTCCAGTCTTTGTAACTCCAGGCACAATGCTCTACCTTCTATTACACCTAAGCTTGCCTACAACGTTATTACATAAAGCACTAGGCTATAGTTACTAAAGTTACCTCAGTAACTACTTGTTTTATTCAGGTAATTGAAGGGAAAAAAAAAAGACAATTAAAAAAAGGCAACATGTATGAGCCAAAATAGTCCATAAGAGTGACATAACAATTCTTACTGACATAAGAAAACAATTCAAGATTCACTAAATATCACTGCACCAAAAACCTGACTAAATAGGGATATTAACAAGGCTTGAAATACAAGATTACTAGATTTCCACTAAAATTTGTTGTTTTTACATTTTAACAAAATGTACAGAAGACCAGCATGTTCTGCTATGTAGTCAGAGGTATAGTCTGAAGGTATAGGAGCTTATAAGACTGATGAAAATATAAAATGGGCACACCTGAAATCTTAATTCTCTAGAGAGTCTAATCCGATCTCATCATTACTAAAACAAACTTGATCCACATCCATAGTGACCTGGAAGCTAGCAGCTAGATTCTTGAAATAAAGATGTAATTTCTCAGGATCTTGCACAGAACTAAGGAAAACAAGGTTCCTTATTGGACTGCGGGTATTCACTTTGTCCAGATTGTGCCTGAATTTGTTGCAGGGTCAAAGGAGTTATTATCCCATCAACTCTTGCAAATTTTCTAAGGAAGGGAAAAAGATCTGGCCTTGAAATTATCTACACCAGAAAGCTGTGGGGTTTAAGACTATACTTGTTTATTTCTCATGGGAAAGAGATGCCTTTCCACATAGTGAGAGGTATCCCTTTCTATCCCAGTCAAATGGCAGCCCTTGACAATATATACTAACTTTGACTAAGGATCTCTTATCAAAACGACCGATTACCATATGTTTCTGGTGAGTAAAGCCTTAATCTCTGCAAGCAGGCTGCTGCTCTGAATCTGAAGGGTTTTCAACAACTCTGCTACTGACCCAGGCCAATCACTGGCCAAAAAAGGATTCCAAATGACTGCTTCCAAAATTGCCTTCCTGTCACTAGTCAATCTGTACCATAAGGAACAAATGACACTCATATTCTGCCCTCTCTCTTTGCTGGCTGTTTACCCAAACAGCCAACAAATATCTATTAAGCGCTTACTAGGTCCTAGGCAGATGCTGCATAAGTGGGTGGTGTGTGATCCTTGGGGGTAGACAGACACACCTCTGGGTTCAAGTCCTACTCTGACACATATACATCCATAGGTGGGTAATTTAACGTCTAAGTGCCCAGGGTAACTCTCCTCTAAGACAGTAAGCTACAGAGCAGTGATCCACCTGCTTTGGGACAGAAGGCTTAAAGGACTTACTCAAAGCTTTCTACAAAGATTATAGGTCTGCACAATAAAAGAAAAATTATGCCAGATACTGTGCTAAGCATAGAGGATACAAAGGCAAAAATAAAACATTCCCCGTCCTCAAGAAGGTTATATTCCATAGAAGAAACAAAGAAATAATATCCTGCCTCTAAACAAACACAAAATATGCCAAAGTAAAGAAGAGGTCACGCACAGGGGCCACTAGCAGCTGGAGAGAAGTGGGGTTAGCAACACTCTCCTACAGGAGATAGGGGGAACTTGGAATTCCAAAGAGGTGGAGGGGAAAAAGCCCACCAAGGGCAAAGGCCCAACGTACGATGGTGGGAGAAGTAGACTCTGGAGGGCTTAAAAAGTCAAAAAGAGTCATCTGAATTTTATTCCAAAGGCAAGGGGGGGTTGTCCACTGGAACCTCCTGAACTAGGGATTGTGTGGCACAGTGAGACCCATGCTTTAGCAATAATCGATCTGGCAACTTATAAAGGATGAACTATAGAGGGGGACAGCCTTAAGGACTAATAAGCAGGCCACTGCAACAGGTCAAGTGCAAAGTCATCCATTCCTCAGGGCTGGAACTAGTGGTCTTGTGGTAGGAGAGAAGGGGAAGAGATCTGAGAAATGTTGTGAAGAGAAAATCAACAGTATCTTCCCCTTTGTCCTGGTTGAAGGAAGTACTTGGATGGCTTTTTGAAGGGACAAGAAAGAAAAATAATAGAGAATAGTAGCAAAAAAAAAAAGAAAAGAAAAGAAAAGAAAATAGAAGACGTGAGTTAAAATACTGCCTGGGTGATCTTGGGCATGTCATGTCACTAAACCTCTTTCAGCTTGTTTCCTTATTTGTAAAAGGAGGAGTTGACCTCTGGGGTTACTTCTTGATCTAGATCTCATCCATGGTCCTAGAACTAATTTTTGGCGACTACTGTATGGGGCATCCTCTAGAGGGCTGGGCGGAGGAGGGAGAGACCAAAAAATCTGAGAGGAGATAAGGCTCCCGATCCTAGGAGTTCATAGGTGAGTCAGAGAGGTACGAAACAAAGCCCTGTATGATACTGCCTGGCTAAGGTCATCACTTAGAGAGGAGGTCAAAGGATTTACTGAGAAGGGCAAGGCATCATGGTAAGCTTTGAGTAGGTGAACAAACAGAGCAATGTGGATGCATATATCTGCCCCTATAGTCACTTAGATGCAGATAAAAGTTTTTACTAGGATAGTAACATTATTTGAACAGGTTCTTCATACTCATCTGCCTCTAGTAGATATTTAAAGGGCACAAATTAAAAGCATTAACTTATCATATCTTTGCACAAGAAAGGGAAACAGTAAAGTTTCATTAAAATTACTTTTTAGATATCAGAAAGTTGTTTGGGACTGAAAAAGTTCCTCAATTGTCATTCTGATCTATGAATACTGTACATACACAGACTGTGGAAATAACTGAGTTTTTGTGTATGCACATTTTCTATAAATTATCCCTTCAAAACAAGTGACAGATGGAAGACAATCGCTATTATCATGTTCATTACTTTCTAAATGCCCATACAAAATTTTGAATACCACTGAATATAAAAGCTTTGAATATAAAATCCACAAAAACTCATGATTTTACTTTGATTTCCATGCAAGCTTATAGTAGATGCTCAAAAATATTGACCTGATGACTTAAAATACATGTTGTTCAATAATTATGGTAAAATGTTAAGGTAATGTTTGATATGGCATACACATTACAAGTCAATAACATTCAGAACACATATCAGCCTTACAAAGACTATCAAGATCGGTGGTTATCATATATTTTAAATTTAGAAATAAAAAAAAAAGAGACACTGTTTGAACTTAAGTAGGATGATTTTAATATTGTACTATTAAACATAACTTTCAACACAGTTCTCTTTCTGGAATCTACAATCAATCCAAATATCAAAATCTTTCCTCTTTTGACAGTTTATATGTATAAAAATTGATATCACCAATCAGTAGAGAGGCTGAAAGAGTAGCATGTTATATCTTTGTTAATAGAACTTGTACATATCAATTTTAGTCAACTTAAGGCAGTTCTTTCTAAGTAGCTTCATTACTCTATGTACATACTGTGTTTTCAAAGACTGGAAACTACAAATTCAGTATTGATATTCAAATGAAAATGCTTTTAAACCAATAATGAGACAGGGAAAGTATCTAAGAAATAAAATCAAACTATCTACAAACAGTTAATTTCATGTTACTATAGTTAGTATACTAATTTTACTATACAGAGTATCATCATGCAAAACTTTTTTGAAGAAATAACTGCTTATATGTTAGATTTAATCTTTCTGCATTGCATACAATTGAGTACTTTTGCTAAGTGCCTGAAATAAAATAACATTTTCTTATAAAAAAGGGTTTTGTTTCAGTAAGAATATTCCCTCTTGACTGGTTCTCCTTACATCTTTAATGCCCCCTGTGACTCACAAGGGCTAACTACAACGATACACAATCTATTCGATTCAGGAGGCATTTGAATTGAGACAAATTATTTAAGATTTTTTTTAAAAAAAATCAATAGAATAAAGCTATCTTAGTCATTGCTAAAAATCTCATGTTAAAAAGAGGTTTTCTCCAAAAGAAAAGTAGAAAGGAAGACACTTCACTGGTGTTCCACACAATACTTTCTTACAACTGTCATCTCACTGTACCCCTTTACTCAGGTTGCTAACCCTTCTGCCATATCATTATACTTTCTTGTCGGACTAATGGGAACGGTATAGGGCTAAGGCAAATCTCCAAGGTCCAATGGCCTCTGAGCAGAAACAGGCCACCTTCTGATCTGTAGATGGAATGAATGGATTAAAGGAGAGCCAAGCCAGCTGTTGCAAGCTTTATCAGTACACAGACCTAACAGATGGGAGCCCATTCTGAAAGCCTCCTGCTACAGTGAGCAAGGGCCTGGTGCTAGCCTTCTGTTCACTGGGCTTCTCTGACAGGGAGGCAGACATAGAATACACTCTAAGGAGAACACACAAATCTTTCTCAGTATCACCCCCTCCCACCATCCATCCATCCCAATCTTCTCTCCCTCTCACCGTGTCTCTGTCTCTCTTTTTCTCTCTCCCCTCTCTCTCCATCTCTACCAGAACAAAGCTTTAAATTCAGAGCTGAATGCTCAGAAATATCATCTTTTATTTTGTCAAGAGTAAAATTCATTTTCTGTTATTTTGTTGCTATTAATTCAGATTATTCCTTGCAAAAACATCTCTTTTGTGAGGTGATAAATACATCATGGCACAAAATCAGGCAATGAATAAAGTTAATGTTCATCAAATGGTAAGGCTATGAAGAAAAAAGTAAAGATTATTTGGTTAAGAATAATTTTTTTATCATGATGAGATGAACTACTAATTGCTATTGTTGTATAAAAAACTTGCCCCAAATGTATACTTTTCATAATTTTTATTTTCCTTTCCCTTAAGTGGGCAAAACTTAGAAAGAATTAGAAAAGGCTGTCAACCAGTGGAACATTTGCATGTTAAGGCTGCTACAGACACAAATCTAAATCACTATGGAAAACAAAACTTAACAGAATTGGAAGAGTCCCTCCAAGCTCTCTCTCTATGACTAATACAGAACTTGCGCTTATGTTGCCTTTTGGGGAGGAAATTAAGTTCTATATATTGCAGACTTCAGTGTTGAGAATAATTTTTTGTAGCAAGTGATAAACAACTGAATCACTGCTGTTGACTTCTGCCAATGACTATTTCTGAAATGTTATTTTCTTTGTTGATCAATTAAGATATCTACTATATCACTCACTTCAACTCATTTTAATGATTTTCTAAAACTAGGGTTTTTTTTTTTAAATCATGCTGGTTAACACAGAAGAAAAATATGCATAGAATAAAGACAATTTCCAAATATCACAGTTACTTCTGATGAACTTTTTAGTGACTGAAAATATTTGAGGGAATTAGGTCATTTTGATTAACCTAAGCTTTAATTTTACATTTATAAACACAGAAAATTGAGAATTCTCCTTGGTAAGCAATCTATTTACCAAAATTTCATTCATATATATTAAAAGAGAGGAAAATAGAAAATGTACACATTTTTCCCTGCTACACTTCTGCCTTGCAACAAAAACACAGACTGATTCCCAAGTGAATTCATCAAACTAATTTAGTCTCATGTTTTAATGAATACCTTGGCTATGAACTACGAATAACAGAACAGCCAATTTTGGACAATGAATCATCAATTAAAACAAAAAATATAAAATGTAATCCATATTAAAGAATATATAGTAAACCTATAAATGCAACTGAATTAACTAGGTACAGGATAAAATAAGTTGGCAAACATTTACTGTGTCATGGAATATGGGAGAGGCACAACTGTTAAGTTCTATAATGAGTCCAGAATTAAAGGTACCAGCCTACTAGGTACCAGGTATTATACTAAGAACTGGAGAATGTAAGATGAGGATGACAGACAGAGTACAGGTAGCATGATTAGGAAATGGTGGCTGAAGCCCTCTTTGTGGCAACCAAAAATTGTACACCTAAGTGAATTGTATCCTCCTCTTAGGAAATAGCTAAGCAAATTGTGGCATATAAAAGTAATGGAATATCGAAATACAATAAGAAGTAATGACACTGTAACATTCAGAGGGGACTCTTACCTGTATGAACCAAATACAAAACATGAATACAAAACAAAGGGAGAACTGACTAGAAAAAAATTTACACAATAAATAACAAACGTTATGAGACTGATAGTTATTCTATGATATGCCACATTTATTGCTGTTCAGTACTGTTACTCTGAACTCAAACTTGGGGACTGCCCTCCACTGCTAAAAGGGAATGCTGAAAACACACTGTATAATAAAAAAAAGAGAAAGTATTTCAAGGCTCTGTTTTATTAGGGCACCACTGCTACTGACTCTTTTTGGGACTGAATGGAGAATATTTATCGAAAAATGCATTTAATTCATAGCACTTCAAGTACACGCATCATTTGTTGCTTAATTTTTAAATCATTATATTGGTAAGACACATATGCTGTGCAATAAAAACAAAAAAATAGTGGGTGGGGAGTGAGGAGGCGGCCTGATTCAAGGGAAGTAAGAGGAAAGGTCACCTATCAGAGCCCAGGGTGCCTCAGAGGTCATCTAGCCAAACTTCTTTTAACAAATATATAAATTGAGTCTCTGAGAGGCTTTTGTCCAATGCTTGAGTTTCAAGCAAATAGTCTTTACCCTGTAGCACATGGCAGAGCAAGTCAAACACTTTATTGTGCAACTATTATGCACCCTTACCCTGGATGTAATTTTCAACCTAGTTTCTTCCCCACCTCCCCTCCAGTCTCACATATCTCCTTTTCCCTCTAATCCTCAATCATTCAAATGATTTTCCCAGGTCCCTTGACAAATTCTCCTCTGGCTGATTTTCTTCTCAGATCAAAAATACTACTTCAGATGTAATCTAGTCAAGTGAGATCATCACCTCCCTCATTAGAGGAATTATAGAAAGGATCTCCAAAGTCTTAGGGTAGTGTAGTTTTAGGCTACGAAAGATGAAGACTGCAGTAAAACTTTTGGGACACCCCGTACTACTATAAACATAGGTTTAAAAGCCTTTCATTTTCTGGGTTTCTGCATCATAAGACAACTGATATTGGGCTTACAGAATACTAGAACCCCTACGTTTATATGACCTGCTTTCTTGCCACTCCATCTGTGTAGTTGATATTTTTGAATCAAGTAAAGAACTTGACATTTTACTCTATTAAATTACAACTTATTAGCTTTGGCCTTCTGCTGATCTTATGGGATCCCAATTCTGTCACACAATGCATTAACTCTACCTCTTAATTCTGCCTAATCTACAAATTTTATAATGTTGTCTATGTTTCATCCAACTTAGTGATAAAAATACCAACAGAATATGACTAAGGGGAAAGCTCTATGGACCTCTATAAGAAATCTAACTTGGTCTATTAATTAACATTCTTTAAATCCAAATCCAAGTATATTATCATCCAGTCCATATTATTCCATATAGTGCATAAGTAAGAGCATATACAATTTTATCAAGTACCTTGTGGAAATTGAGGTGTGTTGAGTCTACAACATTCTCCAAACTTATTATTCAAACAATACAATCCAAAAAGGAAACAAGGTTAAAAACTGGCAAGGTTTGCTCTCAACAAACCCACACTGGCCCTTAGTAATCAGCTGCTCTTCTCTGAAGTGTTCATAAACCAAGCACATGCAGCGCCGCTGGTGTAAACTGAAGAAATCAATCCCAACAATAATGGAACTGACATTTCTATAGCACTGGAAGTTTTTAAAAAATCCTTTGTATACATTATCTCACTTGATTCCCACAACAACTCTCTGAATTAACTCATCTGAGTATTATTACCCCCATGTTATAGATGAGGAAACTGAGTCTCGGAGGAATTAAGTGTCACAGAATTAAGCCCAGAGTCACAGAGCTATTAAGTATTAGAGGCAGGACACCTCACCTCAAGTACAGCTCTTGATAGCAACCTGCTCCTCTAGAAGAGAAGTGATTTACAAACCATATATTTTAAAAAGAGATAATGAGAATAACTTAACCTTATGAAAGGGAAATTGGAGTAAAAGCTTGATATCATATACCTCATCCCCTAAAAGTGCTATAAAATCACATGGAAAAGAAAAGGAAAAAGACTCTGGAAGGATACCTCACATTCCTATGTAAACAGAGCAACCAATGACAGTCATATGAACATGTGCCTTCTAGTAGGAGAGGACAACCCCAACACTTCTTGACTATATTCTTATAGAACAAAATAAAAACCTTCTGTAATATTTAAAAGTTACCAGGAAAGTATAAAAATTAGTTGTCTTTAACATCCAGCATAAAAAACCTATTATTTCAAAATATCAAGTTCTTTCTCTCTGTTGCTATGAATACTTCTATTATATTTCTTAATTTTGTTAATATTTTAAAAAAGAAAAAATAAGGACTTCAAAAGTGACCATATCAATAATTGTATTCTACTAGGGTGAATCATGAATGATACAATTCAAATCAATACTGAAAAATGAACTCTCTCATATGTTACACAGGTACAAGGTTCAATCCTAGAAGCTCTGAACCCGAGAAATGGAGATATTTTCTAACTACCATCAAAAAAAGCTCCTATTTGAAGGAGATACAATTAAGCTAAAATATGTGTAAAACTTTTAATATTAAAAAAGAGATTCAAGACACGTTGAGTGTTTGGTAGAGCTAAACACTAAAGAGAAATTAACATAAAATAAACAAGCCAGAGCAATTATAAAGAGGCACAAGTTAACTAAGGCTGTTAATGTTGGTTAAATGGCAAGCAATCCATTACAGCCAATGTTTAAATGTGTGTCAATTAAACAGGAGCAGATAGCCTCACAATTAGAATTTAAAGATTTACTCTTGCTTCTTCCATATCTTTTTACTGTCTTTGAAATGTGAATACTTTCCTTGCATTAAAAACCTCCCTCTGAAACTCCATACGTGAACTATCACCCTGAATTCAAGAATTTTTGGTAATTATGCCTCAAAGCAGGAGACATTATTACATTACATTTCTAAAGGGGCACAGAAAAAAGTTAGCATCACTGGAATTTCAAAGTGCTTGAGAAATTCTAAAACTTTAAGTGAACACACTAAAGAAATGCATTTTACAAATTGTGCAGAAAGTTAAAAACTAGTCCCAACCCTCAAGTAGCTAGTAGTAGCAGACTCCCTATTTCTTTTCAAGTTTTGTATTTACCCTTCGTACTATTTTCTGAGATTATTTCCAGAATTTGCTTTTTCTCCCAATTGTCCTTCCTCAAATAACATATAGCTCCTGCTCCAATTCTCTCAAAATTTCTACCTCCATTGCAACTTTTTACCCTCAAGTATCTTATCATCTAAAATTTTTATTGCTAACTTTTGTTTTCCCCAAAACAACTAGCATTTTCAACCCTTTTTGAGGCGTGTGGAGTACTTCACATATGTTGTCTCATTTGATCCAGACAAATGTACCCAGGGTGTAGGTACTATTATTAAAGAGTCAACTTAAGAGGTTAAATGACTGGCCCAGGATCTCACGGCAAAGTGTCTCAAGCAGAATTAAAATTCAGGCCTTCCTAGTTCCAAGTCCAGCACTGTACTACACCAACCAGTAGCCCAAACATGTATGCCTTCTCCCTTCCCGCTACTTCTCTCTCTGTCCTGCTCCTGACTCTTCTATTACAGCACATTCCTCTCAAAACTTCTACCTCCTTGCAACTTTTTACCCTCTCAAGTAGCTGATCATTTAAAATTTTTATTGCTAACCTTTGTTTTCCCCCGAACAACTAGCATTTTCAAACCTTTTTAAGGTATGTGGAGCACTTTACATTTAATCAACAGATGACACAATATTAGATACATTTAATATATTAAAAGTTCAAGGCATCAGCTCTCAGGAGTCGGTTTTTTAAAGGTCATTCATATTCATGAACTAAACATGTTTTAAAAAAACAAAATATGGTCAATACATATCTGATTAAGCCCCTAGTTCATGCCAAACCAAGAGGGTAAACAAAGAGAAGACATAATTTCTTCCTTAGTTGTCTTGCACAGTTGAAACACAAATATTTGCTGAATCAGTGAATGGATGAGTGTTCTGGGTCAGGCATCCCCTGGTCCCAAGTGCAGAACCGGGGGATTCTGTAAGACTGAATTAATAAGTAATATGGTAAAGAACCTCTTTTACTTGATAGCTACAAGAAAATAGGAAGATACTTAAAAAGACACTGATGAGGAGTGTAATTCCCCAAATCCCTCAGTTACCACAAGGAAGCATCAAGGTCAGTAGCAATAGTAACTTGCATAGAAGTGAGAAGACCATTAGTTATGAAGAACTATACCCCACATCCTTCTCTGTGTGGCCTTATATGGGAAGGCCTTACTTCACTCAGCCAAGCAGGCAGGATTCTGGTACTTAATTTGGGACCTGAGCTGGTAATTTGTCTCAAAAGAAGAATACTCTATTATGGTACTATCCATATCTTCATTCTGGGTAAACTTTACTAAGGGCTACAGAAGCCCCCTAAATTTTTAATGCCCCATGTCACCCAGTCAGCCTCTTAGAGTTCAAGGTCTAGAAAATACATATGGCATCTGAGTCGACTAAAAAAAAACTTTCTCTGAGGGATTTAAATTACTTTGTAAACACAAGCAGGAGTTGTAATTTTATATAGGTTTGTGCTCCAAAATGAGTATGTAAATCATTGTTTTGAACTCAGTAAAGCATAGTGAAACTTTTGACAAAAGGGAAGACACCAAACCATCAAATAAAAAGGACCTTTCTGTTTGACTCTGGCAACCACCCCCATCATCTTGATGTGAGGGGTACAGAGTCAATGGAACGGAGTACAAATTCTACACCGGATGCATACCATCTGTGTTACCTTATTCAATTAAGACACGTTTATTAAATGCTTACAATTCTCCAGGCACTTGCACGAGATGTTAAGAATACAAATATAGAAGAGAAACACTCTCAGCACTCAAGGATCTTGTATTGTTGCACACATATGCACACATATTGTTATGCACAACAACATGCACACATATTGTTAAGTAAACTGGGGGAACAGGAAGGGCTTCATGCAGAAGGTCTAGGCTAAACTTTCTTTTAACATACCAAATTAAACACAGTAGCAACAACCCTGCTTTATTTATCTGTGTCCGAATGTCTTTCTGCGCTCTTCCATGTTTTTCAATATTTAATTACAGTTCTTTTCTTCTCTTCATTTTTGCATTTATATTACTCACCTTTTGCACTCCATAGGGCTGCATGCCAAAAATACTGAAGAAAATAAATATAGTCAAGCAAAACAACAACAAAAAAAAATCATACATTGGCTATGTCAGAAAATGTATGTCACCTTCTGCATTGGTTGTACTCTTCTTTCCCATATTCTCCGGAAAACTACAATCCCTTCTATTTCTCTCTGCATGTATCCTTTCTGCAGACCCCCTAAATGTGGGTGACTCTGAAGATGTCTTGGCCCCTCTCTCACTACACTCTGTCCGTTGTAAATTTAATTCACTTGCATGTACTCACCTGCCACCCCTATTCTGATGAAAGATACAGAGAGAGGTGTGTGTGTCTGTGTGTGTGTGTGTGTCTGTGTGTGCACACGCAGCCAGCTGAGGGACAAGGAAAGGCCTTAAAATGAAAAGATCTTTATCTGTCCTATTCACTGGGAGAGCTGAGTCAGTCACTTGTCAAATGTAGTAAATACCATTGTTCCTCTTTATTCTATTTGGATAACCAGAAGTGACGTGTGTGACAGTTTTTAGAGAACCTCCTTAAAATACTAAATTTTACTTACCACTACAATGTTAAAGTATTTTCTTACAAAACATATGCCATGATATATGAATTTCTATAGCGAATTACATTAATTAATAGATGTAGAGCTACTCAAAGTCTACTGGTATATTCTAAGTTTACAACTTTTTCGATCTTTAGGTCATTCAACTTGAATGTTAGTGATGAGGCACTCAACAAAAACAAAATCTAGTTAAAGGCATATTTTAGGCAAGTAGATAGTAAAATGGTTAGAGAATTGGACCTGGAGTGAGGAAGACCTGAGTTCAAATCCAAAAATTGCATTTCATATATATGTATCTAAGAAAATTCAATGTCACTGACTACAGACACCCAAACCAATATATCCTTTCAATGTAAATTATATTCAATGTATTGTTTCTGCTCTCTTTAAACTCCATATATATAACCAAATATGCATGGAGTTCCAACAAATCCACCATTATCCAAAAAGGTGAGCTAAAAGACTCAATCACTTCATACAAGCTTTTCTTGGCTATCTGTTTTAATAAGTGAATTTCAGTGGATTTATTTTAAAATCCATTTTAATCATCATTCTCTTCACTCTTAACCAGAATGCTAACAATTTCCTCTATTCTTACCCACAACTAACCTTTCATGTACCTTAACCATAAAGACTATTTACTAGAAAAACTACTTGATCACCTCAATGGCATATATTTTAAAATGGGGCATTCTGCAAAAAAGAAAAGTGTATAATGCTTCCCTTGTGAGACACTAAGGAATATGAATAATAATTTGAGAACTCATATGGCTTTGTTATTACAGGGTTTATAAGATAAAGCTCCCAGAAGATTTAAAATCTTTTAAAAACCTGAACTGTAGTCAATCTGAATTTATTTGTATTAAAGATCCTTATCCAGATTACAAAAACAAAATTTATATGGAATTCAAATATATCCAACATTAAAACCTTTAAAGCAAAATCATATTATGCTTTCCACCTCATTAAAAGTCTTGAACCCCCATATTCCCTCTTTTCTGTCCTAAAATTTGAGTATTGTCAGTCCCTGAATGAACAAAATAATTTTGCAAGTCAGATGGCCTCTGGGAAATCACATCTAAATTAGCCCGCAAAACCGGGTAGGAAAATGTTCCATAAGGAAATGCTGCTCAGATACAGAGAATACCTCTGTACAAGCTATGCCAAAACTAATCAGTACAAGCAAGTAGTATTTTAGGGGGAGGAAGTCTCTTTACCATCATAATCATAACACATACATTACAACATATTCTCTCAGTTTCTTTATTCACAGCTAGAGTAAAACATGTCACTAGAAGCCTGAGAATGGAGTTAAAAATAATGTTTCAGGACTGTTCATTTACTGGGGTAGTGTGACTGAATAAGGGATGAAATTCACCTAAGAAAATGTGTTGGTTTTAAAGTAATCTAAGGAAAATAAGCCACATTCTATTTTTTCAGAATATGGAGCAGCACCAGAGGATTAAAAAGAGAAAACCAAATTTGTCATCTTTATTATATTAAAAAATAGTTCAATATTGCCTAAGGTTTAAGAACTACTTTCCTTTAAAGGTAAAAGAGGCAAATGTGAAGGAAGATGGCCCTCCTAAATGTATTAATTAACAAAGTCACAATTCAATTTCTATTAATGACATGTGTACACACTTCAGAAAATACTATAGTTGTAGTGCTAGAAAAAAACCCTAAAAACATCTAGTGCAACCCCACTCTTTCCTTCATTACTCAAACTTAAAAGCTTCTGGGCCTAATCTTAGAAATAATGCTAAATTTTTAGGAGGAATCAATTCCAACAGTTGTTAAGTGCACTTGCTATGTGCCAGGAACTGTGCTAAGGGAAGGAGATGCAAATAAGAAAAAGAGGCAGTCCCTGCCCTCAAAGAGCTTACAACTGAATGAAGGCAAATCAACACACAAAAAGAAGCTGAAGGGGAGATGGGGTGGCCACAAGGTGGTACCTGGCAGCTGTTTTGAGGCATAGAAGTTGAGCAGAGGTATTGGAGTTAGCTGAAAGGTTATAAAGGTTGGCTTTGGGAATTTAAAACTCTGCCCTCCAAATAAAGGAGAGAAGCAAATGAGGTGTTGAGTATCCAAAACTGAGTAAATCGGCATAGTGAAACTATTTCAGATGATCATCTGGGGGATGGGATGGGGGAATGGTGTTCCACATCAGCCAACTGAAGCAGAAGATAGTCATTATATTGTACAATTATATTATTAATGTATGCCAATGCAAACAAACCGACACATCTTACTAGTTAAGGAGAATCAAGAAGAAAATAAACATCTGGAAACACATGCAACCTTTTTTTTTTTAAATGGCAAACTCTTACTATACCCTAATATTCTTGAAATGATCACTTCTCTAAAATTACAAGAAACTTTTCAATTGCTGTGAATAATTTTGCCTAAATTCTGAAGTTCTGCCCATGGTTGAGGGATGGAACATTTGTTGTTATAAATTAAAATGGTTGGCATGTTTCTAGGAGTTTAGAAGCAATGCTCCAACCTATTTCTTGTTTTCACAGTTTCTGAGACAAAATCTTGTTGAATACCCTAAGACTTTCTAACTCAAAGGGTCACTGCAGATAGAATACCAAAGTTACATGGTGAAGGAGCCTGGGTAGATACAGAAACTTAACTTTGAACTTTTAAAATACCTACTATAACAAAATCAATCCCTAGAAATAAAAAATGATCACAACTAAAACATAGTTTTTTAATTAAATTTCAAAATAAAATACTCCAAAATTGCCTTTCCAGATGTAGTTCTCTTTAACGTTTTCCTCTATGGTGATGTTTAACATGGGGTCATAAATATAGGGGGGTGAGGTGGAGATAAGGGAATATACCATGAGCTTGTATAGGAAAAATTACAATTTTATTTTCACTAACTGAAATGTATCATCTTCTTCAATTTTGAATTTTAAAAAATGTATTCAGAGAACACATCCATAGGTTTCACTAGACAACAAAAGATATCCATGACACAAAAAAAGGTTAAGAACTCTTGTCCAAAATGAAGACTAACGTGTTTGTCACTCTTTCTTGGGGAAACCATAGTATTTACTTGCTTAAGGAAATAAAAGCAATTAACAAATATTTATTAAGAGTTTTGTGCTAGGCAATGTGCAAAGAGCTGGGGATACAAACACAATGAAACAATTATGTAAGAAAAATTTTAAGAGATCTTATTGGCCTTTTCTTTATAATGGGCTATAAGGAATAAATATCAGCAATCTTACTTAAAAACAGAAAAAATTAATAATGCCATTTATTTATAGAATAAAGCCCGTTTTCAATGGGGTGAGGGGAATGGTTATAAATTTCATATTGGATAAGTAATAATGCCTATTCTCTTTGAAAAAAAATCACATTTATTTCATGTTATTAAAGATTTAGTAAAAACCAGGAATTGAATTAAGATCACAACGAAGAATTTCATTTTGTTCAAGTATATTCTCGCAATGTTAAGTAGCATCACTAACACTTTATAAAGCCTGAACTTCTGGAAAGTTTTGAAACATATATTATAGTCGATCTGATCCTACCACAATGACTATAACCAGATCAAATTAATTCTTTCAGGTCATCAAGTTCTCTTTTAATAGATCATATTTCTACTTCACCAGTGATAATTTAATAATTTAGAGTTCAACATTTCCAAAAACCCACAATTTTACCCATAGGTACATGATCCCTTCAACACTTCAGTAGATAGCTCTGCAAGTTGCTGGGTGGCCAACCTCATGATGATATCCTCAAAACCAGAGGTGGCAAACCTGTGGCCTCAAGGTCACATGCAGCCTTCTAGCCCTTGGGCATGGCCTTTTGACCAAGTCTAAGTTTCACACAACAAATTATGGTAATTAAGGGAATTTGTTCCGTGAAGTTTGGATTCAGTCAAAGGGCCACACTTGGGGACCTAGAGGGCCACATGTGGCCTGGAGGCCGCAGGCTCCCCCCACCCCTGATTCTATGCTTTCACATATAGCCTTCCAGGGGCAGTGGAACTCTAGTAAACATCCCAGATGTCTAGCTCTAAGGTTCATCTTACACATAAAATTCTGGGATCTAGTTGGTGGGGGGTGGGGGTGAGGGAGCGCTGTGTAAGAGATAGTGGACAGTCAGTTCACTTAAGATTAGGTGTGCATCGTCTATACCCAAAGGCACTTTAGATGTCATCTAATCAATGTGCACCTTATCAGGAATACTATCTATAATATCCTATCTAAGCAAGTAGTCAGCTAGACTCGACTTAAACAACTCCACTAATGGGGAGCTCACTACCTCCAAGGCAAGACATTTCACTTTTGAATAGTTCTAATTACTAGGACATTTATTCTTATGTTGAGCCAAAAATTGCTTCTTTGTAACTTCCATCCACTGTCTCCAGTTTTGCCCTCTGGGTATCAGCAAGACAAGTGTAATCTCTCTTTCTCGTAACAAACTTCCAGATATTTAATGCCTACTTACTATCATGTTCCCACTAAGCCTCCTCTTTTTCAAGCTCAACCACCTCTAGTTCTTTAAACCTACTCCCATATGGTAAAGTTTCTAATAGCTTCTAATCCTCTCAACCTCCCAGCTGCCATCTTCTGAATATGGTCCAGTTTCCATATTAAAATGCGGCATCTGAACAGTACAAAATACACCAGATGCAGTTTGACCAGGTCAGAGTTCGTCAGGATTATCCCTTCCTTTGCTCTGGATACACTACTTCTATTAATGCAGGCTAAGATTACCATAGCTGTTTCAGTCGCTACATCATACTGCTGATTCATAATAAGCTCACAAACCAGACATCCCTTCCAGAATCAACATACCAATCACCCAGTTAGTGCTGACTTCTTTCCTTTATAATGTTAAAAAGCCTTTGACTTCAGTTCAGTTTAAGAAAAGCATCTTTCTTCCAATACAAAAACGACAATAAAAATGACATTGGTTCTTCAGCATCTATTCAGTTGTAAAGGGCCTTTTAATACTAAAATTTCTAGGCAAAGTCAGGACACCATATTGAAATATGCTCCCCAACCTTCTGTTTTGGTAAATGTATTTCACAGGGCCACTGAGTTACTGAGTCAGAATATTAACTTTAAATGAAATCATTCACGTAGCAAGAGCTAGAAATGACAAAGAAAAATCTCAATCTTTCCCTGGTATCTATGTGTCTACATATGTGTGTATGTATGCATGTATCTAACTATCTATCTACAAAGTATCAAGCGAAACTCAAGAAGGTAGACCCACCCCAGGCACATGAGAGAACGCTTAGACAGGAGAAGCACACAGATTTGGACGCGTTACAATCCCCATCACTGGAGGGAATAACCCACATGGAAAAGATCATAGATCCACTGGAGTGTTGACAATGCTATAGCCTCATATTATTGAATTTAGTGATACTTCGTAAAGCCATTAGAACAACAGAGCACATTTTGTGAATACAGTATTTATTTTAAAATAAGAATTGCCAGTGATTATATAGCGCTTTCTATGTGCCAGGCACGTTACCAATTGTTTCACAAATTTTGTCTGATTTGTTCCTCAAAACCTGGGAGGTGGATGCTATTAGTATCCCCATTTTACAGTTAAGGTAATTGAGGCAAACAGAAGTTAGTTAAAGTAACTTGCCCAAGATCACCCAATCACCAGGTATATAAAGTGGGATTCAAACTGAGATCTTTCTGACTCCAGTCCTGGTGCTCTATTCACTGCACCAACTTTTTAGAGAAAGTATTCTAGAATTTCATAACATGTCTTTTAAATTATTAAAAAAAAAAAACCCAACCTAGATGGTGGCCAATAAATGGGGTGAACATATCAGATTGATTAGATCACAGTGGTAATGAAATCAAAAACAAGGTTTCCACATCCACAGAGGTCCCTTAGTTGGTTCTGGTGCACCTGTACCTCCCCCAGCAAGTGATTTACAACCTGTGCTATTGAGCACCAAAAGGGGGCACCAGAAGGAGTGTAGAGATGCACCACCATAGAAGAACAAGACCTGTAAGCACCGTTAAAGATGGTCAAAGGACAGAGGCAGTGCAGTAGAGGGTAGAGGGTTGATTTTAGAAGCAGAGCTAGCTGTGTTCATTACTAGATACAGGATTCTGGACAAGACATTCAGCCTCACGCAGCAACTAATGAAGTGAAGGAGTCGTATTCGAAATAGAATCCTGAAAAGCTATGTCTTCTTTATATGGAAAGGACTTCATTGGGCTTCTTTTGTAGATTCTGATTTTTAAAAGCTATTTTAAGCAAAGCAATAATTAGGTAAGAGACAGCATGGAAAGAACACTAGACAAGAAGGCAAGATACAGCTCCAAAGGGGCAGCTAGGTGGTGCAGTGGATAGAACTCCAGACTTGGAATCAAGAGGACCTGAGTTCAAATCCCGCCTCAGACACGTGACACTAGCTGTGGGAACCTGGGCAAGTCACTTAATCCCAACTGCCTCACCAAAAAGCAAAAAGATATGGACCCAACTCCTGCCCCTGCCTTTTAATACACAACAGTCCCTCACTCTCTCTCAGCCTCAGTTTTCTTATACAACATTAATACATCTAATTCATAGGTGCTGTTGTGAGATAAAACCATAATGTGTCTCATCAGCTTTGTGGAGCTTAAAGCATTTTATAAATGACATCTATTATTTATAATTTGGGCTAAAGACATAACCAAATTAACAAAGTGTTCTTTTTTTTTTAAACCTGGCAATTTACTCATATTGATATAGGCTCTAAAGTGGTAATAATGATACCACCTAAAAGGTACACTCAGCTACCAATTCTCACTCAGTTGAAAGTTTACCCTGTATAGATCCCAGAAAAGGCTACTTGGCATAATTTTTCATTCTAAAATTTCACTTTTAAGTCAATTAATTATAACTTTGAACACTTTTTGACCTGTGAAAGCTGTGTTACAGAGTTTCCAGGTCAGACTTCAAAAACCTATTTAACACACTATAATATAGCTAAATTATGAAAATTAACTAGTTCTAATTGAGAACATCAAGAAAATATTTCTAAAACCTTTCCTTCCCCACTTCTGCCAGTATATGAGAAAAGGGTCCTCCTTCTCTTTATCAGATTTCCCTCCCCACGGTGGGGGCAAGAGGTATATTCTAGCCAAGGATTACCAGACAGCAGGGACAATTTCAGGGTTAAAACTTGTGGTAGGATGCTAGTTAGCTCTGAGAACAGGATCCGAGCTGAGGGACAAAAAATAGCAGGTGTAGCTAGGATTAGAAGCTCCTGCATCTTCGAAGTGGTGGCAAATTGTGTTGGCATTTACTAAGTTCCCTAAGTTGGCATTTACTAAAAACATGTTGGCAACTACTAAGTTCCCCAAGAATTTGAACAGAAATGGTCAATGGATAAGAACCGGCAGTTTTCAGAAGGAAAAATCAAAGCTATCAATTGTCACAAGAAAAAAAATGTTCTAAATCACTTCTTATTAGAGAAATGAAAATTGAAAACAACTCTGAGGTACTACCTCATACCTGTCAGATTAGCTAACATGACAGAAAAGGAAAATGACAAATACTGGAGAGGATGTGGAAAAAAATGGGACACTGATGTACCATTGGTGGCATAGTGAACTGATTCAACCAGACGGGAGGACAATTTAGAACAGTGCCCAAAGAGCTATACAACTGCATGGACCATTTGACCCAGCAATACCACTACTAGGTCTGTATCCCAAAGAGTTCAAAGGAAAAGGAAAAGAACATCTATTTGTACAAAAATATTTATAGCAATTTTTTCTGTGGTAGAAAAGAACTGGAAATTGAGGGGATATCCATCAATTAGGGAACAGCTGAACAAGTTGTGACATATGAGTATAATGGAATACTATTGTATTGTAAGAAATGATGGAGATGATGATTTCTGAAAAACTTGGGAAGACTAATATAAACTGATACAAAGTGAAGTAAGCAGAACTAAGAGAATACTGTATACAATAACTGCAATATTGTAATAATAATCAACTATGAAAGAATTAGCTACTCTGATAAATACAATGATACTTGAAAATTGCAAAGGAGACATGAAGAGAAGTGATGGATTCTGAGTGCTAATTGAAACATATTTATCTTCTTTCTTTTTTCCATGGTGGCTTTTGGAAATGTTTTGCATGATTCCATATGTATATTGGTATTGCATTTTTTTGTTTGTTTTCTCAATGGGTGGGAAAGGAAGTAAAGGGAAGGCAAGAATCTGGAACTGAAAATAAAAGTTTTTTAAAAGAGTATGAAGAGACTATATTAACATAAGCCAACAATGTGATACAACTACTAAAAAAGCGAGGACAAACTTATTCTGTACTGATCTGAACACAGGAGTCAGCTTATGGAAAATAACTGTACTCACCTCTCATCAGATCACATATAGAATACTGGGTCCAATTCTGGTTGTCAATGCTCTAAAATGGACATTAGTTCATCTCTTCTAACTCATACCTCAGCAGAGAATCCACTCTAAAATATACCTGCTTTATTAGTCTACTATCAGACTATTAGTAAAAAAAAAAAAAAATTACTAATTTGTAAAAATTAGACTAATGTTTACATTACTATAATGTAAAAATACATTATATAAAGTTAATACCTGTCTAAAGGTAGCCCCACTTAAAGGAAAAATTAGTTACAGTGAACCTTCCTTGCAACCAGTGAAATCTTCCATTCTGCAAGTTCTATGCTAGAATAAATTTAATCTCTATTACACAGAATAACCTTTCTTCAAATACTCAAAGTTTATCCTATTCTTTGCTAAACTTTCTGGAGATGATACAGAGGAATGAAACCAAGACAGGACAAAATCTATAGAAACTACCTTGTCTTCGCATCTCCAGTACCTTACACATGTCAATTAATGAAAACACATCTATTAAGAAACTACCTACTGTGACTGAGATACTGAAAATGCTTAATGAACGTTCACTGAACTGAACTACATTTCTTGAGAAACGGGTTTTTTTTTTTTAAATGTGGATGTTTAGTCTGAAAAATAGAAGACTAAGGGGAAATATGTTAACGGCTTTCAAATATCTGAAGACCTACCATAGAGTTGAGCTGACTCCTCCCTTAGTGGCTAAATCTCAGTAGTGGAATCAAGGACCAAGTCTACCTACCCTTGTTAGCTCAGGTAGAAGCTTGGTGCAAATGGAATTATCGGAGTAAATACCAAAACCCTCCAATTATGATAGTAGAAAAACTGGCTCTAGATTACTGCCATAGGTCCAAATATGAAATCCTTTACACGCTGCCCCATTGAAAGTTATATATTATCAAGTGTGTTTGCACCTTGTTATTCTACTAACTCTGCAATTTCAATGTTCTGATATAACTAGGAGTAACTGTAAACTTCACTACATAAAAGTTCTAGTTGCTTTGTCCCTGAGTAAAAATACAAAATTCTAAAATATTCTGCCTACAGGGTTTAGATGACTTATATTTATATGAGACTAAGTATCAAAAACCAGTATCACCATAATATAATGTTATGGAAATTAATTAAGCCAAATTTAGAAAGGCATAAAAACAATTTAAAATGTCATAACACCAACATTAGAGACAATAACATTGCCCTTCAAAATAAATTGGGAGGCCTTTTTTTTAATAAATATGCTAGATGAGTAAATGTTTGTAAATTTCAAGTTAAAGTCAAAGTGTTTAAGTCCTGCTTCTGGCACACATTGCCACAGAACATGAAAAAATCATTCTCAATGCTCTAGGCCAGAGGAGTCAAATACAGCCTGAGGGTCACAACACTCCCCAGTGAGGCTAAACCAGACTCAAATGTAATTGGGAAATATATAACAAAATAAATAAAAATCCAACAGAACATAGATAATGTTAATATGTGGTTTCTAAGTCAATATGAGGAAAGCAGGGATCCTTACATACAGCTTATTAGCCTTAGCCCCCTTTGCTATTTGAGTTTGACACCACTGCTCTCTTAGGGAAATCTCTAAGATTAAAAGTTGCAAGGGAAGCTATCAGCCTGCACTGGCACACAGTTTCCTTAGCTAGGAGTGAAATTACTGATCAAGTCCCTATCCTTTAAAACAAGCATAAAAATATTTGTTTCATATACATTTATACATACAGGAAGGAGTGAGATTCAGTCCAGACAAGTATGATACCAGGGGAAGACAACTAGACTTCCAAATTCCAGATTCACAAATTTAATCTGTCAGAGTGCTTTAATTTTCAGGTCTTATTCATCTACTTAGGGGCATTTCCTCTCAATATTTTAATGTCTGTACATTTAATATAAAAAGTTTTCTGAGCATACATTGGTCCAGTCCAGATCTGATACATAGTAATTTCAAATGAAAAAAAGATTCTGAGATGGAACCTCAGCAAAGACTGGATTTAATATATGCATCTTTAGCTCAATGATGCCAGAAATAAAATTTCCAGTCAACTTAAAGGCAATTAAAAGACACAACAATACCAATGTTAACCAGGAGAAAGAACAAAGGGAAAGGAAACAGACCAAGTTGCTGAAGGGCTAGTAAAAGGGTCTATTAAAAGTTATCTGTATTTGTATTGCAAATGATTATTCCCCACCCTAACCCTCACATCGAAATCACAGTTCCTAAGATTAACAGCATAACATCTCCAACTTTCATACTACTAGGGCAGCTTCGTACACCATTCACATATTACCTGCTACTTTCAATGTTTGTTTCGAGCTAAGTAAGTGAAATTTGTTTTCTACATCTCATAAAACAACCGTACACATAGCTGAATGAAAATGACTCACATCACTTACTGAATACAAAAGAAAATAATGGCATCATATGAAATGTTATGGTCAACATGCTCATGTAAACAGAGGATCCGTCTCTACCCAAATGACATCACCAGAATCCTACATCAGCCATAAATAAAAAGGTAACAAAGTATAAGGGTCTCTGTGCATATCTGAACATACTAGATGTGAAGCTGCTAAGTACATAGCATGTACTTAGTACATAAGTACTTAAGTATAAAATATGTACTTATAATACATATACATAGACATTAAGTATAAAAGGAAACAGTCTTTATGTGGGAAATCTCGAAAATTCCACAAGAATTAATGAAAATCTTCTAAGTAATAAAATTGATTTTTAAAAATTAAGTTTAAATGTACTTCTGAAGTGTCATGATACATCATCCTAAAGTAGATGTATATGAATATTTGTATGTTAAAGTGCAGATACATGCTTTTTTCATTAATTGCAATATGTAAGACAGAAACGACTTGCTAACAGCTATTGAAGAGTCAATGTTCATTTTAAGATACACCCACCCCATATTAAAGATGGTTTAAGCTGTGTTGAGATGAAAATACAGGAAGTACATAGAGACCCTGAGATAGAAGAACTGGAAAGAAAGCCTCATTTGGATTTTAAAAGGTGCTCTTGTGAAGAGTGGAAAATACCCATTTCACTCTGTACAAAATTTACACACCTAAATGGAAACCCAATCTAATCAGCTTTGCATGCATATTCAGCACAAGTAAAAACTGAATTTCAAATGAGCTAAATGCCAATGAAAATATCACCCAACTATTTGAACTATTACTTTGTAACTAAACAAATCTTTTTTTCTTTCTTTCTTTTTTTTTTTTTTAAATAAAAAGATTCATGATCCCTGCTGCCACCCAGTGCTTTAATACCTCTGGTGAAGAAAGTGGAAAGAAACAACTGAATATCAAGCTGTTGATCACTAATGTCTACCACATGGGGAAGAAAATAAGCATGTAAGTGTATATTCAATGAAAAAATAACTGTTATGAAATATTCATTTGAAAAGTAATTAAGCCTCACAATTGAAAAGCTAACCTTTCACAACACAAAGTAATCATGCAGCTTGGAGATTAACACATTCTGTGTCCTCTGGTGTTTATTACAATTTATTTAACACCTCATCCACTTTGATACTTGTGTTATTTATATATTTTCTTTGCCTAAAAGCCGAAATTTTAAAACAGCCCAAGAATATTTCTCTCCCACAAACAGCCAAACTACATGTTTGCATGTCACATAAACAAAAGAATAACAAACTATTTTGAACTGGGAGTTAGAATCCCATGCCCCGCCTTTGGGCAATTTTAGCACATCTAAAAGATTTGCACCTTATAAAATTCATGTACATCAGAAAATTCAGCCTACACAACTAGGATAGTTTAAAATGTATGCTTTCACAGACAACCAATAACTACGAACTTACATAATTTTACATAGAAAGCAAATGTGTGTTCTATGGTCTTTATGGAGACACATAAACTTACGTTGATATGCAAGCATTTTTTTAAGTTCAGAAGTTCTCAAATAATCCTATCTTAATCTTCCTAACATAGGATATCACATAATTAGCTCTTCTGTAGTCTCAGCACATAAAGAGAAAAGGGATTATTCATTAGGGGAAAGAATTAGCAGGATTTTAAGCTTCAATGGCCAAAACAGACTATTAGCTTTCATTTGGCTATTAGGCTGGAAAGCAGAGTGGTCTCTAAAGCATCACCAGCATATAACAATAAATTCTCAAAATTAGTCTTAACACCTGCTATTCTAATATTGAATACTGAAAAGAGCTGAATCAGCCATTATAACACACCCATTCAAGTAACACACTACTGATGTCACAAAAAGCCTTGACAGCTCATCGTCTTAGGGAGCCAAAGGTCACAAGATGAGTTAATAACCCATGCAGTGGGGTCCACTGCTACAGAAAAGCTCTGAAAGAAAACATTTTACACAAGTGGGCATGACAAAACGCAAAATTGTGAGCCTTCTTCCAAGTCAGATAAAGGAATTTTTAAACATTTAAAACAAAAGAGATATATGAGAAGCTACTCATTTAAGAACTCATTTCTTTCCACAAATGGCCTGCATCTCAAATGGGAAAGTTATCTGTCAGAAACACATGATTCTATGACTAACAATGTGTAGTCATGCACAGATCAGGACCAAAAGTTATTATAATGGTCTCTTCTCCCTCTCTGACCTCCATATCCTCCTGAACCTATGTTCAGGGAATTTTTGGGTACAAGACAAACCATACAAAATGCACCTCTGCTAGGAAAATGTCACGGGATTGTAGCAGCGGCAACATCCATCATTTTTATAGCATGTTAAGGTTTGCAAAGCACTTCACACATTACTCATTTCACCCTCACAGGAACTGTCAGATTATTAAGTGACTTGCCCAGAGTCACACAGCAGGGAAATGTTTGAAGCAGGACTTAACTTATACAAGGTATTCCAAAAGTCTTGAATTTTTGAAGCACCCTGTGTGTATTCAAGATTGTGCTTCAATTAAAATAAAAATTAGCAAGAAGGCTGAACAGTACACAAGTATATAAAATGGAGAGTACATCTAGGTTTTGATTAGTATGAATTACGAATCCCATTAAGTGGTAGACCTATTCGAAATCCCACTGTGTATTTCTATTGAGTTGGAACCAATGATCATATTTTATGTAACTGTTACATTGATTAGTATGAACTCAAATACATGTCACCACTTCAGGGGATTCATTATTCAGGAGATACATTATTCCCACCAGTCAGAACCTGGCTATTCCCGACAATTTTCTAACCTCATAAAGTAAATATGAATACTATTCCCTAAAATCTATTTTACAACACTTTGTACAATATTAAAAAACTAGAGGTATAAGTGGAAGGGGGGGGGGGTGTTTCCAGTATTTGAATACATGTGAGGCCTAACTTTTTTAAAGCTGAATACTGAACACTATGCTTTCTACCATTTTACCTTCCCTACATTTTACAAATGATGAAGCTGGGGCCCAGAAAGAAAAATTACTTGTTTAAGGTTATACAAGGAGTATGATTTCAGAAGTGAGATTTGAATGTACATCCTTGAATTCCAAACCCAATTATTTTTTTCCCCACTAAAAGCATCCTCCCTTCATCCTTACCTTCCTGTTTGTAACAGGAAGTGATATTGTTCTATATATTGAAATCATATGGTTGAGGGAAGAGGGTTCTGAGTAGTAAATAAAGATTGATAAGAAAAAGTAAACCAGAAAAGGTAACATGACCACTTCATAAATTTTTATATGAAATAACATAGGTCAACAGATATTGTAAGGTTGTGTCTCCGTTACAAAAACTGTTGAATGTTCTGCAAATTTTTTCAAAGTTAGAACTGACTGTACAAAAGACAATTACTGAAGTGGAGAAAATCAATTTAGTTTTGTTGATACATTATCATTATATACCTAAATAGACAATATTTTAAAACAGTATACAGATACATTCAAAGTGGTGACATAAAAAAAAAATGTGTTTTTTTTCTACTAGAGATGGGTTGGCTATGTTGAATTTTTTTCTTTGTTATAAAATTCAGTTTTTGTTCTTCTGTTTTAAAATGTATAACAATAATGCTTTTCAAAAATATTCTTTGTTTGGAGCAGCTAGGTGGCACAGTGGATAGAGCACTGGCCCTGGAGTCAGGAGGACCTGAGTTCAAATGCTGCCTCAGACACATAATACTTCCTAGCTGTGTGACTCTGGGCAAGTCACTTAACTCCAATTGCCTCAAAAAGAAAAATTCTTTGTTTAACAAAAACTTAGGCTTCAGATTATTATTCTACCTCACATATAAATTTATATTTCTATCAAGAAACAATTAAATACAACTTATTGATATATAA
Organism: Vombatus ursinus; assembly: GCF_900497805.2. Lineage (NCBI taxonomy): Eukaryota > Metazoa > Chordata > Mammalia > Diprotodontia > Vombatidae > Vombatus > Vombatus ursinus. Next base: position 19,504,507 of record NW_020954953.1, on the reverse strand, counting down.
CTTTAATATTCAATAAGATGAAATACTGGTTCAAGCTAAACTTACAGAAATCTCAGAAAGGGTTTGGAAAATTTCTCCAAGAGGACAAGGCACCAGGATGCTAACCATCAAAAACACTAGCATTTTTGCCTTCTAATACTGCTACCACTTAACAAATGTTACCCAGATCATTACACAATGTAATTGACTCTGACACAGGGATAAGAGGGAGTAGTCAAAAAAAAAAAAGTGGCAAAAAATTTGTATTATGAATTTCAGAATTCAAATTCTGAATTATTCAAACTTCAAATGTTTTTAAATGTTTTTTATAATTTTCTGCTTCTCTGCATACTTTTACATTCTCTTTAAGAATGGATTTTAGAAATTTCTCTGTGACACAAAGATTTAAATGTGAAGGGATAGGTTGTAGCTCAGCAACTCCCCTCATTAACTTTTAGTGGCAGATAAGTAAATCTATCAATATTCTTAACAGTTCCATATGAACCCACAATCCAGTCACTAAGCAAATAATTTCTTTCTCAGTTATGCCTTTCACTAAGCATTCTAAAATTCCCACCCAAATTTTGTGAAGTAGCTCTAGAGATTTGTGAAATCTAACATGAAAAAAAAAAAGCTTTAAATCCTGATGCCCAACATGTTGGAAAAGAGTTAAATGAATGATAAGGCTATGCTAGCAGTTTATAATCTAAATTTCATCATAATGATGACCAGCAAGGAGTCTGACTGAGGTCATTCATTTTCATAAGGAAGGAGTTCAAATCTCCCTTTTATAACTTAACTACAAGTGTGATACTGAACAAGTAACTTAACATTCCTGGACATCAACTTCCTTGTCTATATAATCAGGCAGTTGGACCAGAGAGCATCCGAGATTTCTTCTGGGCCTAGATATATGGAATGATCTTATACATCCTGGTAGCAATTCCAACAGTAGTATTGTTGGAAAATATTGGCTATTTTCTCTCTCTCCACTAAACACTATAAATGTTCAATTTTGGAGCCATTTTATTTTCCCTTTTAGTGAATTAATTCAGTGGAATATTTTACAAGCTGCAAAATACAACACCAACTACACCTCTTGTTCTGAAACTGAAGTAAGAATGACTCTAGATTTCTCTACTAGGGAGTACAGTTCTCCTTTTCTGGGAATAAGTTCTCCTTTTATAAATAAAAACCTTATAATAAGGGATGTGCATACAAATATTAACACATATACATATACACATATATATACTTACACATACTTTGACTATATCTATGTATATATCTATATCTATCTATATATATGTATATGTATAGCTATATTTACACACAAAAGTACACCTACCTAGGTATCAGAAATGAAAAACCACAAACCCAGTGACAGAGACGATGTCATTTAGATAATGTGAATCTTATGCTAGTTCCTGGATTCATTATAAACGAATCTTTTGGGGTTTTCCCCTTTTGACAAGTGCTTTTTAGACTGAAAAATGAATCATGAAGAGTAGGCAAGAAATGGGCACTTAACCTCTCTAAGCTTGCTTTACCATAGAAATTGACTTGAAAGAACATACACTCAAAGCCCATTCAGACTCAACTAAATTTGCTCATAAATAGAAATAGTATTTTTAAGAGTAGTACTTTGTCAACAGAAACAAAATTTCTACAAATTATTTCCTGGAAGGAATTATGGTTGAAATACAGTAATTACAGAGTGAAAGAAATACAATTTTAGCTTACTAGAAAATTAAGATAAATTATTTTAGGAGCAATAATTCCATAAACAATGAAAAAGGGACCAAACAGGAAAGGACATCTGTCACCGAAACAGATGCCACGTCATACATGGAACACAGTCCAATTATCCAACTAGAGAAAAATTTTTACCCAAAGATTTAGAAATTCTCAAGCAAAATAAAAATATATTCAACAAGGTCTTGATAGTGATTTAACATGAACATTATGCTTAGAAGTGAAGTGGAGAAAAACCCAAAAGATTCTAAATATTCAACCTTAAAAGAGAAAGGAATTAGCTCAAATAAGCCACTCAGAGTGTAGACCTATTCACTACTAAGAAAGGACTAAAGAGAAGGGGGTGGAAGGGACAGGAAGTCATCTCAACTCAACTCTTATTCAAAAACTATTATTTTTTCATCTTGAATAAGAGAGAAACAAGTGCTCTCCATAATCACACAAAGTGACCTAGCTCTCTTAAAGTGCTCCTTTAGATCAACAAAGAGCTATCACAAGCACAAAGTACGACTAGCCTTTCTCCTTATTCTAAGTTCTTACTTTGGCTTTACTAGAGACAAAAGTGATAAAGGCCAAAAGCCTCAAATAAATGTGTTAACCAAATTGTTTCCGGCTTTGGGGAATGTTTTTACAATCTTTATCCTCCTAAGAAAATAAGTAATAGACTAACACAAATGCTGACCTACCCTCACCAGCACAGCAGGGATTTAAGACTGAACTTAACTTCTCTTTGCTTAGAGGAAAAAAATAACCAGTGTCTTTAAAACTGAAAATCTGTGAAGACAGAAGTAATCTATTTCACCAGAGTTAGTTCAAAAAATTTACCACACTACTGCAACACTCTGCAAAGATCTTGTGTAAAATACTAGATGGCTAGTATTTTTGAGGAGAAAGAAAGTGTTAAGAGATGCTGTAACAATCCAGTATCTTAAAGAATCAACTTTCCTATGTAACAACAAATCAGTTCCAATCAACCTGGACTTGCCAACAACCTAAATCTATGATCACTTTCTCTTAGAGATGGAGAGTTCCGAGTAGCATGGTATAACACCACACTATTAAAAAACATCAGGCTAAATTTATATTTATAGAGAAAAGAAGTCCATTTTGTACAGTATTTTAATATAGAAATCTCACGTCCCCATTTAACAACTTTTCTATGGTCTTGTTGCTATAATAAAACCAAAACACACTTCAGAATTTTGTATTTAAGTAGAGACATATGTCATAGTTACTGATTTTTGCTGGACTGGAAACCCCAGATAGTTACCATCTGGGTTAGGAAGTGTGGAGGAGGGGAAGGAGGATTCAATTTCAGAAATTTCTCACCCATCTTTAAAGGTTGTTCTGCTTGGTTAGTGAAATTACATAACTCCTTTTTCCCTCTTTACTTTAACTCTTTTAACTAAAAGAGGTTTCTTAAACAGATCCAGCAGTCAGAGACACATTATGTGTTCCAGTTACCTAGCTTTTCAATTTTTCTGAGGGAATAGACAAAAACTAGTGCTGCTGGGCAAAAGGACAAAGAAGAAATAGAAAAATAAAGTTCTTAAAAAGATAAACTAAAATTTTCTACTTCAACCATCAAAAGCAATGTACCACATTGGGGGAAGAGGGGGCAGGGTCTGCATCTGGCATTAGTGGAGGGAGTACTCACAAACAGGAAAACTGCACACTTAAAAAAATGAAATAGGGCATGGAAGTGACCTAGGTCTCCAACCTACCTCCCCAACACAAAAGCCATGCCAGTGGAGAACAGACTGTTAGGTCTTACCAACTTGGAAAGGTTTTTCAATTGTAGGCCCTGGGATGGATTGTGTATGTTATCTGAGTACCTGCAGCAAGACTGAGTTCAGAAAAGCTCACTGCCAAAAGGTTAGCACAAGGTGATGAAATTTTTGCTCACAAAAACTAAAGAAGACTATGACCCCTCCGCATCACAGCAGATAAACAGAGAAAATGGAGGCAGTCCCTACAGGAGGGGGAAAAAAAGTATGTAAATTAGGCAATTTATTGTAAAGTGTTTGGCAATTTTGGTGAACTTGTATTTCTTCTTCTTTCCAGAAAATGGAGATGCAGTAGTTTAAGCCATAGGAGGTCACATAAACTTGTTAGTAAATCTAAGTACACAATTAAGAAAAAGATCAATGATTTCTTTAGGATAGGGAATTCCACAAGCAAAAACTCCCTCCACCGAGATAGTTGCTACAATCTAACTCCAGATCAGCAATAAATCCTAGTGAGGTTTCTAAAGTGAATAAATGTTGAGAGACTTCCCAAAGTCTCAAAATTAGTAAAGTATCAGAACAATTTGAACCTCCTATCTGAGCAAAATGAATCCATAAATTCACCTTCTTTCATCCCAGAACCATAGGATTTAGCACTAGATAAAAGCATATAGATGATAAGTTACAGTGGGAATTATAATCTACATCTTTATTTCTAGCACTATAGAATATAGTATATGCTGCAAAATAAAAGAAATATTAACAAATCTAAAGAGAAATTTTGTATTTGACCTCATCAACTTTTTAAAAAAATTCTTTAAAGAAAAAAAGAATTTAAAAAAGATGTCAGGTATGGTATGGTATGGTGACTAAAAGTAGGAGAGTACATTACAATACTATAATAGTGGATTATTTAGGCAAAAACATGTTATTTAGTTATGTGAATACATAAGACCAAACTTGAGTTTTGAAGGAGAGTGAAAGTATGACTAGAAAAATGTGGATAGTTCAACTACCCACTATATTATTTTGCCTACAAAATACAGTTATCACAAAATACCAAGCTTGCAGGACATTAATATGTAGTGAACAAAAGTATTGCCCTTCACTGGAAAATAAATGCAAGGCAGTATCATTCAACTTGCTTGCCAGTATCCTAGCAATTTTAAGTTGTGCACAATAGAGCAGAACATTAACTATCTACAAGTCTCTCACAATCTGAAGATGATTAAACTCATCAAATTACAGCTTGTAAACCAAACAATGATAAGAATTGTCAATTACCAAATGCTACAAAGCAGATCTGAGGCACTGAGAAGAAGGCAGGAAAAGTCAGGATGACAACATGGTCACCATAAAAAAAGAAAAAAAAAATCACAAACTTGGCATCATGCCTGATCTGCATAACCACTCAAATTGATAGCTGATAGACTATTAGTCCTAAAAAGACTGCCAGGGGAACTCCAGGGTTTTCCTGTAATTCCCCCACATTTTTTAGGACTTAGCCGTGTTTTGCCACAGGTTAAAGTTCTGTGCTATGGTTTAGGTTCACTGGTCCACACTGTGAGAGAGCACAGAAGGCTTCCTCTTAGAATCCCTTATTTCTGCCACTATTTAAACCCTGTTGCTAGACACTGTACTAAGAACTAGGGATACAAGGAAAGGTAAAAATCATTGGCCATGCCATCAGTGAGCTTTTCACTCTAACGGAGAAGACCATATGCAAACAACTAAATATACATGCAACATATTCGGTTGTGGAAATCCATGCATGGAAGGCATGAGTAGATAAGAGTTTGGGAAAGTCTCTTGCAATAGGTGGGATTTGATCTGAATCTTAAAAATGTCAGGGAAACTAAGAAGCTGAGGAGTGGGAGACAGCCAGAATAAGAAAAAGGGAAGAGAGATGGAGTGCTATGTTCAAGGACCTTGTTACAAGTAGGCCAGCTTCAATGGAAGTAGAGGGAATGGAGCAGAGTAATGATAATTAAACTGGAAAGGTGGGAAGGAGCCAGGCTCAAAAAAAAGACCTTGACAGCTTTCTGGAGCATAGATTGAAATGGGAAGAATAGAGGCAAGGAAATCAATCAGAAAGATATTGCAGTAGTTTGAAAGGGGTGATGGTAGCCTAAATAAGGGTTAAGGCTGTATGAGTAGAAAGAAAGGGGGCATAAATACAAGAGATGTTGTAATGGTAGAATTGATAAGATTTGGCAACCGACTGGATATGTGAGGTGAATGAGAAGCAAAGGAGGACATTAAGGTTGGGTGTCTCAGAGGATGGCAATGTCCTTGACAATAATAGGGATGTTGGGAAAGGTGGGTGAAGGGTGGTGGGGCAGAGACTCGAACTGGTGACACAAGACTGAACTCAGGGGGAAAAAAATAGGGCTAGATACAGATATGGATGGATGTGAGAATCATCTGCATACAGATGACAACGGAACCCAAGAGAACTGAGTTAAAATAACAAAGAGGGAGAAGAGAGCCCATGAGAGATCACTGGGGGTGGGTATAATATGGATAAAAAAAATCAGCAAAGAAGACTGGGAAGATACCCTCAGAGCAGGGAGAACAAGGAGAGAGCAGAGTCAACCTAGTAAGGAAAGAGTATCCAAAAGGTGTCAAATGCACAAGTGAGATCAAGTTCAAGATTGAGAAAAGGCCATTAGATTTTGATCATTATAAAAAAAAATAATCACCAGTAATTTTGGAGACAGCCATTCAGTTTAATGATGGGGTTAGAAGCCATATTGCAGAGGATTTAGAGAAGAAGAAACAGTGGATGATTTTGTTGAATACTGTAGCCATAAAGAGAAACAGCTATATAGGGCAATGGCCAGTATAGATGGTAGAATCAAGTGAGGTTTTGCTTTGTTTAAAGAAAATGGGAGACATGTGCAAGTTGGCATCAGGAAAGAAGCAAGCAGACAAGGAAAAATCAAGGATAGGAGAGGGAATAGCACTGGTGCCAAAGAAATTAGGAGGGGAATGGGATGAAGGACACAGGTAGAAAGCAAGGAACAGGGCCATCTCTTCACGGGAGGACATAGTGGGGGAAGACATGCTGGATGATGTGAGAGGGGAAAGAGCTGGAAGAAGATGGTTAATGGGAAACTGCAAATTCTCTCAATTTTTTCATTGAAGTTATGAGGCAAGGTTGTCAACTGAAAGAATCTGGGAAGGTACCATGGGAGACTTGATGAGAGGAGGCTTGGAACAGTCACTCTGGAGAGTACGACAGCACATCAATCAAGGAGGAGCAGAACGCTGCCTTGCTGGACGAAGGAACAGTAGGGGATATGATACAAAGAGATAGGTTAGATCTCCTCCAAAATGCTGCTTAAGTGCCGTTTTTCTGATGAATCTCTCTGATTGCTCTGCTATCTACTGGTGTCCTCTCCACCCCATTCAAACAATCACCCCGTATTTATCAACTATCTGTTTTACATATGCTTATTTGTGCATGTATTCTTTCCCCAAGAGAATGTAAGCTTTTTGATATCACATACAGTTTATTTTTCTCTTTGTATTCCAGCACCTGAAACAGTGTCTGTCACATGGTACAATTTTTTAATAAATGCTCGTTAATGGATTGATTCAAAGACAGTTGTGATCTAGGTAAAATTTCAGACCAACACTCAGAAATCAGATACCTGAGAAATAACAGGATCTTCTTAAGAAGGTAATTAATCTATAAAATCATCAAGACACAGGTTTTAACAAAGTAACAGATGACCTTCAATTAGGAATAAGATATCCATGAGCTTGTTACACGTAAGGGATTACCTTAGCAAAAAAACTTCTTCTGGGGGGCAGCTAGGTGGCTCAGTAGATACAGCACCAGCCCTGGATTCAGGAGGACCTGAGTTCAAATGGAGCCTCAGCCTCAGACACAACACTTACTAGCTGTCTGACCCTGGGCAAGTCACTTAACCCCATGGCCTAGCCAAAACAAAACAAAACCAAAACAAACCAAAAGAAAAAAACCCAATTTCTTCTGAAAGTTCATTATGCATTTAATAGTCAAGTGCATGAGGGCTCAGGAGTAGGAATAAATGAGTCGGTATCAGAAAGAAGGGGGTGCTACGAAAGCAATCTACCTCCCTTCCATTCTATCCCCAAATTTGTGGTATAATCTTCTTATACTATTTACAGCATAAGAGTTTGGTCATTTCAAAACTGATTTGTATTGTTATTATTTTGGGGTTGTATTTGTTTTTCATTAAGTCCAATTGTGTTTACTTATAGTTCCTGACCTCCTAGAACAGGTAAGAAAAGGGAAGCAATGATATGAAACCTAAACACTATTTCAACAGCAGGGAGGTTTTTATATTATATGAATCCCTTAAAGAAAACACAGAAATGCCCTGCCAAGAAAACCTCAATATTTATTTGTCCAAGAAACTGATTGTTTTTGTTGTTGTTTGGAAGGTGGCACATACCACTATTTAATTATTTAGAATGCTAGATGAACTTAGGAATGACTAGTAACTGTGCAATAAGCACCTGGTATTCAGTTCTCTCTAAACCTCACCTATGGAGAAAGAAGTCAAAACTGTAGGAAAATGAGGGGGAAAGGTCTCTTGCTGTACAGCCGGAGAGATGATAGCATGTTCATGCTATAAAGCTCAAGCACTTACTCACAGGAAAGCCCCTCAAGGCCTTCAGTCAGAGACTAATTTTAGAGACAATTCTAACAAGCTGAAACGTAGTTATCTGGTTTCTCAAGCACCGCAAGTGTGACATTAGAAGGCATGGGGATGTAAGGTTGCTTTAATGCTAGGCAAACTATAAACTTACCTAACCAAATAATCACATATCAAGAGATGCAGAAAAAGCTTTTGACAAAATATGACACTCATTTCTGTTAAAAAAAAAAGACACTAGAAAACAAAGAAACTTTTCTTAAAATGATAGTCTCTGTACACACACACACACACACACACACACACACACACACACAGAGCTATCATTATAAGTAACAGAGAAAAACTAGAAATAATTTAAAAAAATAAATTCAAGGAATAAAGAAAGCTGTCCACTGTCAATTAATAATATAATAGTCAACAATATACATTTACTACTATATGTCAGGCACTGGAGACACAAAAAGAAGCAAAAGACAATTCCTGCCCTCAAGAGATTACAATCTAAAGGGTGAGCTAGCAAGCAAACAAATATATACAAACAAGCTGCTGCTGTTTAGTTGTTTTCAGTGAAGTTTGATGGTTTCTAACCCGTGTGTGTATGTGTGTGTGGAGGGGGGGGGGGTATTCCTTGGCAAAGATACGTTTGTCATCATTTCCTTCTCAAGCTCACTTTACAGATGAGAAAACTGAGACAAAACAGGGTGAAGCGACTTGCCCAGGGTCACACACCTGGTAAGTGTTTGGGGACAGATTTAAACTCAGGCCTGGCACTCTATCCACTGTGTCACCTAGCTGCCCCAAACAAGTTATACACAGGATAAATAGGAAATAAGTAAAAGAGGGAAGGCACTAGAATTAAGAGGTGTTGGGAAAGGCTTCCTATGGAAGATGGGATTTGGGGGCAGCTAGGTGGCGCAGTGGATAGAACACTGGCCCTGAAGTCAGGAGGACTTGAGTGCAAATTCGGCCTCAGACCAAACACTTGACACGTACTAGCTGTGTGACCCTGAGCAAGACACTTAACCCCAACTGCCTTTAAAAAAAAAAAAAAAAAGATGGGATTTTGAAGGAAGACAGAGAAGTCAGCAGGAAGCATCCTGGGCATGTGGAACAGTCAAAGAAAATGGCCTGGAGTCAGCCATTGTCACCTCTTCTGTTTGACATAATATTAGGAATGCTGGTCATAACAATAACAAAAAGAAAGCGAGGGAATAACCACAACCAAAGAAGAAACAAAATGATCACTTTTTGCAGACGTGACAGTGTACTTAAAGAACCCTAAAGAGTCAACTAAAAAATTAATTGAAACAATTAATAATTTCAGCAAACTTGCAGCATATAAAATGAATTTACACAAATCATGAACACCTCTATATAAAAACCAGCAGGAAAAGAAAGAAAAACTACATTTAAAATTGCTATAGAATATGTAAAATACTTAAAGAGTCTAGGTTCCAGGACAGGAAAAAAAACTATATAATTACCAACAACTAGAAACAACTGAATACATAAATACAGATCTAAATAATTGGAAAAATGTAAAAGCTCATGGGTAGATGTGTCAATATAATAAAAATGACAAGACTACTTAAATTTAATACCATACCAAAATACCAAAGAATTGTTTTACAAAACTAGAAAAAATAATAATGAAATTCATATATAAGGAAGAAAAGGTCGAGAATCTTAACAGAAATAATGAAAAGAAGTAGGAATGAAGCCTGGCAGTGCCAGATCTTAAAATATGCTACAAAGCAGTAAATATGAAAACAGTTTGGTGCTGGTTTAAAAAAAAATATTGATCAGAGGAACAGCTTGGGTATACAACATATAGAAGCAAATATATCTAGTATCTTACTGTCCTATAAACACAAACATTCCAACCACAGGATAAGGACTTACTATCTGACAAAAACTGCGGGCAAACTGGACAACAGTATGGAAGAAATTAGGTGTAGACCAAGACCACAAACATTGTACCTATGGATACGAAAAAAGCTTCATGGCCAAACAATGTAGAAAGGATCCCAGAAGATAAGATAGATAATTCTGATTACATAAAATTTTAAAGTTTTTGCAAAAACAAATCCAATCTAGTAAAGATTAAAAGTAAAATGTTAACTCAGAAAAATCTTCTCAGTAAGTTTCTCTCATAAAGGTCTTGAGGAACCAATTCATAAGAATTATAAGAATAAGAGCCATTTCTCAATTGATAAATAGTCAAAGGATGGGAACAGGCAGTTCTGAAGGGAAGAAGCTCAGGCTAGCACATAACATATGAAAAAATATTTCAAATCAGTATTAGAGAAATGCAAATTAAAGCAGTTCTGAGATTGTACTTCCAATCTATCACAATGACAAAGATTAAAAAAGGAAAAATAATAAATGTTATAAGGGCTGTGGGAAAACACACCTCAATTCATTATTGGAGTTGTAAAATGGTACAATAATACTGGAAAGCAATTTGGAATTATACACAAAAATTTACTCAACAGTACATTACCCTTTGACCCAGTTACAGCACAGCTAGGCCTATGTGATGGCAAGAAAAACTGTACGAAGGATATCCATCAATTGAGAAATGGCCGGATAAATTATGGCATATAAATATAAGAAAAAGGTAATTTCAAAAAGAAAGAAAGACTTATATGACTAATGCTGAATAAGTTAATAAGTTAAGCAATAAGTTATGTTAATAAGTTAAGCAAAACTAAAAGAACAATTTATATTATTACATTAATATTATTAAAATGAAAAATTCTTGAAGTTTTATATAGACTGATGAAGAATCAAATCAGCAGAATCAGGAGGATGATTTATACAATAACAAAACCAGTGAAGAAAACTATGATCAATACAACGAACACTTGTGATTCCAGAGGACTAATAATGAAACAATGCTATCCATGACAGAGAGCTGATGGATTTAGGATAGAAAATGTGTGTGTCTCTCTCTCATTCATACACACACACACACACACACACACACACCCCCCTACCTGTGTAAAGGCAGTGCGGGAATTTGTTTTGCTTAACTGAATATCTGTTACAAGAAATTTGCTTTTCTTTTGAGAACACAGTGAATAAAGCATTGATTGGGCCTGGAGTCAGTAAGACCTTCAATCTTCAAAATCTAGCCTCAAACACTTCCTAGCTATGTGAAGACAGACATGCCACTTAATATCTATATAACTCAGTTTCCTCAAATGTAAAAAGGGAATAGTGACAGCCCCTACCTTTTTTTTTTTTCGGTGAGGCAATTGGGGTTAAGTGACTTCCCCAGAGTCTCACAGCTAGTGAGTGTTATATGTCTGAGGCCGAATTTGAACTCAGGTCCTCCTGACTCCAGGGCCAGTACTCTATCCACTGCGCCACCTAGCTACCTCTGACAGTGCCTAACTCACAGGGTTGTTGTGAGGATCAAATGAGATCATTTGAAATATTGCAGCCACTTTCAGTTAAGGTTACTCTATTATTAGTTTAACCTAATTATTTTACTTTGTTACAAGAGATCTCTCAGTGAGTACAGGTTATAGGTAAATGTCTGTAATGTTGAAAGAAAACACTTCAATAAAATAACAAAAAAGAAAGCACAGAAGGTAGCTAAGAGGTAAACAGACATATTGACTATAGTAATAATAGTAATAATGATAGCTGATTGGATAGAAAACTTAAAGAATAAAAAAATATAAAGCTAAAAAAAAAAGGCAGAACATCGTAGAGTCATTTAACATAGAAGCAAAGAGCCAAAGACAGGTTTAGGGTCCCCAAGGACATTACTGTTGTATTTCAGGCCTTTAGAAAGATTTTCATTTAAAATAGTTAAAATAATAGGTTTACATTCTTTGAAAGGGTAAACTTTACTCTCAAGGGGAAAAATGGCTAATCCAGAACTACTTACTCCCTGGATGTTTCAGAGTTGAGGCGTCCTTATATTGTTTATATAATTTATACTTACACTGCACTTTGTTCAGAGGTAGCCTACATTCACAGTCTCATTTAGGAAATATGTATTCAGAAATGGAAGTGGGGCAGTCATGTAAGAAGAGAAATGAGTAACAGATGGACAGACTGAGTGTACCACTGGTAAGCAAAATACACACACACACACACATGCATATATGTGTATGTGGATATGTATGTATGTATGTATGTATGTATACAGTCCAGAACACTGGATCCCTCTCTTTCTCTCTGAAAGGTTTTGAGGAGAACATAGCCAAGAATAGCACAGGATGTGAAGATGTAGATGGGTTGTAAACAACACAAACTAGAGAAAAATCCACATCAATGAGATCCCATATCCAACTGAAATATTGGGGAAAAAAAGCACTCATGTCAAATGGTAATTAACTAGCATTTATTAAGTGCCTACTACGTACGAGGCATTGTGCTCAGCACTAGAGATAACGACGGCAAAACACGGCCTCTGCTCTCAGGGAACTCGGTCTAACGGGGAGAAAACACGAAAGCTATTACGAACAAATAAGACAGAGAAAGAATAAACTGGAGGTGGTATCAGAAGCAAGTTAGTAGCATTAATGAAGATCCTGAAAGGCTTCCTGAAAAAGGTAGGAATTTAGCTGAGACTTGAAAGAAGTGAGAGAAGCCAGGAGGCAGAGATAAGGAGGGAGAAAATTCCAGGCATGGGAGACAAGCCAGGATTTTCACCCATTATCATTTCCCTAGTTATCTCATAACAGGTATGTGAAGTATAAGAGAAGTTAATGTTCCATTTAACAGATAGGAAAACTGAGGTTCTAAGTCATTAACTGATTTGCCCACTGTGACTCAGCTAGTCAGTGAATGAGCAAGGTCTAAAACACAAATTGTTAATTTAATGTTTATTGTCAATCTCATGTGATGATATTCTGCCTTTAATTCATGTCCCTATGATATAATATGTTAAACATAAGAAATGGAATTAGGATAGCTAGGTACAAGTGCTGTTTTTTATCTCATATTAGGAACAGGGCCATGGACAAGTCACTTAAGCTAAGTCTGGAGTAGTTTTCCCCCCACAAAACGGGAATAATAATACTTGTACTATCTACTTCACAGAGCTGTTGTGAGGAAAATGCTTTGTCAACTGTAAAGCAAGAGTTGTTAATGGAGCAGAAGTAGGTGTTAGAGGCCCCAACACTGTACTCAAAGTCACAATGGTTCTTCAATACTATCAGCAAAAGCTATACCCTATACACACAAGGAAAATTCTTTATGTGTTACATTAAACGTTCCTATAGCCGAATAGCATAGGAGCAACCTTATTACAGAACTGGGAAGGAGGCCAAGCTGCTTCCCATGGGACTCTTTTGAGTCCCTCTCTCCCATAAAAAGTATTATATCTCTGGAAACCAGGGTCCTGGGACAGCATTGTGTGTGGGTGTGAGTGTGTGAAGGGATTGCTGCTTCTCCAAATGCTATGTGTCTAGGGCTCCCTTGGGGAGCTGGCACCAGCAGCTACTTCAAGTTCCCTATGTAATTTACTAGAGCTGCATTGGAGACGCTACTTGGGTCAGTTAGATTCCCCATAGTAGCACCCTTAGTAGCCATCACTGGAATCTCAGATCAATTAGAAGCAGCCACAAGGGAGGAGAAGCAACGTTACCACCGCCTCCTCCCAGCTACCACCTCTCCAAAAAGAATCCACAGTTGCCTCCAATAAATTTGGATAACTAGATTTTGAATGCTATATCTTCCTTAGTTCCTAAGACAGTGACAAATGTACAGTGTGTGTTATAAATAAATGTATTTTTGATGACTCAATCTGAGACTGAGTTTGTTGCAGGATACAGTTGATAATTCCATGCACTTATATTTTTGGTCTCAAATATCAGGCAGGTTCCCTATCCCTGGTTCTCATCTTTTGGACTCACATAAAGACATAAATGAATTCGGGATTAAAGACGTATTTTTCCATCTTAGCACCTTTGGGCTGGAAATGGATGAATGGAATGGAAAGCTAAAATACATTCTCATCAATGTTTGGCAAGTGAGAATTCTTAAAGTTTCCAAAGGCAGCAAAAAGCAGGATTGCATAAACTGCATTTATTTGCACCAAAATATACTTCTTTTTAAACAGCTTTTCATACCATAGGACCCATAGTCCAAGGAGATTTCCAAGTACCGATGCAACAGCCTTCCTGCTAAAGTACTTGAAACATGATAGCGCTCAGTGGGCAAAGCCAATTTAGAGGTATCACTATTTTTTATCATTTACTGACACACTCTCATTGTTGGTCTCAGTTGAAGTAGTTCCTGAAGCCCAGAAGAGAAGGAAACTTTGCTCAGACACAACTTATCCCAGGCCTTTGAGATGACTAGGTCATATCCCTACAGTGTTTTGCATAGTACTTTAACCAATGCTAATCAAACTCAAGTATCATAAAATAACCAATAGAATTTAACTCTCTTAATTTTGGTCCACATTTACAAATCCATCTGATTACTTACAAATCTGCAACTCATCTAGTAGTCTGAAAAGAGTGCATATGAGACTAAAGGGTCAATGAGTTGCCCATGGTCATGCCCATGGTTAGAGGAAGTATCCAAGTCTTCCTGGTTCCAAGCAGGCCTTCTATACAATGTATCCTTGCTGCCTCGTTATTTAGGATATCCCACCAAATTACTTAATGGTGTACACTAGGGTAGTTTATGAGAGGACAAAGACTACTTTATAACATATTAAACTCAAGATGGACACTTCTACAGACAGCAAATTCTCAACTATTTCTACAGCTAGATAACTGACAGCATGGTTAACCAAAATCCACATCTTATCCACAAGCCTTCGTGTAGCCATTACTTTCAAATTTCTACTATATTTGTGACAATCACTAACAAGTAATTTCCCCAAATTAATGAGACATCTGGTATATGGTGGAGAAGCAATAGTCTTAGAAATCAGAAAGTCTGAATTCAGGTCCTTAACTCTACCATTTATTTAAGCAAGGTTATTTACCTCTCTGAGCCTTAGCAACCTAATTTAGAAAATAAGTATAATTCATAATGATATTTATATTATTTACATCCTCACACTGTAAAATGAAAAACATCTTTGTCAATTCCTGTTTGTCACCTCCCTCCCCTTATTGCCATGTTTCTTGAATCCAGTGACACTGGCCTCCTAGATGTTCCATGAACAAGAGAATGATCTTTCAGCTCTAGGCATTTTCTCTGGCTGTCCCCAATGCCCTATAATGCTCTCTCTCTTTTCATCTCCTCCTCTTGCCTTCATTCAAGATCCTATTAAAACCCACTAATTCTAGTACTTTCTTTTAATTCACTTTTTTTTTAAGGCAACTGGGGTTAAGTGACTTGTCCAGGGTCACACAGCTAGTAAGTGTCAAGTGTTTGATCTGAGGCCAGATTTGAACTTAGGTTCTCCTGACTTTAGGGCCGGTGCTCTATCCACTGTGCTATTTATCCTGTATATAACCTTGTTTTTACATATGTATTTATTTCTTGTCTTCCCCCATTAGATTGTAAGTTTCTCAAGGGGAGGGCCTATCTTTTGTTTTTCTGTTTCCCCAATATTCCTAGCACAGTGCCTAGTACAAAACTGTTCATTTGTTTCAGTTATGTCCTACTCTTCATGACCCCTGAGCAAAGATACTGGAGTGGTTGGCCATTTCCTTCTCCAACTCATTTTACCAATGAGGAACTGAAACAAAACAGGGTTAAGTGACTTGCCCAGTAAGTCCAAAGCCACATTTGAACTCAGGTCCTCCTGACTCCAGGACCAGTATTCTATCCACTGTGACACCTAGCGGGCCCTAGTACAGAGTAGGCACTTAGTAAATGCTTACTAGATGAAAATGATCTGTAAGGTCCTTTCCTGCTCTAAATCCATGATCTCTCTGTATGCAAAATTAAATTCAAATCAAATATTAATTAAGGAGCTATTATGTGCTTTGAACTTAGTATACAAAAGCCAGTCCTTCCTTCAAAGAGATTTCCAGGGAGTATAGGGGTATGGGGTAGGAGAGATGTATACGGATAAGCACTCTGTTAAGTCATAAAATGCTATATAAAGAGTTGCTAATATTACTACTTAGCTTCCCGATATGGCCACCTCTCCTTGACTCACAGTGTAACGAGAATGCTAAAATGGTCTTAACAACAATAATATCTTAGATACGATAATTTTCAAATACTTTACATTTATTTTCTCATTATAGGAATAAGCATGGAGAACCTAGAAAAAATATAATTAATCCCCAAATGGTCAAAAATTGACTACTTACATCTCTCTAAAACCGACGGGCACAGGATCAGACAGATCAATGAGGAAGAACACGTCACTGCTAAGATTTGCCCCTACTAAAGCTACTTTGTGATGACCTGCAGTTTCCTATAACCCTATACCCTCTTTGCTCCCAGCACATTTGGTCTATGGAGGAGGAGGGGCCAAGATTACATTGCCACTTCAAGCAAAAAATATATTTTGAAATAAAAGTCCTTGCTACATCAACATGCTGCTAACATAGTAGGCACTTCCTCGATGTCTACTGATTCAAACAGAATTGAATAAAGAGCGGACCTAATAATGTGACCTTCTGCAGTTCTAAAAATAAAAAAAATAAAAATAAAAACTTTAGCCCTTGATCGGTAACTCTAAATTGGGAGCTGAGTAGGAAGGCAAGATCACACAGGGAAGGGGTTAAAACCCCCCAAATAAAAGAGCAACAGAGCAAATCTGACTGCATGTTTGAAAAAGCCTATAAAATGTTACAAGCAAAACAGGAAAGCTTGTGTTAATAATGCATAAACCAAAGGAGAAAAAAGCCACCCATTTAATGGAATAATGCTTTTATCCTTGCAGTTAAAATGAAATAAACCATGACTATTAATCTAGTAAGACCATGTAAAAATGTAATTTTTAAAACATTTACTAAAAGGGGATAGTTCAGTAACCACTCTAAAAATCAAGGCCTTGTGTACAGCAGCATTCAAACGCTAAATACCAATCTCCCGTCCGTGGAGGCCATTACCCACCCTGTCTCCATAGCAACCCTAACAGTGTGCCTGACTTCAAAGACAAAGATGTAATTTCAGACTTCCAGCAGCCAGAGGGAGTGGTAAGAATATTCTACCCAGGCGGTGTCAGCTGATGATAAATTATAAAAATATCCAGGAAGGTTAGGAGGTGGATTGTACCACAGAATTCATATTCCTGGGGGAGACTTACATTAGTCAAACACACTCAGGGACAGCAAAAGAGTAGAGAAGTAAACAGGAAAGAATCTCGATGGAGTCAGATTTTTTTTTTTTTAAATTACACAGTGCAGAGTTCTTTTGCCTTCCTTCTCTCCCATTCCCAGGAAGTAAAAATAGCTGGGCTCACGTCCCCTTTCTCACTCGGATGGAGAGCGGCTGCAGATCTCGCTGCACGCCCGTGCCAGGGGCCAGCTCTAGCTCTGAGCCTGCTTTTCTCCGTTTGCCAAATGCCAGTGAGCCAGCTGAGGGAGCGGGGTTCATTTCTGCATGGAAGATACTGGGGAGAGACCCTCGCCCAGGGGGCTTTAAAAATCTAACCCATGTTATATAAGCTTTTCACCTCCATAGAGTCAAGAGTTATTATTATTATTATTATTATTATGGGGGATGGGGGTAAATACACAGAGAGGGGCCCTCAGCAACACAAAAGACCCGTCCACTGCCAACTTTTAAATTTGCTAGTCTACAGATTCTAGTGACTAAAAATAACCGTAAGATGAAGCCACGCAGATTTGTTTAAGTTACAGGCTGTCACTGACAGGCTCTTAGTCAACAAAAAGTAACTATCAGTCCCAGCTAAGAGACAGCCCCACAAAATCCCATTAGGAAGCACCAAGTGTGTTCTCAGAGTAATAAAATACAAAAACGGTCAACTGATTCGAGGCTTAAATTCTCTTTGAAGAAGCTCTGCTGGGAAGAATTATAGTACTGATATTGGTGGGTTGTTTTTAAGGAAACTATGAAAAGAACAGACACCTCTTACCCATAGAGGTAACCCTCATTCATTATGTAGGATTCTCTCTCCCCCCTCACTATTTCTCCCCTGTTTCTCCCTCCCTTTCCTTTACTCCCTCTTCTCCATCTCTGTTTATCTCTCCCCTTCTCTCTCCCCATCTGCTTCTTTGTCTCTCTTTCTCTTCCTTCCTATGTCTCTCTCTCCCCCTCTTCTCTGCTCTCACCCCCTTTTTTCTCCCCCCCTTTCTCTGCTCTCTCCTCCTCTATGTATCTGTCTTTCCTCCTTCCTCTCTGTACTTTTGTTTCTCCCTCCTTTCCATTCCCCCTTTCTCTCTCCTTCTATCCCCCCATTCTCTTCTCCTCTCCTTTCTCCCTGTTTCTCTCTTCCCTCTCTCCTCCTGTCTTTCTCTCCCTCCTTCTGTCTGTTTCTCCCTACCCTTCCTCTCTGTTCTCTTTTCTGCTTCTTCCTCCTTCCTTCCATTCTCCCTTTTCCTTTCTCCCCCTCCCACTCTCTTCTCCTCTCCTTCTCTTCCCTCTCCTCCTGTTTCTTTCACTCCCTCCCTGTCTCTTGTTTCTCTCTCCCCTTCCTCTCTGTTCTCTTCCTTTCTTCTCTCTCTCTATTCTCCCTCTCCCCTCATCTTTTTCACTCTCTCCATCTATCTGTTTTTGTCTCTCTTTCTCTCCCTTTTCCTTTCTTCCACTGCCTTCTGTTTCTGTCTCCTCCTTCTGTCTCTCCCTTTCTCTCCCCCATTTCATTCTCTTTCCCACTTTCTCCATCTCTCTCTCTCCTTTCTCCTACCCCCCGTTTGTCTCTTTCCCTATTTCTCCATCTCTCTCTCTTCCTCCCTCTTTCCTCCCCCACCAAGAGTTCCTAATAAGTCCAAGAACTTGTTTTGTATTTTAAAAAAAAAAGATAACTATTTCAATAATTGGTTTCCTTTGTATTTTATTTTATGCATTTAGAAACATTATTCTGAGAAAGGGTCCATAGGTTTCAGCCTACTGTCCAAGGGGATTAGGGAACAGAAAAAAGTTAACCCTTGCTCTAAATGAACCTTTTTTCCCCTATGAGTAGGAGTGGTGGGGGGCAACAGCAGGAACTCTTTGGAACTCTGCAAGGAATGGACCCAGTTTGTGGTGACCTTTGCTTCAAAAAACAAGTCCCATAGAAAACAGGAAAATAGTAACAACAATCATTTCACATTTACATCTCACTTAATCAAGTCAAGAGGCATTTACTAAACACGTGTTAAGTGCTGGGTCTACAAAGAAACAACAAAACTAAAAACAAACAAAAAAAACCTAGCACTTAATAAAGCACTTTCAGATTTACCCTGCACAGGAGGCAGTAAAAGTATTCCTACTACCATTTGACAGATGGAGATAATAAACTGAGAGTTAGAATGGACGTTAGGGGTCACGTTAGGTTTAGTCCAAACTCCTCCAACTCCAATTTTAAAGATCAAGGCCCAGAGACATAGGTGGTTTGCCCATATCACAATGGTACTATGTACCATAGAGCCTAGATTTGAACACAAAGTACTTTCATTAGAAATCTAATGTCTAAGGGATTTGTCTGGTCAAGCAACTGGTAAATGGTTGGCACTACCTATTTTATTGTCTGTCCATCAACCTTATGTCTGGGTTTTAAGCAGATTAAACAAAATGGCACAACTGATAAAATGCTACCACAAAATATGATGCCTGAGCAACTTCTATAGGTAATAGTAACCATACTATGGAAGGGATGGACTTTATCTGTATTTGCCAATTATTTTATAAGCCTTCTATTAATTTTTAAAAATCAATGTCCTCTGCCCCAGTTATATTATTAGTTCATTCCAATGAGAAAATATATTTTTAAAAGCTACCATGAACTCAGTATTGCTTTCAAATCAATATAATTTTATTAATCAAAACAGTGCCTAGACACATTTGATAAAATGCTTATGTAAATGGGCATGAGGTATATTGTTTATTCAATCCACATGCAACTTTTTGCTTATTTAAGAATCTGTAGACCCTCTTATAATATAATAGCCACTCTCAAGTCTAGAGCCCATAGGTTGGAAACCATTGGGTATGTTGTTTTCCATAATAATATGAACGGTTTTACATTGCTTTTAAATTTCTAAAATGTTTTCCTTACTCTGTAAGGTAAATAGTACAAGACTTCAACCTAGGACTCATCTAAGGCCAGTGCTATTTCTACTAAAACATGCTAGATCACAGGTTACTAAAAAGGCCAAGCATCTGTTAGGTAAGTTCTGAGGATACAAGGTAGATATCTACGTCCTGTAAGAAACACATCACCTGTTTTATAATGCATTCAGTCTAAGAGAAAAGAATTAGATGAAGAACTTGGCTCAATCAACAGCTGTGTACAAATATAACCCTTGAAAATATCGTGAGGCAACTGTGATCCCAAGCTTGAACTGACTGGTGGCACAAGTCTAGCTAAGGAATCCTGAACCCAGAATCTGGTGACCTGAGGAATAGAAGCCACATACAAAACATATAATAGTCTTATGCCTCCCTAAACCAAGAGAGGAAAGCCAATTTTTAAAATAGCAAATTTCCATTACCAAGTGTTATGTACCTTATTTCACAATTCGTTTTTTCTCCACTACAAGGATTTTTATCATACTACATGCTAAGCACTGAAAAAGTCTAATGACATTTATGTAAACTCAATAGGTGAGAAGCAAAGTTGTACCTCCATGACACTGGGATCTAGCAAAGGCGAATGCTAAGTACTTCCAACTTAGAAGAAAAGGTAACCATTTAATATGAATATACTACTGAAAAGGTATCAACTAGTGTGGCTTTGATTTTTTTGAACTACTTGTAAAAAAAGGGGGAAAGGGCTCATGTAATTATTTTTGAAAGAACTATTAGAGATATGATTTTAAACTGCCACCTACATGTTAAAAAATTGTTTGAATATGAATGGTTATAGCCCTCAAAAGGCCTTTTCTACCAAAAACAAAGACAATGAACCACTGCCAGCCTTGTCTTAGGAAGGACACCAGGCTTTCCCAAGAGGTAAGCAGTACTGATGCTTGCTTACTGGAGCATTCAGTAAGTTTTAGATATCAGAGGCCATTTACATTGCCAAGAAAGAAAAAAAAAAAAAGGAAAAAATATTAACATCAAAAGCAAGATCTTGTACAAGATATTAATTTTTTAAATTTTGAATTAGGATGTGCTGCACTGAAATCACTGGGGACTTTGACTGGATTTAAAAAAAATACTTAAAATACATAGGGGTAATTTAAGAACTACAGAGAATGTTAATTTTCCATGGATTTCAGAGCTTTAATAGGCTCATTATGTTCTGAATATGATGCACTAACAATTCAGATAACAAAATAGACATTATTGTTCATAATCTGAAGTAACATTTTGAAGGTAAGTTTGCACGTTGATTACAGATGCATTCCTATAGTTGCTATTGAAAATATTTTTGAAAGAAACAAAAGTTAAGAGATTTGTGAAGTGATTAGGCATAATAGAAAAAACATAGGTTTTGTACAGATTTTGGTCAGAGGGCCTAGGCTTGAATCCCAACTCTGCTACTTAAAAGCTATACGAGCTTGAATGAGTCATTAATCCCTGAGACTCAGTTTCTTGGACTGTAAAATAATAACCCTGCTCTAAATTCTATGATCTATGAATTTATTTGAATTGCACCAGTAATTTAAGCATATTTTATTTCAGAACCACTGTTTTCAGTTTTATAATGATCTGAGACTCCTTTTCACATAAAGTCTATATCAGTTTCCAAAATAAAACTTCCTCCCCAAAAGATTTTGACCATGTGCAATTTATTTTACTTAAACATAAGCATCCTGTAAATAAAATCCCATTTATTACACACTACAAAAATTAGTATGACAATCTCATAAAATATATCATATATATCTATATGATTATATATTATATAATGTATGAAAATTCAAATTCACAGAAAAAATAAATTAGTTGATTTGGGGTACACATAAGTATTCTTCTTCTTTTGGGGGTGGGGGGTGGGTATGAGGCAATCGGGGTTAAGTGACTTGCCCAGGGTCACACAGCTAGTAAGTGTCAAGTGTTTGGTCTGAGGCTGGATTTGAACTCAGGTCCTCCTGACTTCAGGGCCGGTGCTCTATCCACTGCGCCACCTAGCCACCCCTAAATGTTTCATTTGTGTCTTTTGGTTTTTACACAACAGTGGCTTGCTGATACCACCCCCCCTCTCAGAGTATCCTCTTTTTTTTTTTTTTGGTCATTCTTAGGCAATTGGGGTTAAGTGACTTGCCCAGGGTCACACAGCTAGTGTTAACTGTTTGGTCTGAGGCTGGATTTGAACTCAGGTCCTCCTGACTTCAGTGCCAGTGCTCTATCCACTGTGCCACCTAGCTGCCCCCAACACAGAAGTATTCTTGATCTCCAAAATGAATTCTCTGCAGAAGTATGCACAATTTCGGGGGTCCATTTAGAAAAAACAAAAATGAATTTGCTACCAATTTTCAGTAACACATTATGTAAAGAAAGGTAAGACTGCAAGTAGATTTGAACCATTCTCTTTTCCCATATGAAAGAGATCTTTGAGATTTTAGTCATGTCAGTTTTCATTTTCTGTTTCTGTACTTTAAACCACAGTAATAGTAACTTGCATCCAGCCAGGCTGAAAATTTACATTTGCAGAGAAATTCATTATTATTAGCAAATACCAAGTTGAAGGCAGATGTATTCCACTAGGAAAATCTAGAAGGGCCTATACCTCAACTGTGCAAATTAGCTTATGTCAAAATGCTAATTATGTAAGAAATCAGGCTACATACTGTAAACAAATATATTTTATGTATGCTTTGTGTTAATTTCTCAGATTTTGTGTTTTTCCTATTTTAAATAATTAGTAGGTAAATTCAAAAAAGTTGGCTGGACACATCTACTGCCCTCAAGGAGCTTATACTCTAGAAGAGAGGGGCCAAACTTGCTGCCAACAGGCTTGAGTAGTATAGCCCCAAGGAAATTAAAATGTGAATGGGAAGTGTTTAACAAAACAAACAGAAATGCAATATAACATCAATAACGTTCATTTGTGGTTTTCTGAGTCAATATGGGATCCGCAGGGATCCGGTTTCTATTTTAAGTCTGCTATCCTAGTCTAGAAGCTTAGAGTTATAGATCACAAATGAGATAATGCAAGTAAAGCGTTTTACAAACCTCAAAATGATTTATAAATGTCAGCTATTATTACCGAATAATAATAATAATACTTAAGAACTTACATTTAAGTCTTATAGTTTTCAATTATTTTCATTTCAACTGTCTCATTTGATCCCTAAAATAACCTCCAGAAAAAACAGAGAGGTTGCTTGGGCAATTATCGTGACTTTATGGCTACAACAAGCGTTTATCAAATACCTGCTATATAGAAGCCACTGATCTAACTAAAAAAGGTTAATAGCATATGAAACCTGAGAAAAATGAAGAGATGGCCACATTTTTAAAGGATACTGAGAGGCTGGAATGTATACAGTGGGCATCCAGGATGTGAAGGGAACTGGAGACCATGTCAAAAGACAACTAGACAAAGAAACTGAGAATATTGGGCCTGGTAAGAGAAGGCTTAAGGAGGTTTTAACAACTATACTTTTTGGCCCCAGCAATGGGTAGAACTTGTATAGAAGCAGATATAGACTCATTTTATGAAAAAGCTCTGTTTGGGGGCAGCTAGGTGGTGCAGTGGATAGAGCACTGGCCCTGGAGTCAGGAGGCTCTGAGTTCAAATCCGGTTTCGTGATACTAGTTGTGTGACCCTGGGCAAGTCACTTAACCCCCACTGCCTCACCAAAAAAAGGAAAAAAAAAGAAATGAAAAAGAAAAGAAAGAAAAAGAAGAAAAAAAGGGGGGGGGGGGAAAGCTCCATAACAATCTAAAAAATCCCAAAGGGGTATAATGAGGTACTTTCCCATTAATAAAGGTCAACTAAGGAAGCTGGATAACCATTTGCTGAGCATGTTATAGCAAAAGGGAGAGGGAGCATGGGGAATGACTATTTAGATATGGATTCATCTAGATGACCTCAAAGACCCCTTTCAATTTCCGAGATTCAGAGATTCTATGCAGGAGTGAGGATGGCATGATGAGTCAGGAATAGTCAATGAAAACAGTGGGGGCAGGTGAAATTTATTAATCTATCTAAAAGTTCTAGGGTACAACTTGACCTAAACAGTCTCATTTCCTCCTACTGAGCTTAGTGAATACTAGATTGGCCATTTACAAATTTGACCATTGGGGGACTTGTGTATAGTTCACACATCAATAAGCACAACCACCTCTGGATTGAAAGAACAGCACTAATAATCAGGGTGAGAATGCTTGAAAGGCATTTTCTCTGACCAAATTACCACCTTGAAAATGACCTCATTCAGGAAGCAACATATTTCCTTTAATTAATGTCATCTAATGAATTGGGATGTGAAAAGCAAAATTCAAACAAGCATATTTTCCTATACTAATTCAATTATTCAGACAGGCCTCAAAATTCACTGACTTAGTAAAATACTTTTGAATCATGTAGTCTGTTACCCAAGAGGTCATCATTATTCGTCTTGAAATGACAAAAAAAATCATGGACTTTTGCTACCTCTGGTCTCCTTCCTATTCAAGTAAATTTCAGTAAGTCAGCTATCATTATTTCTAGATAATTTCAAGGATTCTTATAAAAACCTTCCTCAGAAAATGAGAAAGATTGAAGGAAAGAAACTCCAAGACTAGGGAGGTGATAATCCCTTTATCCTCCTGCTTCTTGGTCATACTCTATTTGTGGTAATGTACTAACTTCTAGATTACACATTTCAGGAAGAGCACTGATACACTGAAGAGTTTGGGGAGGAGGGCAAACAGGCCAGGTAAATGCTTCAGGATCACACCATGAGGAAAGGCTGAAGGAACTGGGAATATTTGGACTAAAGAAGAGAGAACTTTGAGCTTATGAAAGCTTTCAAGCTTGTCATGTTGAGAGGGATTAGCCTTGGTCTTCTTTGTGTAAGAGGGCAAAACTAGGAATAAGGGATAGAAATTGGAAAAGAGAGATGCAGATTTGATAAGGATAATCATAACAACGAGAGACATTGAAAAGTAGAATGGGTTAGCAAGGGAGGGAGGTAGTTGGACTTCTCTCACTAGAGGTCTCCGAGTGATGATGTCTAAGGGGTTCTTACTCAGGTACCAAGACTAGTTTCAATTCAATTCAACAAAGCCGTATTAATGTCCCATGTGCAAGGTAGCCAGGATGCAAAAGATTAGAACGACCTCTGCCTTCAAAAAGCTTTCATTCTACTAAGGATACAACATGTACACCAGCATAAGAGAATAATGACTGGAGTGACAGGAAAATGCCTCATTGACAAACCCTCTCCTGAAAGAAACCGGGCATTCTATGAGACAGAGTTAAGGACAGAGGGCACTGTGGACATGGGAGACACAGAGGGAGGGGATGGAACGATGTGGATGCAGCAGGACTGCTAGTGGGTCATTTTGACTAGAACTCAAAGAGTATAATATGAAATAAAACTGGAAAGATAGGTGGAAAGTCAGGTTGTAGAAGGCTTTAAATGTCAGGATGAAGAGTTTATAATTTATGCTATATGCAACAAAGACCAATTAGATTGGCGGGACAGGGGTGACATGGTCAGATCTGTGCCTTAAAAATATCAACGTGGCAGCTTTGTGGAGGATAAGACGGAAATGACCTTGAAGTCCCTTTTGACGCCGAGTTTCTGAGATTCTGTGAAGCCTGAATTTTTCAGAAGAAAATTTACTACAATCATTTTAGGTTTTTCTAGCCATCCTTTTGTAATGGCTATTCCTTACTCTGGCTGCCTACTTATTTTAATCTAGATGAGAAGACAGGAAGGGTAAAATAAAGGTCAACTTAAGTCAGTCCATTCTGCTACCTGATAAAATTACCCTCCCCCCACCCCAAAATGAAGTAACAGAATCTAAAATTAGAGTTCAGGATTATCTAGAGAATTAATGAATCTCAACTATTAAAGCACCTCTTTCCCTAACTATGAAACACAACTCCCCTCTTCAACCTGGTTCTTGATCCTCCCCCTTTCTCATCAAATTAGCTCAAACTTAAATATTTGCACGTTTATACATGCTGATTTACTACCCAGGAGAATACAAGCTCTTTGAAGGCAGGGACTGCATAGTTTTTATCTTTGCAGCACCCAGCTCCTAAGCTTAATTAATGTGTATTTAATTAAACTGTAATCTTTTTGAAACAGTCGTTGCATTTCACAATGCCAAGGCTGAAATTGGCAATGCAGGACAGTAGAAGATCGTGTGGGGGTTGCTTCAATATGTCACCATTCAGCATATCACACACTGGTCAATTATGTACTCTGCCATTCTATACATTTCTAAACATACCGTACTATGAAATAAAATAACAATGAGTCCGAAAGAGTGGCAGGGGTGGAGGGGGAGATGGAGAGATGGAGATAGGAAGAATGGAAGACAGGCAAGGAAGAGGTCCTTAACAATGGACCATAAAGTAAAGCAGGGAGACATTTATCTACCATTCATGAGAACTGGGTTCTAATCCAGCCTCAGCCATTAAATAGCTGTGACAGAGCAAAGCACATAATCTATGTCACAGTTTCTTTGTCTGTAAAATATGAATGATTATTACAGTCAACAAAAACATTTCCTACCTCTTTCTGCAGATACTTTAATGCTAAAATTATATAGCAATGTTGCTCTTACAGCAGTCAACCTTGGCAAGAACTATGGCTGGTAGTTTTATTTCTTGCTTGGCAGACTGTAAGGTTATCAACACTAGCAGTCCCTTGGCTAAAAAGAATTTCAAAGGTCATTGATATCCACACAGAGGTAACACAATTATACACCAAATTGCTTTGGTCAAGGTATTTGGGCTGCTTAACCCCCTAGTAGCCCACACAATTGCACCAGGGGCAGGAAGAATTTTTATACTTCCATTTTCATTACCGTCGAAAAGAGAAAAGAAATCTGGCCAGCCAATCACAAGCAACAATTTTAAAAGCCCAGAAACATTTCATAAACTAGGAAAGCCAAAGAATGAAGTGCCCCTCCAAATTCATTTTCATTGCCTGGTAAGCCCAAGTTCTAACTTCCTTTCCCCTAGAAGACAATAAGAAGAGAAAATAAGAATTTTACCATGTAATCTACCTAGAAATACACTGATAAAACTTGTTCTACAATGTCCTTTTGTGATAATGCAAACATGTATCATACCTTTGGAAATTCAAGTTTCTTACAGTAATACAGCTCATTGGTTCACGGATTAATTATGCAGCAAGCAAAAGAAAACAGAACCAAAAAAACTTAAAATTTGAAGGAAACTGGAGTCAAATAAACTTACAAAGTTGGTATTCTGAGGGGGAAAATTTAAAGCATTCAATGGAAGTTCAAAAAGAAGAAGACTTAGGCTTGATGTAAATAAAAATGTATTAGCAATTATGGCTGTCCAAAAGAAGAATGGACTTGAATTCAAGATAGTGACTCTCCCCTTACAAAAGATCTTCTTTTGAAAATCTCAAGTATTTTGTAGAAGGCACTTTTGTTCAGGTATGGACAAAAAGATCTCTTCCAACTATTATTTTGTCAAAAAATACTAAGTGCTCGTAAAATTCAAGCTGCTCTTTATTATTGCTGGTCTTAATTTCTCTATCACACTCTCCTCTAATTGTAACTGGTAAAGAGCCAGTATATTACAGGGATGCGGGGGTGTTGGACTTGTAACTCACGAAGTGCTAGGTTCAAATCCTTCTACTGATACTAGCTGTGAGACAGTGGACAAATCTTGAGCCTCAGTTTCCTAATCTGTAAAATTAGACCATCAATCATTCCATATAGGATTGTTGTGAGGATCAAATTAAATAAGTGATCAAAGGTATGCTGCAAATTTTCAATTTTTTTTAATATAAATGTATGTTGCTGTTGTTATTTCCACAGAGATAAAATAGTAATGCCCACAAAATGAGCAGGTAGCAAATACTAATTTAGGTTCTTATTTATTCATCTATTATAAAAAGATAATGAAGAAAAATCTTGTGCCTTGATTGTACTTGTTACATTAAAATGCTTAGCAATCTCAATTCTTAGTATAAAAAATTCAGTATGAAATACAAAAATACGGAGATTCAAACATTTTCGTTTACTATAGAGAACTAGTGATTTTAATCAATGCAAACTGGTTATTTTTTAAACAAGAACTTCTTAGCTCTAATACAAAATGTAATGGGACCCAAAGTCATTAATTTGTAAACTGTTCTTCAGTGGATCAGTTTAATTAGCCAATGTTTGGTACTTAGATACTACAGTAATTTACTGAATTTCACAAACAAATTTTACAAACAAATTTCACAAACTATAACAAATATTAGGTTCTCTTTGCCTCCAAACCACATTTTTTGTTCCTATTCCCAGTCCTTTACCCAAGAAGAGAAATTATCATTTAATGTTTGCAGGGTTTAGCAACTATTGTTTAAAAAAAAAATACTAGTTTTGATATAAATGTACTTATTCATAATTCAAAGTAATTCCTTGGCCTTGATTCTCTAAAAATTCTAGTCTATAAACAGAAAGCAGTGAGTAACTAACTACAGTATTGTCTTAAAAAATGAAATGTGCCAAGTCCTCCAAGAAATGAATGCTTTAAAAGAAAAATTAGTCTTCTCTCTCTCTTCAAGCACACAGAGACATTCAGAATACTGAGAAGAAATAAATTAATCAAAGGAAAATGTAAGTTTAAATGGGATAGAGGTTGAGAAGCTATAATAATGATGATAATAATGATATATATCAACTATGGGAGACAGTCTCCAAATAAAAATGGTAAAAAAACAAACAAACAAAACTAGCTTCAATTACACAAAGGGATATGAAACAATATACAATAAAATTCAATATTGTCTGAGGAATGTATCATACCGTACAAGAAATGACACTACACTGTTCTAATGATGGTCTCAGTGAGCATCCAACTTTTCTCTAATTTACATAATTAAATTCATGTTTAATTTTTTAATTAAATTCTCTCAAACTCAGTTCAGATTAGGGAAAAAATGTTCTATAATCAAGGTCTTCACAACTGTTTATGTACAACGTATTGTCGTTCATTCCATAAATAAAAATTGACCTATACAATGGATAAGACAAGACTGGGGTATGAGGAGAACTGGGATGGTTAAGGGAGAAAGATTATAAACTGAGATAACCCTTGGCCTCATGGAGTTTCCAATCTAATAAGGAAAATAGCATGTATATCAAAAAAGTTTAACTATAAATTTCCTTCTGTTATAGGACATAAGTCTAATGACATTTTCAATCATGAAAATGTTTTTCTCTGAAAGTTCATGCTTTTTGTTCCTTCCACCTTCTAATTTTCAGATAATTTTAAAGTAACTTTATGGAGTTTGCAAGAACAACGTAAGAAACGATCGTTCTAGTGCAACTAAAGTCTACTAAGTACTAAGTTCTCTGGGACCATATCTTTCTTATCTTTATATCTCCTCCACAACATAATGCACGATACTTATTAGCAGTTTAGTAAGTGCTAGATGAGGATCTTCTTCCTCATCTGACTTGTACTCCAACTTTACTACAAGTCTACATTCCTAAGGGTCCCTTTTGTATCTCTCTACTGCTTCCACAAAATGCTGCTTGGCCTCCAGAGTACAATAATTCTACCACTCTGGCTCTCCTGGTCTAAACATGGACATAGTTCACCTTTTCCATAGGAGTTGATTATTTTTTTAAGGAGATCACTAGCTACTAAATGGAAAGAATAAAACCAGATTACAGAATAAAAAATTACCATGTTATAAAACGCAAAGCATCTCCACCTAAAATAACCTCTTAATAAGCCATAAAAGGCAACTTCCTGAACTGACTAGTTCCATCCACTTTCTCTGGCTTACTTAAAACCAGCTTCTGATTACTTTTCACTTTGAGACTATTGACCCTCTGACCCCTCTCCCCGCACCAACCTCTGGACAGTACTTTTAGGCACCATTAGTCCACCACATTAACCACATGAGTCCATCCATTAAAGGTAAGAAAGAAAGCCTTCTTCATAAGGCTTCTATAACCAGGTTCCATATCAATGCCAATGGTTTCTGCATCCTATTAGTCACCTACGTTCAAAATCTTTATCATCTTTCAATTTTCCTTTTTCCTTCATAGCTGATAGCTAATCACCAAATTCTATAGATTCTTTTCTTCCCTTTCCATTCCCACTGTTACACTATGAATGCTTATAAGAACTTATAGATAACATTAATTCAGGACAGATAGTTATTAAATTAGATTTCAGAATGAGGAGTTAAAAAGTTCTTCAAGCTGCAACAATAGATTCAATCTAACAAGATTCATTGGTGATAAAGGCAAAATCCTGAACTTCAATAGTGTTCAGAATGAAGGATGTGATGGTCCTGCTTTATGTCACACTGGTTTGATCTCAGCTGGCATCCTGTATTCTAAGAAAGACATCTAGACAGCTTGATAGAAGCAGCATCAAGGTTCAGAGGAAGGCCACCACAACAGTGAGAGGACTTCAAATTTTGTCTTGTGAACTGTAGAAACTGGAGGTATTTAGGTTATTTAGGTTACAGAAAAGAAGGCTAAGTGGGAACATAATAGCTATCTGCAAATATCCAAAGGCTATCATAAAGCATAAGGATATGATTTATTTTTTGTAATTCCAAAGGACTCAGCCAGGAACAACGACTAGAGACGAAGAATTCCCTAACACACAAGGCTCTAAAAATATCATAGGCTGCCTATGACATTTTGTCATTGTAGTTGGTATTCAAAATCAGTTTCAACCACCATTTGTAATGAACGTTCTAAAAAGGATTTATGCTTCAGGCGGGAGGGTTGCTTAAATCAGTGATCTCCAAATTTTTTGATTGTATACTCTTAGTAGTAAAAAAAAAAAAATTATGCTTTTACTTATAAATTCTATAAATGAATGAACAAAGTATTTATTAAGGCTTGCTATGGGCCAGGTGCTGGGGACATAAAAACAAATAAGATAGACAGTCCCTGCCCTCAAAGAGTTTAAAATTCAAATAGAGAGCACAGAACAATGGCACATCTATAATCCTTACTGCTGGGGAAACTGAAGTCTGGTGGATCTGGGGAATTCAGAGTGGTAATCAACCAACAGGTGTCATGTACCAACACAGTGAATGCCATCCTAGGAGGAAAGGGTTATCAGGGTGCCTTAGAGACTTTAAACAGGCCCAGGTGGGAAAATGGGGCAGATTAAAGTTTTCATACTGATCGGTATTGGAGGCCCTCCATGAGGTGAAGCTAGAGCCATAAGGGGTAGGGGGAGTGAGTGAGGGCTAGAACAGGGCAATACAAGGTGGTGGGAGGGGGGTGAGACCAACTGGAGAAGAACCCAGGGAGTCTGAGTTCTGGTGGAAAGAAGAGGCAGAAGCACATGACTTAAATCAATGGCCAAGAAATGAGTGCAACATGGCAGGCCTGGGAAAAGGCCAGATAGGTGAAAATTCACCAGTCAGGGCTATGTGTACAATAATAGTATTACATGCAATATTTAAAAAAAAACAACCCACCAACTACACAAATAGAAACTGAAGCTGAGAATGGTTAAAATTATTTTTTCAAAGTCATATAAGTTGTCTGAGGCCTCTCTATTTTGGAGATCCCTACTTTACATGATCTTGAAATCTAAATCTACCAATCTATGATTTTTTTTGTCCACTTCAGTAATATTATCCTTGTCAAATACCAAGTGTTGCACATAGTAGGCATTTAATTGAAATTTAAATGTAGTTATATTTTAATAGTTGGGGTAAGGAACAAAGAGGAGAGTTATAAAATTATTTTCAAATAGCCAGGTTTTTAAAAATATATTTTATAACTCTCTCAAAATGCTATACTTTAAATATTTGTATTAATAATTAAATTATCTAGAATCATATAAATAAACTGATCAATACCAAAAAATGTCTCCTGCAGTCATATTTGAATGTTAGGTAAAAATACTTATTATGATTGACCTTTCACCCATAATTTTTGTATATACTGGTAACCAGGATACATAAAGAACCCTTTATCAAATAAATTTTTGGGGGGGAAAAAAAACATTACATACACAAAACACCCTCTTTCAACTTCCAAGTCAAAATCATGTAACATTTTAAAATTTTTTGATGTACAATAAGTGAGAAGCATTTGAGAAAGCTTAGTCACTTTTCCACGGCCTTAAGCTCCACCCTCCCTCCCTTATTCCAGGCTTAAACAAAGTTCAGTGGGGCATCAAGCTGCCTGTTTTAAATTATAGTCTGTATTTTAAAATAGAATGCATGCACGACATGTTCCTAAAGCTAGAGGGTGGGAGTGTTATTCACTGAAAATTGAAGGCTTGTTGAGTCAATAATCTTCTTTCACAGAGTAACAATTTTCAGCTAAAATTTCTTGACCCAAACAAAGGAAAACAAGACCATTCAGTTATTTCAACACTGCAGAGAGGGCAAAACGAAAAAAAAAATATGAGAAAGGAAGAGATTTCTCAAATTCTATCCTGTGAGGAAGAGCAGATAACTTCGTTGTCAGGTAAAGACTTCTAGGAACTATTTCTCTCCCTAACTTGACAGTCTGGATTTAACAGATCCCAAAATAGCTACTTCCATTCTAAAGAACCATAAAAGCCAATACCCAGAGTCCACAATTACCACCATGAACTGCAGCAGGATATGTATCCCTCCCTCATTAAATAAAATACAAACATTCCTCAAAAGGTGAGTGTGAAGTGAAAGTCTGCAAATTGAATTCTAAGTTCCCACTGACTTAGATGACATGAGGAGATATGCATTCCTAATGGTCAATCCATGAGCAATACTGGGAAAAGTAGTTGACTATAAGGCATGTCAGTGGTAATAGCCAAGGCAGGCAGAGGACAGCACAAAGATAGAAAGAGGGAGGAGCTCTCTCTCCAGGCATCTCAGTGCTACATTCCAGGAACTGTAGTCATAGGGGAAGAAAGACAAAGCAATAGGGAGAAAGGTTTTCTGTCTCTTTATACTAGAAAATCTCTCTCTTTTAATTTCTAATCAAAGGCATGAAAAAAAATCGAAGACACAGATGTCCCAATCACTCCTTCCACATTTGCCATATCCACGGGTACCAGAAGTCTTAGTGTGGTTTTAGTAGATGTATTACAACAGTAATTTTTACTTGTTTTATTTTTTCCCACTATTTCTCTCTCCTCTCAGCAAACGAAGACTGTACCGAGGGATTAGCTCCCATGCATTCTGCTGGTGGCTATTCTTAACTCCACCTTGCCTATGTTGTAAAACCTTGGAAATGGGGCCAAAATAACACAAAGAGCCATGGCCCCTTGATTATGTTTAATCCTACATCTTCAGGTAAATTATGTTAAATTTATATCCTGCTTTGTAAATTATACCTTGGAAAAATTGTGTATGCTAACTTTGTTGACGATAGGCAATGTTAATTTAAACTAATCAATCAAACATATATTGAGGACCATTTATCTATCTCCTCTAAAATTAGGTTTCTTCTTCCATTACTACAAGTACAGGGCGTTGCAAATTTTTAATATTTTGGCTTTCCTTAAATGCATTTTTTGACTTGTCCTTATTCATTTGCACTATACTAATTCATAGTCTGTAATCATTCTAGCTGGCTAGAAAATCCACTTATGTCCAATCCAGGTTTTTAAAAAAAAAAAAAAAGGCAGGCTCAATGAATGAGTTGTGTAAACAAGATTGCTGGGGGCATGTTGAACCCATTTAGGGTTTTGTTGACTTTTTTTTTTTTAAAGGATTTTGGCATATCACCGGAATGCAAATGGCACTGATAATTACAAATAAGGATTACTTATTCATTAAAACAGGTCAAAAGAGCTTGACCTAGAAACAGTGAGTGAGTATTTTAAGTTGCTGCATATATTGATTCTTATAAAGTAGTCAGTATTTCAGAATTTTTACTGATTTAGATTCGTCTGCCCCAAACCAATGAACTTTTACTACACAAAATGGTGAAAAACAGATGCTTCAATTAAATCATACTAAAGTACCTGATCAGGCTGGTTATTTTTAACCAGATTGATGAGGTGTTTAAAATGGTTAAAAATAACCATTATTAGCATATTTTATTTTTTTTCCTCTTTTCTTGAAAATACTTTACAAAGTAACATAATGCCATTAAAAAAATTAAATGAACAAAACAAAATCTTAAGGTCTCTGTGAAAGATAAAAAACTCTATCCTTTTTCGTGAATCTTAAGCCCCCTCAAAATTCTCCTTGATAATAACAATTTTCCAACCATTCTTAGCCAATATACACTGTTTTATAGCCTCTATTTCAGAACAACCTTCATTTGTTACCTCATTCATAGAGCCAAATACCTATCTTCTGTAATGCCACATGACCAAACTTTTCCAGTCAATCTCTTACTGTCTAAAAGAACAAGTATTTGTCAGCAAATCACAGTAAAAAGTATACTTTGAACTTTATGGGTTACTGGCATCAGGATATCCATAACTAGCATGTATGGGAAATGTAATCATTTTAAGTGCTTACTTAGACTTCTTAAAACACAAACTTCGTGGCAATTCTCTCTAGAAGGACAAAATTAGCTATTTCAGAAATAAAGAAAAACAACTGATGACAGTCATAAAAAAAAATACTGCTTTACTCAGAAATTAAAGACCAATCAAACCCTTGAACTTTTAAAAATTAAATTCCTTTTTATCCAATTATGTGATCTTACAATGATTCATATTAACACAGCAACAATGAAAATATAGAGTTTATACATTAAACAAAAGTGTTCTGAAAACGCTAAAAATAAACAAAATTGAACTTCCTAAGGAGATACTCCCTTTATTACTTCAGGCACCAATAACAGGGTTCCAAAGAGTATTTCTATGGATGTTAACATGTCACTACTTTTAGGACATGATGTTTCAGTGCATCAATTTCAGACAGGATCAGATGAAAATATCTTCAATTCCAAACACATAGATTCTTTTTACAAAGAAATGTACTGTTAATGTTAAAAAAGACATGAGGTTAGGTATAGCTGAGAAGCTATAATTCTTTCAAAAAAGAATATAAAATTTATGCATAAGGAATTTATATCTAAAAACATTATTTTTCCTCCAAAATACCTCTTACCATAATTTGGTTCTTTTTTAAATTTAGAGTTCCATAAATTCTGACTCTCTATTTTACCAAAATCCAAAGTGAATTCAACTTATAATATGTTTTTAAGTTGTGAACTATAATGTAGCAAGGGACTGGGAATCCAACAGCTCATTTCACCACCATTAGACAGATACAGAGATAGTTACACACATATATATGTGTGTGTGTATGTATGTATGTATATACACACATATATGTGTGTGTGCATATATATATATATTTTTTTTTTCTTGCAATTAATAACAGGAGAATTAGTGGGTGAAAATTGGGGACAACATGGAGGGAGATAGCTGAGGGGGGAGAATTCCGGTGTGAAAATTCTCTCCACTAACCCACTTAGCCACACCAAGTAAATGACAGTACTAGATAGTCAGTCATCTGGAGCACTAAGCTTAAGTGACTAGCCCAAGCAAGGATGTCTCATTGGAAGGACTTGGAACCTAGGTCTTCCAGACTCCAAAGCCAGTCTTCCATCCACTATAACATGGAGTTTCACAGTAGTAGTAAAGATTGCCATTGCTGAAGTAATAATAAAACACAATATTATATATTTCAGTCCAGTTCCTATCCCTAGCTTTCAACAAGGGAGACTGTCCTATATATGTAACATAAAGATATTTTAATGAATATTCTTTCATCCTTCTGAGATATGCTTCTATTAAGTAGAAAAGTATATATTAACTATGGCTCTGGGACAACATGAAAACAAATATATCACTGACCATTGGTCTTAAATTGAAGTTTAGAAACTATTTGCCAACTCTAAAATAGAGCTTAATAAACTACTAAAAATTAACATTGATTAGAGAGATAATAGAATAATAAAGCTTGATATGTATGTATGTAAATCAATACAAATGAAATATCAACTTCCAGGAAAGATTAATTTATTTTAAAAACCTAGTCAAAAGAAGAATCTAAATATTTTGGCTTCGAGTAGCCATGAGACATCAAACATGCAACAATTAAGGAAAAGGCAAAGAAAATACTTAGGTCAGATATGGGGGTGGGGGGTGGAATTACATATCCATCTTAATGGAAGTACCAAGATTTTATGTAATGAGTATTTTTATTCCAGTTTTAGCTCATATATTGACTTGGGAGGATAGGAAGTTATCCAGCATACATCTCTGAAAGCCATTGATCATCGTGTACGTTTCACTGCACACTTCATCAGACAATTATAACTAGAAACATCCCTCCCTCTAGTATCACAAGATAGATGACATTCAAATGTCATCAGTGATTTAATTTATCATCAAAACTGAATGGTCATAGATTGACATAACTAATATTTGTAAAGAATGAGTAAAAACCATGTAATGAATCTACAAATGGCCCAACAGTATATTCCAATGTGAATCAGTCTTGAGTACCTAAAACATCAACTTTGCCAAATTAGATCTACAAAACTGAAAACAAGACAAGCTTGGTAAGGTTGGTTTGTTGTAGAATTGGGTGAGTGCCAATAAAGCTATTTCATGCACAACCAAAAACAACAATCAGTCTGAGGATAGGTAAAGCTATATTATGACTAGTTTGACAATCGATGGCTCCTGTTGATTATACTTAGACACCATAAATCATAAGATCATAGATTCAAAGTAGAAAGAGATATGAGAGAGCATATAGAGCAACCCCTTCATTTTTACAGACGTAATTAAGGGCAATAAAGATAAACTAGCTGGTTCGAGATCAAATAAATGACCAGGAGCAGGGGTAGGATTCAAATTCAGGTCTCAGACCTAAAATCTAGTATGCTTTTCCAACAAACAGTAGTATATACAAGCAATTACCCTTCAAGTAAGTAGTGATAGAGAACATAGGCTCATATGCAGCACCCTAAAAATGCCTAAGAATGAAATATAATGGAACATGGTCACAACAGAAAATTCATTAGGCACTGGAATATGATGATATAAACATCAACTTAAGACATATCAGAAAATATAAACATATATACCTAGATGCAGTGTCAAGAGTTAAACTATACATGGAAGTAAGGAATAAGAAACAGGATATACGCAGGGGAAAGAGCACTGAATTTGAAATAAAAAGGCCCTAAACTTGATATCTATCTTTACTACTCATATAAACTTGAGTAAGTTAGGTAGCATCTTTTAGCCTCAGGTTGGGGAAAGAAGCTTCTCTTGGCCTTAGTTTCTACCTCTGTCAAATGAGGGGCTTGGACATATGATCTCTAAGGTCACTACCAGCTTTAAATCTATGACCCTATGAATATGTAGGTCATTTACCATTACTGAAAATGTGATTTCCGTGTAGACAAGCTGGTTTTCATAAGAATCAGAAAATCTATTATTTGCTTTGGAACCATTCAGAAAATGGTACTTCTAGGATTCTTCTCATATCCTCAAAAAGGTTACTGTATTAGGGCACAGCTAAGTGGTACACTGGATAGAGCACCCGCCCTGGAGTCAGGAAGACCTGAGTTCAAATGCGGCCTAAGACACATAACACTCACAAGCTGTGTGACTCAGTGCAAGTCACTCAACCCCAATTGTCTCACATAAAAAAAAAAAATTACTGTATTAGATCTGACCAATAGGATGCATACATCCAAAATAAGCCAATATCTTTTTAAAAAAATTGTGATAAAGGAACAACTGCTAAAGATCTCAAATACAATAGCCTAAGAGATTGAAATGCCGAACAGTTTACAAGGACTGTGAATTATTAACTGAAAACAATTAGTCAATAATAAATGTTAGCAGCTCCCTCTTTATAATGCTGGACACGGGAAAAGAAGGATTCAAGGATAAGGAGGGCAATGAAGCAAACTTCCCAGAGCAGAGCTTTTCAATTATTTAATCTGTTATAACAGTTCATTTCCTCGTTAGTTTTTCTTTACAGTTGGTTGTCAACCATCATTTATGAAACCCTTAATCTGAGAACAGGAGAAAAGAGGATTTTAAAACATATCCAATAACTCTAAAATATAAAAGTTACCGCACAAGAAACACTGCACACTTCCAAACACTCCTGGACAAAATGCACACTAGCCAATAAGAACTCTCTGCAAACCTGCTACAGCACAAATATACAACTCCAACAAAAAACACTAAGAAATCAAGACATGAAAGCACGAAAATAGAGCAAAAGTAAAGAAGTTCATGCACTTCTTTTTGCAGGCCATTCTAGGAAGCCATTTTTAATTTGAGAAAACAATTTCTGAATATTCAGCAAAGATCACGTTTGATCAACAAAAGGTTTAAGAAATTCGGCCAAGACAATAAATGAGCATATGCCCACCCAAAACACCAGCTAACCTCCGTTCACAGTCAAACAGCCAGAGAGTCAAGAAAGTATTCTGAGAATGCAAACAGCACATTGCTTTTTCAGACGCAAATATTGTTAATTAGGGGTATCAAAAATACATGCAAAACAGAAGATCCAAACAAAGTTTACACCTTGCAGCTAGCACTTACCTCCTAAAATGCTAAATGAGTATTATTAATTCCAAAACATGTAAGGTAAGGTAGAGTATATGTGTTTAACAACCATCTCATTACCAATGTTTATTCTCAAGTATTTATAAACTAATACATTATATCTTGGTTCATTCATCCCTGAGGCTCAAATAAAAACAAATGCTATCGCAGCTTTTAGTTAATTTCCATCCTTCGACAATCATTTTTAATGGAGTTTATGAGCCATACTGATTGCTCTATGAATACAGCTGAATATTTTTAACAAAAAAGTAACTAAGAAAAGTGTCTTTCATTTTATAAATAGATTATTTAAGATTGAAATAAATCAAGTACAGATAAAACTGTCTAAAAGGATTATCTGGAACTAAAAGAAATTTTATTAATTTAAGAGTTTCAAAGGGATAACGCACATAACACACATAAGGCGAACACTGAGTTTTGTATATGGATGCCATGTTGAGTGCATACTGGTTGTATTTCACAAATTTTTCATTTTTAATAGTAAAAGAGAAATACTTCCACTGGAATGAAAAAAAATAGATAAGGAGACTCAAGATAAAATGAGCCATTCTCCCACTACTAAAAGGTTAAAAAAAAAAAAACTGCTATAGAATCCCTTAATGTTTTATGTCATCATTTAGACTTAATGAAATTTTTTCAGGGGGTGGGGGTGGGAAAGTGGGGTTCAGCATAGGAGGGGATGGGGGTAGGAGTGGGGGTATTTATTTGTGTATGGGTGTACACATAGACTAAAAAACAACAGAAAAAAGAAACTTTTAAGGATTAAAATCAGCAAAAAATGTATGACAGAAATGTTATTTCTTTTATTGATTATGGCCAATGATGGAAAAGTCTGCAACTGAAATAATTACCAAAGAGAGTCCCTTTAGGAAAGACTATCATCAGAATTAATGTTAATTACTTATAGCATCTGCCTTCTAAAAACATACCCTTTGAAAAGAAACACTCTATAAAACTCCAAAACCAGATTTCTAGTTCAAGAGTTTCTTCCCACCTCTCAAATTAACATAGGCGCGATACATAATGGCTCATTTTTCAATATATTAATTACATTTCCAGAACAGGCAGATTAATGTCTTACTGGTAAACTTGATGGTCTTTCTTGCTGTATGAGGCTCAAGTCTTCATGGTTGGGCTTTCCTGGTGCCATAGGAGGTTGAGATCTAGTTCCATAGCCTTCCTGAGACATATCCTAAACAAATACAAAACAAAGGAAATTTATAAATATCTCTCAATGGATAGTGACAAGTAGGCAAATTAGAAAATAATTTATTTTTAAATGTATATATTGACAGGTTTCATTTCAGCAAAATCATAAATATGCTATGCCTATTATGACTTTCAACATTTTATTTATAAAACAGAAGCATTTTTGATGGTGAAAGAACTACTCCAGAGCAGTGTATAATTTAATTATGAGAACAAATAAAATTATCTAATATTTGGACTGGGCAAAGGAAGAGTAAAAGAACTGAAACCAAACTCTCCAATAATTCTTAAGTCATATCTTATGACTAAATATTAATTTAGATAGATTATCCTATAGTATTTCCTCTGAAAAAATTAGCATAATCAGCAACTTCAGCAACTTGTTTGTTACTCATTTGTCTTCCATAATCCCTACCTGAAACACCATTATAAATAATTATTAAGTTCACAATGTCCTCGATATTTAGCAAATAAAAATGCACGGAATTATCCCTGTTAATCTGGCACTGTTTTTATGCATTGCAAAGGAAAACAAGGGTTCTGGGACTCATGCAGTTCTCACAAATTTGTTACAGCACAATAAACTGATTCTAAAGTCTTTTCTCACATGTTCTCAAACACTTTAACGAAGATATTTATTATCGGTGGTTGAAACCCTTTGCGAAAACAATGTTATGTAATCCAAACTACCATACTATATATAAAACTTACTTTTTACTAGCAAGTTCCTGCTCATTACAGATCTCTAGCTGAAGAACAATGCCAAAATGCTAAATATTTATTTTTTATTACAGCCATTTACACCTGAAGTCAAGGAGGAAGGCAGAATGTGAAACACTCATTATAGCATGTCTAACTGGCACCACAACCTGAAGAACCAGTTTCTGATTATGGAGATGAAAAGGGGAAAGAAAACATCACACCTTCAAAGTTTCTGTCCCCGATTCCGCCAGACAGTTCAACTCAGTGCAAAATAGAACATATTTTTTATTTCCCCCTTTTAATATTCATGTCACTTAAATATTGTTTATAAAGATAATATTTTTCAGCTAAAATTTTATAAAAAGCTTCTCCTTGCCCCACCCCTTTCTCATACAGTACACACACTTTAAATTACATAGCTTCTTAAAAAAAAAAAAAAGAAGGGAGCTGGAGTCAAGAAACTTTGGTTTAATAGCTGCACTCCTCAGAGTACAAACTTAACAAATTAGACTTAACTAGCAAAGGTGTTGGTGCGGTCTGGATTCACCCAGGCTCTGCATAAAAAAGTACACCAAATAAACAAGAATATTCTCCTTTCAACCATTTCTCCCTCAGAATGAAATAGTACAGATGTTAATCAGGAGACAGAGCAGAATTAGAAATTAAAGGTGACCGTTAAAAATTTACTGCCTTCCCTTGCCCCAAAACTAAATCATAATACTTTAGGTTTTTAGTATTGGAAGGACAATAAGGTCCCAGATCATCAGCATGCACATGGTAAATAAAATCAAGGGACCTTTGAAAGGGCAACTTTTCAATCTGGTAACCAGCAGAGGGTAACAATTAAGCTCATGGGTGACAAAAGCTGATGGGTGAATAATTATTATCACTCTTCCCTCACTCCCAACACACACACACACTCTCTCTCTCCCCCCCACACACACACTCACTTTTTCCCAATCCCAGATTTCTACTTGTAACAGCCCTCCCTGCTGCGTAGACCAGCAGGTTCCTGTGGATTAACATCTAGGGCTTAAAATCAACACAGGGCACAAGGCCTCCATTCAGTAGACTTCACCCTATTACAAAAGCACATAAAGGTGCAAAAGACAGCTTCACAATAGGCAAACAAATGAACAAACCTCTGCTTTCCTTTTAAAACACACACACACACACACACACACACACACACACACACGGCTTCTAGTCACTGCACAGACCCTTGTAATAAACTTCAGCTAAAGAAACAGTAGCAACAACAGATTTGCCCTATGTCCAACCTTTTAACTTCATTTTACTCCCCATTCATAGCTAAATAAATTCCAGCTTTCTAAGAGAGTTGTAAAAAAAAAAAAAAGCCCATTACAAGAGGAATCGGTAGAAATTTCAATTTAGATGCTGTCCTTTCAGAAACAAGATTACCCCCTCACTAAACTGACAGAGTATGGAAGACATCAGAGTATATTCCTGAGACATTGAAGATGATATTTCATGCTTTCAAAATTCAAAATAATTAGCTCCTTCCAAAACTGCCACCACTCTAAACTGCCAAGAACATTTTAGATAGTGTATTCAGAAATAAAACTAACAGAATAAATCTCCCTAGAATGGCCCAAAGTGGAACGTAGGTACTGATCAGGTATTGGTGGCCTGGTCCTCCCCAAGATAATTAGCTCAAAATCAGATTAATAAAGACAACATAGTCAACATCAACAATCAATATCAACAACAATCATATTTTTGATCCTGTCACTATCAAATGTTTCCACGGAAATCACCATTTTATGCTTGGTCTATATTTTTTTTC
Organism: Vombatus ursinus; assembly: GCF_900497805.2. Lineage (NCBI taxonomy): Eukaryota > Metazoa > Chordata > Mammalia > Diprotodontia > Vombatidae > Vombatus > Vombatus ursinus. The sequence goes on along the minus strand of NW_020954953.1, from coordinate 19,462,000 downwards.
TCCTCTCTACTTGGGGAAAACATATACAAACACATATATACGTATATAAATACTGCATATGAAATCAAGTCAGAAGCAATGACTATGATATTTTAAAATGTAGGAACTTCTGTTTCCAAAGCCCTCTTTACTTTGGGGTGTACTTATTTTCAATACGACATTTAGGAATATTGACAAATGAGCACACACAATATGACAGCACATGGCCACCCCATCTAGCCATAATAGCCTAGAAAGGGTCCATGAAGTCAGGGATTGTTCCTTATTCTTTTGACTCTTCATGGTCCCTAAAGTAGTGGGTGGGTGTGCACATGTGTGTGAGCGAAAATACATTCAACAGTTACTTGTTGAACAAATGAGGTTAAGATTCAACTGAAAAGGAAAGAATTGTTTAAAAAAATCTTTACATTTGGAAACATAATTTTTCTGGTTATTACAAAGATTTAAAAAAGTTCAGCAGAGAGAGAGAGACAGAGAAGAGAGGGTGTTTTCAATACACAAAAAGACAAGGATATAAAATAGAATGATAGCCTGCTATAATGTAGAAATAGAATACTACTAAGCTTGTGGAACGTTGTTTTTACTTTGAGGTTTTTTTTTAAGCAAAGTAATTTCTCTCTCCACTTCATCAACAAACTTGCAAATTCATGATTACTCATGACAGCTTTCATAACCGTGCTTTTTATGAATCAAAGAGAAAATGTTTTTTTTAACAAACTAGAAGTGTGAAAATAGTAGTCCCAAATGCCCAAATGAGTTGGTTAAGAATTTTCACAGCATCATAGAATTTGAGAGTTGGGAGAGAACTCTGGTATCAAGTCATCCATCTTAAATATGGAAAGAATCCCCAGTACAGAACATTCAACTCATGGGCATTCAGACTCTGTCTGAAGACCTCTAGGGGATGGTAAGGAACCTATCCACCTTTCTTTTCAGGCAAACTACTCCACATGTAGATAAGCTTTAATTTTTAGGAAATTTGTCCTAACATCAAACATAGATTTATCCCTTTACATCTTCTAACCATTGCTATTGAGTTATCCCTCTGGAGCTAAAGACCAAATTTAATCCCTCCTCCACAGGATAGCCTTCAAATACTTGAAGAAGCCTATCATGGAGCCTCTATTCTCCAGGATAATACCCCATAGTTCCTTCCAGAGATGCACAGAGATTCAAGGCCCTTCACAATGCTGGCTACTGGATACTTTCCAGCTTATGAAAGTTCTACCAGAATTGTGATGCCCAGAACTGAACACAATACATGAGGCCTGACAAGGGAAGAGTACAGTAGAACTGTCACTTTACTGGAGGCTGTGTTCCTCTTAATTCTGAGTGACATATCACAGTGTTGACTATCTTAAAGCCTTGTGGTTCACCATCTTGGAGAGCAATTTGGAATTATGAAAATAAAGTGACCAAAATGTTCATGTCCTTTGAACCAGAGACTTCATTATTAGGCTCATACCCCAAGGAAGCCATCAATAAGAAGAAAGTCCCTCATACTCTACAAAGCATTTATAGCATCACTTTTTGTGATAGCTCAGAACTTGAAACAAAGGACATGCTCATCGGGAAATAGCTAAATAACCTTTGATTCATGAATGTAATGAACTACTACTGTGCTATAAGAAATGATGTGTGAGAAATACAGAGAAGCATGGAGAGACCAACATGAACTGATACACAGTGAAATTAGGTAGAACCAAGAAAACCATACACAGCAGCTACAAACAATGTAAATGAAAAGAAAACCACACACCAAAAAATCAAAATGAAATGAAACAAAATGGTAAAGATTAAGAATGACTTGGATGAAGAAGGATGTGGAGGTAGGAAGACTGCAGGTGTCACAAATTGTGACTGTTTTCCTATTTATTTGATGTACTGTTTTCATACTTATTTGATGTATCAATTAGATGTAGGGACTTTTTTTTCCTCTAAAAAAATTTGTCATATGGGATGGCTCACTGGAAGGGAGAAGGAGAGGGAAATTACTTGGGATAACTGATGGATAACTGGTGAATAAAAGAAACAGAAAAAGCCTTGCAATTCATCAGAGTCCTCATTTCTTCTTCAAAACTCCTACCTAATTACGTCCCATTTTGTACTTATGCAGTTGATTTTTTAATACCAAAGGGTAAATACGTCTACCAAATTTCCTCTTGTTAAAATAAGATTATTGTTCTAGCCTTACAAAATGCTTTGAGAGCCTTAACTTTATCATCCACTCTGCTAGCTATACTTCCCACCTTGATGATGAGTAAACCATTTACATCTTTATCTAAATCAGTGATAAAAATTAAATAGTGCAGATCTCTGGAAACATCCTTTGGCACTGACACTGCATTACACATTAACAAACAATTCTTTTATTCAGGTACTCAACTAGTTCTGAATTCCTCTAATTGTAGTATCATATCACTCTACTTTCTCCTAAGAATAGTATGAAATAATTTATTAAAGCTTTGCTAAAATCTAAGTGGTCAGATAAGTCACTTAACTCTATTTGCCTCAGTTTCCTCAACTGTCAAATGAGCTGGAGAAGGAAATTGCAAACCATTCCAGTATCTTTGCCAAGAAAACCCCCAAAAAAGGCCACAAAGAGTCAGACATGACTGAAAAATCATGTCTAAGTAAACAAAACCAACAAAAAGTCTAACCAACAAAAGTCTAAGTAAAACATATACACAGAATTCCTTTAATCTACTAGGATAGTAATCCTGTGGGGGGGGGGGGGGGAAGCAAATTACCTTATTTTAGCAGAACCTATTCTCAAGGAAGCCATGCTAACTCTCTACAGTCACTGCTTTCCTACCTAGATCTTGGCAAACCATGTCTTTAATAATATGTTCTAGAATTTCCCAGGAATCAAAGTCAAGCTCTCTGGCCTATGGTTTGTAGAAGCTGTTAATCTTCCTTCTCGCTGAAAATCAGGACATTTTCACTTTTACAATTTGTGATACCTCTTTTATTTGTTCATGATTTTTCTAAAAACTTACAAAAGTAGTTCAGTAATCATATTTGCAACTTTTCAGGAAAAATTCTTTAAATAGTCAGATGAAAAATCTTTACTTAAATTTCAGGAAAAGATACAGTTAGTAGAAGACAGAATGTATTTGTGAGGCCAGTGAGGTAGAATAAAAAAAAAAAAAAACATTTTATTTTAAAAACCACTCTCTATAACCAAGGATGTAGGTACTTATAGGCCAAGTAACTTGAATTCATCAAGGGCCGATACTACCTCTGCTTGTTAGGCTAATAAATTTCCTGCTACATATTTTTGTTCTTTTCTTTACAGTGTAAAGGTTCTATCCTTTCCAGAGGAAAAAAAAAAAAACAGGTGGAAAATGATCTCCATATAACAAGAATATGTCTTATGTCTTATTTGATCATCTTTTTTTTGTCCAGGGATAAGTTTGTTCTGAAGAAAAGGCCAGTTTGTAACAAGATCTCATATTCAATATTCAATATAAATGTAATCAACAAAGAAAATCTTTAAATAGTCAAATGAAAATTATCTTCACTTCAATTTTAGGAAAAGATATGACTAGCCAAGAACATAAGGAATGTGGGGTTAGTGAGGTAGAATGAAAAAAAAATCATTCTATTTTAGATACCAATTTCTATTAAAGTTGGTTTACATAAAATTTAAACCTTAATCATATCTGCATTTCAATAAAATACAGAATGACTCAGGATCACTATAGCAATAATCACATTTAACAAGTAAAGTAAATGAGATTCAGAAATGGAAATGTATCAACATTGGGAGATGCAACATGTCTGGGAAGGGAGGTTTCTAGGAGAAAATCTCATAATACAATTTTAATTCTGAATCCCCTATCCTAGTCACTAGACCAAGTACAAAATCTAAGATGAAGCACAAAAGAGCCTCAACCACACTGGCAAAAAGTAGTTCAGCAGTAGCTGACAACCATTCAGTAACTATCTTCCAGAAACAGATAACAGAATTAAGTAGGTGGTGACAAGGGGATGGATGCAGTAGTATGTGGAATATTGTGTAAAATATGATAGAGTTACAGACTTAATAACAATTCATGGAATCTCTGACTTGAAATTGTAATATAGACATGAGAGTGGTTGGCAGGAGGTTGGGGGCAGGGAGGATATTCATTAACTGAAGGCCACAAACCCATGTGATAGTGAAAAAGTATTTGACAAAGATTTTAATAGCTGTGTATAGGGTAAACTGATCATAAGAATGATCAAAGAGGACAAGCTTGATTGTTATGATAATTTTTTTAAAAGTGACTGAAATGTTTGTTAAATGCTTTTATAAGTGGTTAGGGGAGATACAGGAGTGAAAAAAAGAACTTGTGAGAATAAGGTTACTTCAAAATAACCAAAACTAACCATACAGACAAAGAATTGATGATTTCCCTTTAACTTTTTGAAATCTACAGTCTGTTCATCATACATTCCATCTCTATCTTCCTCCAAATCATTGAGAAAATTTTTTTGATTCCATAGGGACATCAGAACTCTACCAGACTCCATTAGGGAACTCTGTCCAGATTGATAATGTATCATATGTGAAGACTTTTCAAGTGTTACGTAATTGTAACTATGTTTGTGTGTGTGTGTGTGTGTGTGTGTGTGTGTGTGTATGTGTGTATACACATACATAAATTTTTTTGTTGTTGTTGAACAAGATGCACCCCTTTCCTAGTACATTCCACTTATCAGTTCTGTTCCACCAAATCTCAGCGATAAATTTTTATTTGAAGATCGTTTACTTATTTTGTTTATTCCCAGTATTTTATGCTTTGATCTTTATGTATATCTGACTCTATGAGTATTTTTTTTTTCCTGGCCTTTCCCCCCCATCATTTAATTCAAATAGCTACTTGTTCCCCTCCCCTCTATATGGCATCTTAACAACAAAATGTGTTTTTCTCTTTTTAAAGCTCTCTTAATTAAATCAACTTTTTTTTGCCAGCTTCTTTCCCTTTGTTAGATGCTTTCCACCCTTGCTCAAGAGCCAGTTATTCCACTGATATTTTCAGTGTTCCAGGCATCTGTAATTTATAATTTAAGATTATAAATTGTAATTTTAAATTTAATTTGAATTTAAAATTATTGATCTTCATTGGTTGAAGAGTTTCGCTTTTATATGAAACTCTATAATAATGATATTACAAAAAAGAAAACATTTCTATCTTAACAGATCTGTGATGACTGATTTTTATAAAAGTTTTATCAGGGACTGATCACACACACACACACACACACACACACACACACACACAAACATAGTTACAATTACGTAACACTTGAAAAGTCTTCACATATGATACATTATCAATCTGGACAGAGTTCCCTAATGGAGTCTGGTAGAGTTCTGATGTCCCTATGGAATCAAAAAAATTTTCTCAATGATTTGGAGGAAGATAGAGATGGAATGTATGATGAACAGACTGTAGATTTCAAAAAGTTAAAGGGAAAGCATATACACTAGATTAGAGAATTAAGACCAGAAAAAAGACCTTAAAGACTAGAATAATGGGTTGAAATTAGCAAGATTTATAATAAGAGAAAAATATATTCTTTGACTAGGATTCAAAAAGAAATCTCTAATCAAGCAGGGAAAAGTGTTATCAATTCTAAAAAGCAATCCATGTTTAAAAAAAGCAACACTACGGGACTGAGTACACCAGAAGCTCAACATACATCAGTATAATAATGTGCCAGCTCCGGTACTAGCCTCAATCAAAGTTCTTTAGAATGATGAAGGTTAATACTCTCACCTGGTCAGGTTACTTTCTAGTTGTAACAATTTAGGAAGGTATAAGAATGCAACCACAATGGACTTGAAACCAAGTCTAGAAAATAAATAAAGTTTATAAAAAATATAATATTTGCCTTTAAATATTTGGAGGAATATCATGTGGAAGAGAGGTTAGATTAAATTTGTTCTACATGGCACTATAAAATCAAACTTGAACCAATAGATAGCGACTGCCTGGGAAAAGATTTCTTCCAAACTTAAGGAAAAATAACCTAATAATGGGAGCTGTCCAAAATGGGAATGAATGAGCTGTCTTGAGTAAGAAATGGGTTACTGGGAAATGTAAAGTGGGGATGAAGAAGTATGGGGGGTGTTTCTTAGAGATGTTGTGGAGGAGATTCATATATTGAGTAGTAACTGGACTATTTAACCTCTAAGGTCCCTTCCTGCTCAGTAAATCTATTTAAGAGATCAGGTGTTCCATTAAGGCAACCCTGAGCAATGGCTTTCTCATTTCTAGAAAATGTTACAGTAAATTAAGTGATAAATGTAGAGTATAAACATACAGTGCTTTATGTTTATATTCATTTTTTATTTAACTTTTAATGTGAATTTGCCTTGTGTCCCCAATGAGACTGTAAACTGCTTCAGGGAAGTGTCCTGAACATGTAATATTTTTTCACTCCTAAATGTCTAGCATACTGCTAGGAAGTTAAAAATATATTTGCTAAATTAAAAAATGGGGGAAAAAAGGAAATCTTATGTATAAATGACATAACATCTAATTTAAAAATTCAGGGGGATAAATGATGATGTTAGACAAGCAGTAGCAAAAACAGACTTACTTAAAAGAAATATGCAAGGAGATAAACAATATGCGAAATAATGAATTAATATCAAAAGTTAAGATAAAAACACTAAATTGAATAGAACTGTAATCCTTAAAGAAAAAGCTAAACAAGTTACAGAGATAGAATAAAACTGTTATGGAGATAGAATAAAACTATAAGTTGAAGAATATATATACTCATTCTCAGACCCAGAAAAACAACTCTCCCCCAAAAAAGGAGTTAAAAATGAATTTTAGAAAAGTTAGATGCAATAAATCATTTACTAACACATGCTTTACTAGCCACAATACAATAAAATTATTTACAGTAAAGTACCACGGAAGAAACATTAAAAATTAATTGCAGACTGAATAACTGAATCCTAAATTTAAAAAACACCATAAAAAAATAACTAAATACACACACAAACACCAAAAGAAATTCTGAAAATTAAGAGAAACTGAAAGAAAAAATAAATTTTTAAAAAACTGAACTGAGTTGCTTTTTAAAAAACTAAAACGCAGACGCTATTAGATAATTTGATTTTAAAAGAAAATGAAATTACTTTATCAATAATTTTATAAGAAAATCCATAACAAATTAATATACATTAAAAGAAATTAGAAATTTGCTCAGTGATATGCCAATAAAACACAACCAAAATGAAATACTTTCAAAAATCTGAATAATCCAATTAATAGAACAAGAAATGAAGAATTCAAGTAAAAGTCTCACAAAAGGAAACAAGTCATGCTAATAAAAATGCAAGTTTTAAGTGAATGACCAATGGAAAAAAATATGGGAACAGATGGGTTTAAAACTGAATACTATCAAAGAATATTTCATTGTAATATTATATAAATTGTTTGAAAAAAATAAAGATATATCTGATAAAATTCCTTCCATAATACAAATATGGGCTAAACCAGGGAGAGTCAAAACAGAGAAAATAAGCTATATCTATAGCTATATCTATATTTATGTTCCCTAATAAATAGTAAAATAAAAAATTTTAATATTTTTATCAAAGAGGATACAGCAACATGCCAAAAAGATTATACAGTATAATGAGGTTGGATTTGTACATGAATGAAAGATATGTTCAATATTAGTAAAACATCAACATACTAGACCATTGATAAAAATAAATTTCACGTTATATCAGCAGATGCAAATGAAAAAAATTGACAAAATACAAGATCCATTTCTGTCTTTAACATTAGAAAAAATGTGAGTTAGTAGAGCTTTCCTCAATATGATAAATACTACATCTAAAACCAAGAGATGGTATTATAGCAATACGCACAAGTTAAAGGCCTTTTCAGTAAGATCAAGGAGTTTAAAGTCTATTTGGACCAATACAATTTGACATAGTGTTAGAAATGCTCAGTAACACAAAGACAAAAAAAGAAGGAAAAAAAAGTATTTGTCTAAGCCAAAAAAAAAGTAAATAAATCAATCACTTTTTGAAGTGTGATTAGATGATTCTAGAGAGTTCACTAAATTGTTACTGAAATATTATCGTTGGCTAATCTAACAGTAGGTTCTCAGAGAAACCTTTTAAGACTTATATGAACTGATACAGGGTGAAAGAAGTGGAAGCAAAAGAACAACTGATATAATAATACCTATAGTAAAAGACAAACAACTCGGAAAGACTTAAGAAATGTGAACAGTGTGATGACCAGTTATGACTTCAGAAGAATGATGATGAAGCATGCTCCTCACACCTCATGACAGAAAGATGATAGATAATAAAAGAAGGGAACTCAAAGTTGAAGTGGAAAGGCAAGCACATTTATCATCATTGGTGGAGCAGTTAATTGATACAATTGTGTTAGAAAAAAAATTTGGAATTTTACAAAGAAAAAGAAAAAATAATACTATCTAAACGCTTCGATCCAGAGATTCCACCACTAGGTACATACTCCAAGGAGGTGAATGACAAAAGGAAAGGTCCAACATACACCAAAATATTTAGAGCAGTATTTTTTGTGGTTGTAAAGAACTGGAAACCAAGTAGATGCTCCTTAACTACAAAACTGTGAAACAAAATTACAGTTCATGAATGTAAAGAAATAGTACTGTCCTGTAAGAAACAATGAATTTGAAGGCTAGAGAGAAGCATAAAAATGCTCACATGAACTGTTACAAAATGAGGTAAGCAGATTTGAAAACAATATAAAATAGATACAATAACTCTAATAATGTAAATGGAAAAAACTACCATAAAATAATTGAAAGTGAATGTTGCTAAATTATAATGGACAAGTTAAGCTACTAATATGAGATACAATATGATATAATATATAATAGACATAATATGTTTCCTTCTCTCTCTAGTACACCTCCATTCTTAAAAAGTTTGAGGTCCATGTCTATGGAATAAAATATCAAATATCATAAAATATCAAATTCTTTCAATGTGTTGATTAGTTTTTGCAGATTTTTTTCTCTTCTTGTTTTTGTACTTTTGGTGGGGGGGGGGGGGTCAAAAATCTTGTTTTGGGGATAACTCTCTAGGGCAAGAAAGCCAAAGGAGCATAGTAGAAAATCCAAGAGATGTTTTTTTAAAAAATATTACAAACCATAATGTATTTCCCCCCCCCAAAAAAATTTTTTTTAAAAAAATTTGCCCTATCTTGCCCAGGCTAGAAATGCAGAAGATACTCACAGACTAGGTCCATGACTGACCACCACATGGGAGCTATGACTTGCTCTGATTGTGACCAGCGAAGGTTCACCTTTCCCTGGGCAATCTGCTATCCCTTGCCTACACTGCAGTTCAGAACTTCCAAGCTCAAAAAAATCTGTCAGTCTCAGCCTCACAGGTACTTAAATGTCCAGTATACATGAACACTGACATTCAGTCACGTCTAATTCTATGTGACCCCATGTACTTTTGTCTATGGAGTTTTCTTGACAAAGATACTTGAGTGGTCTGCCATTTCCTTCTCCAGTGTGCCCCATTTTATAGATGAGGAACTGAAGTAAATAGATATTAAGTGACTTTCCTAGGGTCACACAACTAATAAGAGTCTGAGACAAGATTTGAAGTCAGATGTTCCTGACTCCAAGCCCAGTACTCTATCCTATGGGCCAACTAGATGCCCCTGTACTGCATGCCACAAGCCAGGTCAAAAATCTATTTTATTTAAAAAGACCAAAAGAATTCTCTAGTAAAGTAGTCAATGTATATGAGCAAATGGTTCTCAAAAGAACTACAATCCATTAACAACCACATGAAAAATGCTCCGTATGAAACTAAAAAAAAAAAAAAAAAATGTTCTGTATGACTAATACAATGCAAATCAGAAAAACATTGAAGTTTCACTTCACATCTAGCAAATTTGCAAGGATGGAAAAAGACAGTACTAGTCAACACTAGAGAGGTTCTGGAAAGACATATATACTAATTAATATATTGTTGGTGGAATAGTAAATTGGTACAACCATTCTGGAAAGCAATTTCAAATTACACAAAGTGACTAAAATATCCATACCCTTACCAATAGATTCTCCTGCCAGACATACACACACAAAGAGGTCATTGGTAAAGAGAAAGGTTCCATAAAAAATATTTTTATTTACAACATCATTTTTAGTAACAAAGTACTGGAATCAAAATGATTGACCATCAATTGGGTAATTACTCAACAAATTATAGACATGAGTATAATGGACTTAAGTATGCTGTTAAATACTCTCTGATATATACAGAGAAACGTGAAAAATTTTATATGAAAAAAGAACATAAAAATATATATATATGAATGAAAAAATAATGTAAATGGGAAAAGCTACTATGAAACAATTCAAAATGAAGGTCGAGAAAATATTTTTTAAAAAACTGGATTGAGGGGCAGCGAGGTGGCGCAGTGGATAGAGCACCAGTGAAGTCAGGAGGACCTGAGCTCAAATCTGACCTCAGACCAAACACTTGACACATACTAGCTGTGTGACCTTGGGCAAGTCACTTAACCCCAACTGCCTTACCAAAAAAAAAAAAAAAAAAAAAAACCAACAACAACAAAAAAAAAACTGGATCGAAAGAAAAGATATGAGAAAACACACACACACACACACACCCCATTTCATATGTCATGCATGGAACAGTTCATACACATCAAAAATTTTTAAATGTTTTGATCAATTTTGCTGTTTTGTTTTCTTATTCCTTTTTTGCTTTCTCTGTCATAAGACAATATTTTCTTTTATGAGAGAGAAGGCAAAAAGGGAGAAATATAGGTGGCACAAAATCCAAAAAAAGACCAATAAAACTATTTTCTGAATAGACTGAGTGATTTTTTTTCACAAGCACAAGAGCTGGTCTTCTGTTTACCCCATGAAAAAAAGGAGACTGAAGGGGGTAATCTTCAGAGATTAACATCGACATATCAAGTCACAGTAAAGTAAGCTTGCTGGTCAGCAATAGTTCTCATAAAAAAAATTTATTTAACATCTAGAATGCATTGCTACCTTTTGAATTTTTTTTCCTTTCTTGCATCTATGATGGTCATCCTTCTAATATTTTTTTCCTTTCTTTCACAAGTGATTCCACATTTATTTTCAATGTGTACACCAACATTTTGTGTTCACAGGATTCATTCTTGTTGCTCTTCTGACAAACAGACACAAGCTTATATCACAAGGACGGATTTTGTAGCCTTAGAATAGGGGTTAGGAAAGAGACAAGTGATTACATTAGCAGAGGTATCTCACGGGTGAAAAAATTCTCACTAGGTCTATAATTCTCTTCATTTTTTACTCTTGAAGAGTGAAGGCATAGGGGTGTTAGACTGAAATAGAAACAGATCCCAGCCTCCACATATTGGCTTAGAAAACCACCAATTGATATTATCTATATTGAATGGTATTTCTGTTTATTTTGTTAAACATTTCCAAACTACATTTTAACTTAGTTCAGTAACACTTGAGAGTACTGTGGATTTGGTCAGGCTGTCACTCCTCTGGCCTGTCCAAGAGGACACGCACCCGGCCTCAGGGGTAGACCTTGAACTCATGTCTTCTGGCTTCCAGACCAATTTTCTATCCATTATACCAGACCATGAAAACCTTTTTTCTGCATCATTATTATTCAGTAAATTCCCATCTTATTTAAGGAAACAGTCAGGTGGCACAGTACAAGATCTTGGGTCAGAAAGACCTAAGTTCAAATCTGGCCTTAGACACTGGCTGCATGACCTTGAACAAGTCACTTAACCACTGTCTGCCTCAGTTTCCTCAACTGGGAATAAAATGGGGATAAAATTACTTGAGAGGGACGTTTTGAGTATGAAATGAAGTAATATTTATAAAGTGCTTTGAAAGCTTTAAATAAATAATTATTGCTATTATAAAAACACATGTTTGTACTAACTGCCTGGATACATGTCAGCCAACACTATGGTAACAAAGTGAAAAATACTTTGGAGACAAATTCCATGGGACATGTATTAAACTGTTGCATTTTTTTTAACCTGTTGACCATAAGTGAATAGTGCCGATGGTGAGAGTATGCGGGTGGAATTCTAGTTGGAGCCCTACTTCTCACTGCAGTGATATGACCATGGACACACCATCTATCTCTTTGGCTTTCTGGTATATAAAATCATGCAATCAGACTAGATCTCAGATGATTTCTATAGCCCCTTCTTAATGCTAACAATCTATTAATAAAATAAAGGGGAATATTGGTGCAAGATATGACATTTTGCATTTATTATTTATATATTGTCCAATATAATTTATCTCACTTTTTTTTATTTCTACTTATATTACCTTTCTTAGGATCACATGAACATTAGTTTGAACCCTTTAGCCTTAAAGAGGAGAAAGGAGAGATTAATGAGCTATCCCCCCCCTTACTTCCTGATGACCTCAAAGGCTGGGCTCCAAGGGCTGCTTTTAGCTACCAATTGAACGGAAGAGTTATTTTAATGTTTTAAACACTATTCTTCAAACAAGACAAGACAGTCTTTAACAAGCTGCTTTGTGGTATTTTCTCATTGTATGAGTAGTTCATTTCAGAGCTATCAACAGCAGATTCCTCCCCCCCCAGATCACCTGCCACCAACTGTATATCTCCAAAGCACAGAACTTACCAGCATAAATGAGGCTATAGCAGTGCCCCAGGCAGAGAGTAAGGATGAAACCCTGAAGAAAGTAGACTAGAGAGAAAAGCTGTACCACCAGCATCTGTTCTCACTAGGGTAATCAAGTTAAGTACCTGAAGGCGGCTACTACCTCATTCAAGACTTAAGGAAACCTTTTTTTTCGATTTTCTCAAGTGTTCCTTCCTAAACTAACAGTTGGAAGTAAGAAGGAAAAAGACAAGGTTTTCTAAAATCAGCTTTCTTAAAATGCTAGAGAAAGACACCAAAGTTATTCACTGGCAAAATGTGACTAAAATGATTAAGTCTTTCTTCTCAACTCAAGCTCTGAACTTTGCTATTTACACAAAACTAAGCGAAAGACAGTGAGTTCTCAATTATCTGTATTCTGGAATAGAGCAGTGGTGCAAGAAAATATGCATACTTAAAAGCACCCAAGCCATTATTGCTGCCATTTTTATAGGTACATTTTTTAAAAGAAAGCATATTAGAAAGTCAATGCAAGAATGAATGCAGCCACTTTACGAAGCTAGGAATCAAAAAAGGTGCTGGGGGAGATGCTTAAGTTTCTCATCTCCTCCCCTCCACCCATGTTAGAAATTGATTGCATTACTTCTTATAATGACAAAAAAAACATCACCCAAAGCAAGACTGCCTGTTAAGCTGGTTCTGGAATTCAGTACAGTTCTATGCCCACAATGAGGGGAAAACAAGTTCTATTCACCTGGATGAATGGTATAAATTCCCTCTAAGCAGGGAAGGGTCAATTCAATAGAACCTTTACCAACTCTATATAACCAGCTAGGATTTGAGTGAATGAGGCAAAGTGGCATAGTAAAAAGAACACCGTATTTGCAAGTAGAGCACCTACATTCATCCTGGCTCTTTTACTACTGACTACATGATCTGGGGAGTGGCATTTCATCATCCTCAGTCTCAGTTTCCTCCCCTTTAAATTGAGGGACTAGAACTAGAAGGAATAAATCTTTGAAATATACAAATAAAATAACTTATAAATATATATATACAATTTTAAATTAAATTAATAAAATGATGAAGTCTGTAAATCCTATCCTCAAGGAACTTGAATTCCAGTAAGGGGAAATAAGACAAAGTATACACAAATACACAGGAGAACGCCATAATGAGCTTGGCTGAAACAGAAAAATGGTTAAGTACTAAGAAGGAGAGACTGTTAATAAATTGTTCAAATTTTTTTTCTGGACTGAAGAGATATATTTAGAAGTGAGAATTAACATTCATGTTAATGATACCAAAAAAAGTTGCCTAATTCTATAAAGATGTAGAAAGTAAGTTTTGCGACAGGTGATGACTAAATTCAAATCTGTCTTTTTGTTTTAAAGCTCTTCAAAATAAAGAGGTGCATAACTTTTAAAAAAAATTCTGAATAAACCTTTACAGTCGAAATTGCAAATGCTATAAAAACTAGTGAAGGCTAAGTAACTTAGGCCTAAAAAGGTTATCTATGTAGGCCATATTGAATTATTCTACAAATGTTTTAATTAGTAGAAGAGCAAGAAACAACTTGAGTGGTATGATAGCAAACAGCTGAAATACAATTTGTGACATCCATATGAACAAACAGGTACAGAATGTCTCTCTCTCTCTCTGTCTCTCTCTCTTTTTCTCTCTCACTCTCTCTCGCTCTCTCGCCAAAGATGGTGGAGCTAGTTGCCAGCAAGATCCTACCTCTCAGACTTTCTTGCCAACTAAGTCATGAAGATGAACCTGGACTGTCTCTGGGAGCTTTTCCACTTACAAAAGCAATGGGTACACAATCAATTTAAATGAAGGGGAAAGGAAGGAGGTGTCAGGCAGAGAAGACTTTTAAGAGAAGTGGGACAAAGAAAAAAAAAAAGGACAGAAGAAATTATAATTATTAAAACAAACAAAAAAATCTATCCCAGTTACAACAGGAGTAGCAATACAAACACTTTTTTAACCAGAAGAAACCCATAGCTCCTTTGATCTTTGAAAAGGAGTCCCTCTTTCCCAACCCTCTCATTAAGTTTCAAAGTAAACTCATTTTACATTATGATGGGAAAGGAGACCTAAAACAATCTAGGATCATACTAAGGAGATCTTTATTGACCCTAAGTAGAAATAGGATGTCAGTGACTGAAGTTTTTGTTAAGAAATAAGAGGAAATGTGTCTTATTCCAGGACTCCTTTAATGCCTTTTTTAAAATGTGCAAATAATTCTGTTAAGTTCTCTCTATGGTTGGATGAAATTTTAACTTTTACTTAGGAAAGAGCACTGGAATTTAAACATAATTTGGAAATGAGAGTTAAAATTTACATTGATGATACCAACAAGAAAGTTGCCTTAAAAAGAGGTAATAATTCTACAAAGATTTAGAAAGTAATTTTTGCTAGATAAAAGAAAATGCTAAAGCTTTACAATTTATTTATATCAATAGTATAATAAACAAGTTTTTAAAATATATTACACTTACCAGCTAATGAGGCTCTTAAATAGCACCATGATGGACACTGGGCCTGGAATCACGCAAACTTGAGTTCAAATCAGGCCTCAGACACTTACTAGATGTGTGACCTTGGGCAAGTCATTTTTTAACTTAGATTTGCCTCAGTTTCTCACCTGTAAAAATGTGATAATGATAGCCACCTATCTCCTGGGATTATTATGAGGATCAAGTGAGATAATAATAATTGTAAAGCACTTAGCCCAATGCCTGGCACAAAATACTACATATTAGTTACTATTAGTACTATTCTTAATATTGTTATTAGCTACGGGACCCTAGGAAAACATATTCAGAATGCAAAGAAAGCACCTGAAATTTCCAAAGAAATCACCAGCAAATACTGAATTTACTCTATTGATTTCCATACATACAGGCAGGGTGTTGTAGAGGGGCAGGCAGTGAACCAGGACCATGAGCAAATATTTGACCTTACCAGGCCTCAGAATCTGCAGCGGTAAAATGAGAGACGTGGACTTGATGATCAACATGGAATTTCATAATTCTTATATGTTTTCCAGTGTATTTTATCTGTTAAATAGTTCCTCTACCACTCATCGCATCCATAGCTCCATCTACCACTACCACTCGTGCTTGTTTTCTTCCTGTGAATAAACCTCTTACTTCACAATCTGGCTTTAGACTACCTTTTCAAAGTCTTATCACCTTACTCTCCTTCATACACTTGGACTCAGCCAAACTAGCCTACAGATTATGCCTTTCTTTACACCAGCATCCTCAATGCTTGTGGACACACTCCCCGCTCTCTGCGACCTTTTAGAATTTCTAGCTTCCTTTAAAATTCACCTCTTACACCACCTCCTACATGAAGTCTTTCCCAATTCACATAGCTTCTAGTGCTTCTTCTGCTCAAAATTATTTAGTACTGACTTTGTATGAACTGGAGTACAGCAAAGGCTTCTAACATTTTTTCAACAATAACCAAAATATGTATTGTGAACCCCCAAGGTTATTGAGTATATGACTCATTGTAAGCATTTAATAAGTTAATCTAAAAGAACATTATAATTAAAATAACTTAAGCTTCCAAAGCTCTAAATTAAATTTTATAATATATAATTATAAAATAACAAAATTTGATTCTACATAATTATGAAAACTCTAAATATAAAATTATAAAACTCTAATTTTAAATTTTTATGTAGTACATTCTGTAAGAGTTAAGAGTAATCCAGCAAGACATCACATGCTTACTATTTTTGTATGATTTCATATTCAATTTATTCTATAAATTTTGCTGAATATAGATAACATTTTGATGAAATAAGTTATACCTCAAAAATGTTTTACCATAGTATAATAACTTTATCTAAACTTAATTTTGATATTGGACTAGGTTTGCATTATTTGTCTCAACATCCGACACAGTCTCCTATTTGGTTCAACACTGAATTTATTTCTGTATTTTGGCTGAAAATACAAATGGGGTGAAAATACTTGCTCACATGTGGTGGAAAATGGTGGGAGAATTTTACAAGCACTCTTGCTGAGACAGAAATTCACTTTTTAACATTTTAGTTACCTAACCAAGTGATGAAAACAAATAAGTTACAATAGAAAATATTTACTTTTCTATTAGTTAAGGAGAAGCACTGTATTAAATGATGAATCTATGAGAAACTTAATTGAATATATTACTTTGTTTTTAACAATGTTTAGATATAAAGAAACAAATCTGTTAGATGCTACTTTCTTCTCTTCTACCCCGGCACCCTAGTTACACTCTAACAGAAATGACTGACCAGTGTTGTGAGTTAGTTTATTTGAAAATCTGCCAGAAAGAGTTAAATGCAAATTTTGTTACTTTTTAGTCATTTCTGACTCTTTGTGAGCTCATTTGGGGTTTTGCTGGAAAACTTACTAGAGTAGTTTGCCATTTCTTTCTCCAGCTCATGTTATAGATGAGGATGTAAATCTTAGCTATCATTATTAACAGTATCATTAACCAAAATAGCACACCACTGCCCACAAATACATCTCTAAGTAAATGTACAGTGAACAAAAACCTTTATAGATAACCACATTGGATGATAAAGCCAAAATTCATTTTTTAAAAATCTCTAAAAGCTAAAACTATGGGGCCAAATATATTGAAATAAAATGTTAACAGGAATAACACCTGAATTTATTTCTGTATTTTGGCTGAAAATACAAATGGGGTAAGCTAAGAATGTTGGGAAGTTAGGGGGGAATTTACATTTTTAAAATACAATTACAACTTTCTTTAAAAGGTATATAATCACTCAGCAACTGTATAGACCAAGCGAAGCCTAGTTTCCTGACTCCTGAGAGAGACAAGGTACTAGATTACCTAAGACTCCTTTCAACACACATTTAGCAAAAATTCACTTTTATCCTTCGTAGGGTAGATAAAAGATTACATATAAAGAACACTTAAATCCTTTGCCCAGTGGTAGCTGGCCAAAGAGGAGACAGATCTTAAAAACTAGAGGAGAGGGGAAGGACATAGCTTTCCTAATGATGGCTAGGGGGAGAATTCTTAACCAAACAAGGAAATGAGGTCATCACTGAAGATAAAATAGGCAACTTCAATTGCACGAAGTTGAAAGGCATTTGAATAAGCAAAACAGTCGGGGGTGGGGGGTGGGGGGGGGTGTCTTTATATCAAATTTCTCAAGAAGGTCTGATAAGTACAGTAATTAAGGAATTTATAGATATACATATGAATTAAAACCATTTCCCAATAAGATAAATGATATGAACAATTTCCAAAGCATAAATATAAATTATCAAACATCATATGAAAAATGCTCCAGATTGTTCATAAGAGAAATGCACATTTAAAAAACCCCTGAAGTTTCCACCTCCTAGTCATCAGATTGGCAAGGATGACAAATGAAGAACACGGCCATTAATGTAAGATGATGGGAGAAATTTTGAATGCTGTGGATAAATTCACTTACCTCGGAAGTATACTTTCCAGGGAAGAACACATAGATGATGAGATTGACACATGTATTGCAAGAGCTAACAGGATGTTTCAGAGGCTCCAAAAGAAGGTGTGGCAGAGAAAAGCCATTAGGCTGCCTCCAAAACTAAAGCTCTACAGAGCTGTTGTGCTGACCTTGTTGGACGCCTATGAAACCTGGCCAGCTTACCAGCACTGTGCCAGAAAATTGAATCACTTCCATTTGAATTGTTTTGGGAAGGTTCTGAAGATCACCTGGCAAGATATGTTATCAGACACAGAGGGATGGTTCTTTCTTGAGCCGAACTGCCAGGAATTCAAACTCTACTGCAGAAAGCACAAATCCAATGGGCTGGCCACATTGTTCGGATACTCAATGAATGTTTGTCTAAAAGACTATTTTACAGAGAACTTACACAAGGCAAGCACTCACACGTAGATCAGGAGAAGCAATACAAGGACACGCTCATGGTCTATCTGAAGAACTATGGAATTGACTGGAAGACATGGAAGACACTGGCACAGGACCATCCAATATGGTATACGTGCATCAAAGAAGGTCCTGTGTACTCTATGAACAAAGCAGAATTGCAGTAGCTCAAAAGAATCACGAAATATGCAAATTCAGAGACCTTTCCTTCTCAAATGTTCATATGGACTATTTGTGCCCGACCTGTGGTAGAGCATTCCACGTTCATATTGATTTGATCAGCCACAGCTGGACACACTGTACACTGCCCCAAACATAATGGTATCAATCCGGTCCTCTTCAATTACAAAGGATGATGGTGGGAAGATGGGCACACTGATATTCTTAATGTCATTTAAGTTACGTAAACCCTTGTGGAAAGCAAGACCATATTCCAAACGTACTTGCCTATACACACCTGTTGACTCAATGATACTATTATCAGGTATATATAAAAGGGAAAAGAAAAGGATCCATGTGTACAAAAATATTTATAGCAACATTATTTTTGTCAAAACCAATCCATAAACAAAGTGGATATGCGTCAATTGCGGAAAAGTCAACAATTTATGATAGGTGAATATAATGAAATATTCTTGGCCCCATGAGAAAGTGATCAATATGACAAATTCCAAGAAACCTGGGAAAACATGTATGCATTGATATAGAATATAATATACAGATATGCAATCAGATAAATAAAATCAGCTTTGAAAGACTTCAGAACTGAGATGAATGCATAATTAATCATAATGAAAAGACAAACAATGAATGAAGCATACCATTCACCCCTTGACAGAAAGTGGATGGACTTGAGGTACAGAATGAGATGAACATTTTTTAAGACTTGACCAACGTGTTGAACTACTTTGACTGACTATACTTATCTACGATAAGGGAGAGCTTCTATGAGTGAGGAAACCGAGTAAGTGAGTGATGACAGAAATATTATAAAAGAAAAAAGAGGGAATATATCAATAAAATATTTTTAAAGTAAGGGGAAGAAAACAAAAAGTTCTTGAGTAGTGCAATTTTCTTGCCACTGTTATTTCATTTAATATAATTAAAAAATAAACTGTACATAACAGTTTTCTTTCATATAGAATCCTTTTTTTATGCTTTTTATACTGAAATGATCATATTTCCTGGTGCCTGAATTCAGGACAAAGAATTTTTTTTTAAAAATAGGCTTCTACCTAATATCCAAGAGCCTCTCTTTCCCTTCCCTCATTATTTCAGCCTGCTTTCTATTTCTTTTAGGCAGATATTAAAGGTTATTATGATTTCCTCTATCTACCCTTCCCTGAAAATAAAACTTCCATCTTAAAGGACAAGGGTTCTCAACTTGGGAGAAAAGTTGTTTTTTTTTTTTTTTAAAGTTTTTGATAACCACATTTTAATATAATTGGTTTCCTTTGTAAGCCTATATATTTGATTTTGTGCATTTAAAAACATTTTTCTGAGAAGGAATCCATGAGCTTCACCAGATTACTGAAGAGTCTGTGACACAAAATAACCTAAAAAAGTTTAAGAACCTCAGCTCCTGGGTAATTTAAGCAATGAGTTGGAGTCGGGGGAGGTGCTGGGTCCTCATTTTGGAATCAAACCGAAAAAGAAAGTAAATCTTTAAAGATACAAGTGACTTCACCTTTGTTATCATTTCCCTGTCACTGCTATTCATAAAATATAGTACCTGTAGAGTTTCTTGCTCTCAGCCATACTTGAAGGAAAAAGAAAACTCATGAATGAAGAAATACTAAGTAATCTAGATTCCAGTTAAATTTGCCCTGGTCTAACTTCACCACGATTTTTAAATAAAAGGGATAAGAGGATGAAAAATAAAAGGTTTCAAAGCAACCCATGACATTCCAAGAAGCACCAATTTGGAGTCAGAGGACCTGGGTGCAAATCCTAAGTCTGTTGTGACATTTAGGCAGGAAATTGTACTTTTGGAGGCACTTTTATAGTCGCCACATATGTAAAATGCAAAGGTTGGATTAGGTGACCTCTAAGGTCCCTCTTAGCTCTATATCTCTCATTTTTTAAAGAATCTTAATAAATAAACAAAAAACTGTGATTGTTGTCGAATCAAAATCGACATTGAGAATTTATAAATCTGATTTGTTTAAACCTTGGTTCCCATTTCTCCCCTTGTCTTCTCTAGCTTACCATACCAAATCCATTCATTATAGTAAATTTGAGGTCTACACAGAGAATTTGCAATAAGCCTGTAGGATAGGACCAGCATGCAGCTTTGTCTCAAACACTAAAAGTAGTGTGTTAGCTGAGATCAGGAGTCTAGACCTTTTTTGGATGTATACTGTAATTATTTCCTGATTTAATTCAACAAACAAGTACTAAGTACTTCCAGTATGTGACACAGTATGCTAGGCACTGAGGGAGACACAAAAAGATGTTAAATCTTACTGCAAGTGAATATGAGCAGTGAAAATATGTATGTGGTCAGCATTCTGTTCCAGAAGGAAAAAAGGGTCACTTCTCCTTAATTAATTAAATCTGGTGGGTTCAGGATTCAGGGACATGAAACAAAACAACCTGACTATGCATTGGGTTCCAGTTTATAAACTTATCTCTTGTATTTTAAAATTTTATCCTAAAGGAATGCTTACTGAGTTCTCAGGGCATGTTAAAAATCTGATTATGGGGTACAACAACATTACTTTAGTCAGAACTTTACAAACTACTAAAGCTAAATTTAGCCTTCAAGCAGTTTTTGTATAGTCTGCTAGCTAAAAATGGTTTTACATTTTTAAATCATTATATTTTATTTAAAAATGTAAAACCCAATCTTACCTGGCGGTTGTACAAAAAAACAGGGGGAAGACAGAATTTGGCCCTCCAGTAGACCCCTGGCAAAACACTGCTCTTTTTAAATGTGTTTGTGGTTTTTCATTAGCCTTTTAGAAAATCATTTGGGTCAGATATTCCTTTTTAGTCCTCACAGTTGGTTCAGTAATGACTAGCTAATCAGATCCCTGCCTAAGCAGAGTTCTGAGTGCTGTGGATTGGGATATACATACGGCCAAAAGTGAGTGGCTCGGAATGCTGACTTTGTAAGCTGGATTCAGTCAAGAGCTTCCTTTTATTCTATGCTCTCAATGCCAAAATAACATGTTTTCAAGCCCTAACCAAATTATTTTCTTTGTTTATTTGTCCTTTTCTGGTTTTGCTTCTCTGTGGAACCTGATGTAGTTAAAACAAACACACACTTAAATGCACTTAAAAAATTTTTTTCAAACATAGTACCTACAGAAATTATTAAGTGCTGTCATGGGAAATACCTGAGAAATATCAATCTATTCACTATGAGATATATAACATTATCAAAACACAGACAGATACAAAGTTACCATAAACATTTACTAGGAATAAATGTGAAGTTTTTAAATTAAAAACAAGTAAAAAATGTTGTAAAAGTCAAGATGAGTCAGAAGTAATATGCTGCACTGATGTAAATATTTTTTCCTTGCATTAGAAAATGAACTGATAAATGATCAAGACAAAGAAAATTCTCAATGAGAAATCTAAGCTATTAATAATCCTATTTACCAATTCTTCAAATCACTAACAATCAGAGAAATGAAAATGAAAGCAACTCTCAGTTTCCATCTCACACTGACCAGATTGATTTAAAAAAAAAAAAAAGATTGAAGAAAAACAAAGAAAATGACAAATGTTGGAGGAGCTACAGGAAAATGGAAACATTGATGCACTGATGGTGGAGCTGTGTACTGGTCAAAGAAAGCAATTTGGAATTATGACCAAAATAGTCAATAAGCAGTCAATATCCTTTTACCCAGTTATAATACTACTAAGCATATACCTCAAATAGATACTTTTAATAGCAGAATAGATATAAAATTATTTACAGCTGCTCTTTCTATATTACCAAAGAAATAGAAACTAAAGGATACCCCAAATTGGGGAATGGATGAACAAATTATGGTATGTAAATGTAATAGAACACTATTGTGTTGAAGGGACAGTTACAAAGAAACCTAGGAAGACTTGTATGAATTAATGCAGAATATAGTTAGCACAATCAGAAGAACAATTTTATATTGTAACAACACTTTATAAGTGAAGAACCATAAAGACTTAAAAACACCAATCAACAAAATAACGGAAAAATGATGAAGAACATGTATATCTTATGACACAGTGATGACGGACTAAATAGATAGAATGAGAGACACTTCTTTGAAAATGGTCAAGGGGGTAACTGTTTTGCTTGACCATGCATATGTGATACAAGGGCATGATTTTTATTTTTTTATTTGAAAGAGAACAAAGGTAGTAGGACAAAAAAAATACTTAAGTGAAAAAAATTGAATTGAAAAATACAAAAGATTCAGAAAGAACAATGGTTTTATTAATTGGTAAGACCAGAATTTAAAGGTAATGAGAGCCAATGCACAAATATTGTCCTTTTTTTTTTCAACAGTATAAACTCAATAAGCTTTAGGAAATGTTTTTAAATCAACTTTATGATTGCGTGCACTATTGTTTGAGAATATTTAAATAAACTTGTGATTAGAAATTAGGTCCACATGTCAATTTCCAAGCTGAATAAGGAAGAGAAGCAGTGAACTAGGGTCCCATCCTCATCTGAAGACCCATTCCACAAAACTCTAGCATGAGACCCTAGTTCAAGGCTGTCTGATGGATGTGGTACCTAACCCTAACCTTAAATGCCTCTGAATGATAATACACTTAGCCTAGAAAAGATAGCCACCCTGGATTGCACTCCTCAAGTGCAGCCAGAGCTGTTAGTAACCAATAACACCGGAGCATGGTGTTAATTAAATTATTAACTCCATTAACTAAACTGAACATCTATGATACACAATAAAAATATGCATCTGTACTGTCCAGGTGCCCTGATGGCCAAAAGCTAAATTGCTGGTCAGTAGCAGAAGACGGATGACTGTGAATTCCAAACCCAGATCACATATGATACATTCATTCAGAGATCTGTACAGCCTGTTTCTCTCGTCTCCCTCTCTCTCTGTATGTCTCTCCCACCTCTATTTCTCTCTCTCTCTCCAAATGGTATTAGTAATTAACACTAAAATCCCTTGCTCCAGGATAACAGACTCCTCAACTTAAAGGAAAATCCTCCAACAGTGGTTAAAAGTCTCCTGATGCATCAAATAGAGAAAGACAGAGGAGAGAAGAGGAATCAAAAATTCAAATATAACCTGGAGGCTTGATTAGTAATCTCCTTTAAAACAAAACCATTTTTATCAACCTACAATCCAATAGTTTTATTATCCAGTTAATTAATAGACTCCTGTGCTAATATCTAAATGCTAAGCAATTAATGGCACTCAACTATAAATGGCCTTGTCTTTGCTCTCGCAGCAAAATCTTACAAAGCAAATGAAAATCTATCACTTCAGTGATTTAACACAGACTTTCTAAGGTTAATATTCCCAAGCAGTTGCAAAATAAAGAGCTATTTTAATTAACCTTGTGTAATTCAAATACTAGGAAACACAGTTTGGAAATTTAAATAATAACAATAACAATAAAGAAATATTAAAGCAAAAACACATCACAGCCAAAACACTGCCAATAATTTCTGAGAGTTCTTTAATTTATTTATTTATTTGGGGTGGCAAATTATCACAAGTTTTAATTCAGGGTGAATATATTTTCACTGCATGTTAAACTTGCAAAAAAAAATGTTCTCCCATGTAAAGCTTGCTAAGTCTTGGGGAGGGGGGGATGTTCTCTAATAGGATATAATATTTCCTTCTGGGAGAGGATTTCTTAAGTTTTCACTCTTTTTCAAGCTTCCAGTGCTTCCTCCTATTTTCCTAAAATCAGGTTCTCCAAAGTGATGGTTATTTACTTGACAACTGACAAGAAAGATTCCTCCCTTTCTCATCACAAAAATAATATATTTTTGTATATATGAGAGTAAATATATAGATATATATATAGTATATATGAGTATATATAATATATAGTATATATAAGAGTAAATATATAGAGAAATATGATTTACATGGTGTTCTCATCGCTAAATAGAAAATAAAAGCTGCTGAGATTTCTGAAGTGCTTAAAGGTTTACATAAGACTTTCATACTACAACCTCGTAGGGTATATAGTGCAAGAATAGAGTATAGTATAATGGTAAGAACTCTGACCTCGAAAGAAATTTAAATTCAAATTCTGTGTCCGATAACAGCCATAGGACCCTAGAAAAGTCACTTAATATTTATGCCTCAAGAGTCCCCATTTGCAAATTGGGAATACTACTACCTACAGACCTTTTCAATGGATTGCTTTCAAAAACAAATGAAAATAGAATGAATAAAGTGCCTAGCAAACCTAAATGCCAATAATTACAATAAGTATCCCCATTTTACGGATAAGAAAACTTAGGCTCACTGAGGTGATGAGACTAGCTAGACAGAAGGTCAGTTTCAGAGTCCACACTGGAACCTAGGTTTTCTGATTCCACATTTATTCTTTGTTTTCCATTTCAACATGCTATCTCTTCAATGAGTTTTGGATTTTCATTTAAGAATGAAGTCGTCCACCCTCAACTCACCTAAACTTGGATCTTCCACATACCCCCATCCTCTTCCATATACAGCAGGGATACCAATCCCAGTTAGTCAATCAAACAACAAATGCAGTATGGTTTAAGCCCCCTGACTGAGCTACCTCTCTCCCCCAATTCCTTGACATGAGAAAGAAAAGCAGATTCTACTGCATGTACAAAACCGTCACAGATCCTAGAAGCTGAGCTTAACAGGCAGAGGTCTGTCCTCACGGTTTCCCTTTCAGACTCTATCGATGGGCAACCTGGATTGCACAGGAGTCTACTACCCTTCAGGTTATTTGATTCTTGGAATAGAGCCCAGGAAACCTAACAAGCTGGCATTTGCTATGATGCGCTGTGTGGGAGGTTCCTGGAGCAGTGTGCACCACAAAAGATAATTGGATCGCCTTTTCCAGTATCTCAGAAAGGGGGGTAGGGGGAACGATACTGATGAGGGCGAGAATCTGAGGCCTGAGGTAAAGGGACACCAATTCCAGAAAGGCCAGGGAGGAAAACAGAATATGGTGATAGAAGGCAGAGAAGCAACAGTGTTCTAGGAATTAGGTCTGAGCTTGCCACTCTATGACCTAGAAATGGCAGATGCTGACATACTAGCAGCTGTGTTTGAAAAACAGCGAGGTGGAGGGCAAGCGGGAACTTAAAAAAAGACTTCCTGCATTAAGGTAGTTTTTTCCTTGCCACAGATTAAAAAATACTGACTCTCCGCTGTCAGTTTCTAAAGAAGCAGAGTGGGATGCACATAGAAACTAGATACAAAACAACCTATTAAGCCCAGGTGTTAGTCCGTGAAAGAATAGCTTATGAAAAAAAAAATGTTTAAAAGAAGAGAAAATATGATAAAACAAACACTAAGTAAACAAGCATTTTGTAAATCGATAGTGAATGTCTTTTTAATCCAACTAGACTGTTGTGCTCAATTAGTTACTCCTTCAGTCTTACTTAATTTAAAAAAAAAAAAAAAGACCTGGTTCTTGCTTTGGTGATCTTTTCCTTAATCTCAAAAGCAAGTGTAATGTGAAGATAAAAACAACTGATAATTGTTTTATTCATGTTGAATTGTAGAAAAAAGTTAGTGAAACCAAGTTCACTCTAAGACTCTCAATCCAGAATCTATTATACCACACTTCACCTCTAACTCAAAAATGTTTAAATGTCCACTCGTGCCTCTTTTATCGGTTTCCTGAAACAATAACCTGAAAGAGAAAAGGTTTCTCACAGCAAGGTATATACTTTGACATACTATGCACTTATTTTTTCTGGAATTCAACAAGACTAGCCACAACACAAATAATAAGTGGGTGAAGAATGCCAACTTTTCAGATTATGATAATATAGTCGGGCTGGATAAACTACCCAATTTATTCGAATGCACCTTGGGATGCACGTGGACAGCGAGCACAGTCAGAATTTAATAGGAAGGGAGGATAGGCTGAGCTGCCTTTGAGAAAATGGTGCAGTGCACCCTAAAACACCAGGTATCATCTTGCTGACAAAAGGTCCATCTTTTAAACAACTTGATTGATACATCATGCAATGCCACGGACTCCTAAAAGCCGAGGTGTGCAAAGGGCAACAGAGAGACTTGTTATTAAGATAATAAGGCTTTAGCATACCAAAACTGTGCAAGGGAAGATATAAAAGTAGGTTATCAAATGGCAGCTATGGCAAAAGATAGTGAATGGGCAGCTCACATATAGCACTAGCATCCATGAAACGGCAAGAGAACTAGGGGAACGTCCTCAGTACAACAGACAGACTTCCCACCACCGCTACCCAAAAGCAATGAGGGATTTAAAGAAAGATACAGGCAAGAGTTGGAGGGCTGCACTTTAAGGCAATACCTACAATGATAAAATACATCCCACATTTCAAAGTGCACATTAGTGGGGGTAGCTAGGTGGTTCAGTTGATAGAGCACACTGGCTCTGGAATCAGAAGGACCTGAGTTCAAACCTGGCCTCAGACACATAACATACACTAGCTGTGTGACTCTGGGCAAGTCACTTAACCCCAAATGCCCCACCAAATAAAAAAAAAAGTGCACATTGGTTGTCTTTTTAAACATTTATATTTTAGATCAAAGTACTATATGACCCAAAGGAAATTTTTATGCTCTTTTCAACATTAAAACTACTTACCACAGGTAGCCAAAGGACTGTGAATTAAATCTTTCTTTTTTCACAAGGAGGTATTAGCTAGAGCTCAGGTCTAACCATGGTCTTTGTGGCACTTCCAAAACTGTTCTGCTTGAACTTCAAGTAAAAGAGATTAAATGAGCTACCACTTCCTCCACCCCCCTCTATACACCCCCCCCCCCACAAAAAAAGAAATCTCAGAAGCCATAAAAGCAGAGATTAGAACTTCAACACTAGGATTCTTAAGTGATCTCATAAATATTGAATTAAGGTCCCTTTTGTCAACAAGACTTTATTAAAAAGGATCTTGCCTCTACAAAGCTTTACAATCCACAATGAGGCTCCAAACATAACACTTAAGGTCTCATGAGAAAAACAAGAGGCAACATCAACATGTAGTCCTATGAAATACGGATAGAATCCTGACTTGGCTAAAAGAAAACCAAAACATTTATTATAGCAAAATTTATTCATCTAACAATCCCTTTATGAAGCCTCGACTGTGTTCAAAGCACTGTACTAGGCACTGTAGCCGATTCAAAGTTTTAGACAGTCCCTTCCTGCAAGAAGGTTTGATTGGAAAAGAGGGATAAGACACCAACACAGTTTTAATACCTAAAATTACAACCAAATCACACTGGATAAGAATGCACGGTCTGCACTGATGGAAGGAATAACCAAACTCCTAACGGATCGATTTAATTATCTAAACAGATGGAAATTTGTATGAAAAGGGTTTCAAACAAACCACTATACGAAGTAGAAGCAGAAAATAGGATTGTGGATTTAAGTATATCAGGAAAGGCTTCCGGGAGAAAGTAAGTAGTGTTTGAGCTAGGCTTTAAAGAAGCGGTAGGGATTGATGGGTGACAGAGGGAAGACGTCTCAGGCATGGGCAACAATGAAAAAGGCACGAAAGGAAAAGAACGTAGAGCAAGTTCAGCAGGCAAAATGTGATCCACCTTGATCTGGAGAGAAGTAAAATTAAATATGATTGGAGAGAAGAGGGATGGTATCAAATTGTGAAAGATGTAAAAAGCCAGACAGAAATTTGAAATTTACTACAGGAATTCACTGAAGATTCTGAGAAGAATTATTATTACTCTACACAGGAGTTCTGTGACTATGCAATAGCAATGTGATCTATGGGAAAGAAAGATAATTCTGCCAGCATTATGCTGTGAAAAAACAAAATCAGCATCAAATTAGAAGAAAGCTTACAAAGTAAGAAGTCAAACAATTAGTAGAGCAATAAGAAGACAGTCAAATGAACAGTCTATGAAAGCTCAACAACCAGATTTTTTTTGAATGTTCCAAATCAGTAATAAGAAGGAAAATACAAATTAAAATACCTCTAAGGTTCCACTCATCAGAATGGCAACAATAACAAATGATAACTATAACAATTGTTGGAGATGCTGTTGAAGGACAAACATATTAATGCACCGCTGACAGGGCTGTGGAGCTGTCCAAACACTCTCAAAAGCAATTTAGAACCATACCCAAAAGTCATAAAACTGCCCGTAACAGCAATACCACTGTTAAGCATACACTTCAGTATAGAGAGAAAAGAAAAGAAGAGAAAATAAAAGGAAAACTTTTGAAGAACACTTTTATTATGGTGTCAGGCAGAAAATGAGGGGGTGGTCAACAGAGGTAAAGGATGAGGAGAGATAGATGATAAAGAAGGGGAAGACTACTGGATTCAGCAATGAAAAGATCACTGGTTGTGTTATATTCAAAAACGTTAGGCCACTGGTGATCCAACTTTCAGTAGAGCAGACAGAACAGGAGCTCAATTTACAACTAGTTGGGTAGAGAATAAATCTGAGAAAATGGAAGATTGCAGCGTCCATGGCTTTTTCTCCCACGAAACTTAACAATAAGAGGAAGAAAGGAGAAAGAATAATGACCTCTTAATGGCCAAATCTAATGACCTTTCTCAATCCTCATTCTTCTTGACCTCTTGATAGTCTCCAATACTGTTTTTATGTCGCTCTCTTCTTCAGGAGCCTCTCTTCTCTTAAGTTTTCAGGACAATGGTGTATTCTGGTGCTGCTGCTACCAGTGTGAACACTTGGGTCTTTGACATCTTTGCTGGATATGCTCCTAGGTCTTATTCACTAATCCTGCATGTCCCCCTAAGGTTTTGCATTCAGCACTCTTCTATACTGTCTCTTGTGGTGATCTCTTTACCTCTCATGGGTTCAATTATCATCTATATGCAGATGATTTTCAGATTTATGTCTCGCCCTAATTGCTCCCCTGAGGTCCAGTCTCATATCACCAACCACCTCTTGGACATCTTATACTGGATATCCCCTAAGACATCAAAAGATCAACATAGCCAAAAAATATTACTACCTTTTCCCCTCCAAACCTTTCTGACTTCCTAACATTCTTATTACTGTCAAGGTACTAACCATCCTGAAATAATCCATGTTCTTGGTGTCATCATTGACTCCTCTCTCACTCAAGCCCCATGTATCCTATCTACTGTAAAGTAAATCAATCAGTATTTATTAAGCACCTACCATACTCGAGGCACTATGCTAAGGGATGGGGATACAAAAAGAGTCAAAAGACAATCCCTGCCATCAGGGAGGTTACGATCTAATAGGGGAGTCAACGACAAACTAATATATCCAAAGCAAGCTATATTTAGGATAAAAAGGAAATAATTAACAAAGGAAAGGCTTCTTAGGAAAGGTAAGATTTTATATAGGATTTAAAGGAAGCCAGAGAGGTCAGCAGTCAGAACAGAAGAGGGAAAGCATTCCAGGCATGGGGGACAGACAGAGAGAATTCCCAGAGCGAAACGATAGCATATTTTGCTCAAGAAACAGCCAGGAGGCCAATGTTGTTGTATCGAAGACTACGTGCAAATGAGTAAGGCGTAAGAAGACTGGAATGGTAGGAGGGGGATAGGATATGAATGGTTTAAGTCTTTTTGTTTTTATATTCACAGCATATCTTATATATGTTTTCTCTCATTACATAGCCTCCAACAGAGTGCAAGCCCTCATCATCTCACACCTAGGGGATTGCAAAAGCCCTCGGGCTCAGCTCCCTGCCTCAAGTCTCTCCTCACTTCAATCTAATCTACACTCAGATATAAAATGCTTTGCCTACCTGGAAAGACTTACATGAACTGATGCTGAGTAAAGTGAGCAGAACTAGGAGAACATTGTACACAGTAAGAGTAACATTGTGCGATGATCAACTATGATCACCTTAGCTCTTCTCAGCAATACAATGATCCAAGACAATTCTAAAAGACTCATGATGGGAAATGCAATCCACATCCAGAGAAAGAACTGATGGAGTCTGGTGCAGATCGGAAGCTTACTATTTTCACTTTTTTTCTTTGTTTTTTCATTTTTTTCCTCTTTTGTTCTGTCACTTCTTTTACAACATGACAATATGAAATATGTTTCACATGACTGCACATGTATAACCAATATCAGATTGCTTGCTGTCTTGGAGAAGGGGGAGGGCAGGAAGGGAGAAAAATTTGGAACTCAAAATCTTTCCAAATTTAGCCCTGTCCTACCTTTCTGGTCTTCTTATACTTCTCTGTATATTCTTTGCAATCTAGCAATATTGAACTTTACTAGTTCCTCTTTCCTGCTCTTAGATTTCCTTCTAGTAACAGTCTGTGTGTGTGTGTGTGTGCGCACGCGCGTGTGTGCATCTATGTCTATGTTTATCTGCATGTTGCCTTCCGAACCATTAAAATGTGAGATCCTTGAGTGTAGAGAGTATTTTCAATTTCATTATATTCTCAGCACTTAGCCATATGATTGGCTCATACTCTGTGCTTAAAAAGTACTGGTTTACTAACTAACTGGTCCTACAGTTAATCATGAGATCACTAAAGTTTACTGGGTAGGATACATGACATGGGATAAGCTGCACTTTAGGGAAACCAAAATATACACAAATCAGACAAAGATATACTAGGACCATGGGTGTATGAGTGGTGAGAAGTGGGGATTATATATATGAAAGAAAAGTATCTTTTATGGTAACAAGGAAAGGCAAGATTTAGACTGGATATGTGCCCTGGTCATTCAATCCAAAACCTATTATTTCTACATTTGCAATGCCTCTTATATGTTTGCCTCAGTTTCCTTATCTATAAAACGGGGACAATAATAGAATTTTTCTTCCAGAGTTTGTTGCTGAGGATCAAATGAGATGATAATTGCAAAGCTCTTAGCACAGTGTCTAGCACATAGTAAGTGCTATATAAATATTAGCTACCACCACCATCATCATCTTCATCTATCCCTTTCTCTTTTCCTACTGCCATCTCTCCAATCTGAGATGTCTAGTTGGCCTAAGTACAATAGTTTCTCAATCGGATTTGGTGCCTTCACTTTCTCTGTCATTCTGATTCATCCCAACATACTGTTGCCAGAACCATATTTCTAAAGAGCATGACATCATCTACCACCTTACTCAATTAAAAACTTTCCAATGGTTACTTAATACCTACAAAATGAAGCTTAAGTTCTTCATGCACATCAAAATTCTCTCTAATTTGGCCCCATCCTACTTTCTTAGCTTTATTTCTCACAATGTGGGATACTGAAAATAATGGAGAATCTCAAGCCACAAGAACCTGGGTTCAAATCCTCAACTCTGACACTGACTAGCTGTGGGATCTCAGAAAAGTCATTTAATCACTATGTATCCTGTTTGTCCATCCATACAATAGGGGAGATAATGTTTATACCATCTACCTGGCAGGGTTGTTGTGATAGAGGGACACTACAAAGTTTTGAAAACACATACACACATACCTATGTTACATTTTCCCTCACAATGCTCTGTCTACCTCTCTCCCTCTGGGCCACGTGGACCAGATGTCACCCATCTCACCCATCTCACCAATTCCTCAAGTCTCAGGTCTTGGGTCAGCTCCTCTAATAAGTCTTCTGTTACCTCCCAAACATAAGGGCCTGTAACAACCACACAGCACTCTGTGCTTTTATTATTGTACTTTCACAATACACTTGGTCACAACGTATGCATATCATGTGCCCCTCATTACACCAACAATGACATGAAAGCAGGCTTTTCCACACAGCACCTAGCACTTTGACATATACTTAACAGATGCTCAGAAAATAACTATTAAAGGAATAAACCCATCATATGATATATCTTATATGTGCAAACTGAACGAGAATTGTTTTTATTATCACAGAATAAGCATTTACATAGACGCCATTATATCCCAATGCTGTGCTAAACACTTTACAAATATTTCCTCATTTAATACAACAACCCTGTGGGGTAGGTGCTGTAACCCCAATTTTACAGTTTACAGAAGCAAAAAGAGGTAGTGACCTTCCCAGGATCATAAAGCTAGCAAGTATCTGAGGACAGGCTTGAATTCATTTCTTCCTGACTCAATTCCCACACTCTATCCATTGTGCAACCCAGCTGCCTCTGGGGAAGTTTATGCCTGTTCTGAGACATCGGTAAGTAAGACAGCAAACAGAGTTAAGTCTAGATTTCTCTCTTCTGCTATCAATGTACCTGAAAGCAAAGATACAGTAGGTAATGAAAGTTAGTACGTTTAAAAGACAGTGATAAGAAGAAATTCTTCATATACAACAAAATATTTGTAGTACCACTTTATGTGATAGCAAAGAATTGGAAACAAAGTAGATAGAATTGGGCCGAGAAATGGCTAAACAAATTGTGGTACATGAATGTAATGAAATACTATTGTATGGTAAGAAATGATAGATGTAATTAATATAGAGAAACACAAAAGACCTACATGAACTGATGCAGAGTAAACAGAGCTAAGAAAACAAGATCTACAACAATGTAAACAGAAAACCACATATATAAAAAAAGTGAATGTTGTAAAATTATAAAGAACAGGAGATAAGAGAAGACATTCACTCTTCACTTCTTTACAGCAGTTGAGGTTCACAAGTGTACATTGCCTGCATTTTCAGGATTTGGGGATGCACAGTTATTCCTTCTACATCGCAGCTTTCCCCATCACAGTTTCAATATGTCACAGGTCAGAATAAGAAATTAAATGGGAATTTGGGGGAGTTTTGCAGAAGCCACAAACAACATGCAAAGGCCAGCAGATAACACAGAGCTTACGTCCAAATACTTAACACAAATTATACAATAAGGCACTGTAAATACCTCATAAAAGAAAAAGAAAAAAAATCAGACTTCTCTGGTATGGAGAGCCAAAATATTTTACAGGGATTTTCCAGATCACAGGGGTGCCACACCTCTAAACCCCCACAATATGGAGGGGAAAAACTGTACTGATCAGTACTACCTTTTTTCTTTCTTTTTTGTTTGAAAAAAAATTATTTTATATTATTATATTTTTATCCCAAAAACATGGGATAGCTCTCTTGAAGGGAGAGAGTTGTAGGATTGGGGTGGGGAGGTTATGGAGATGTTAAAAGGCGGGGAGGTTATGGTGATGTTAAAAAAGATATCAATAAAAATGGGTTTAATGTTTTTTTAAAATTACAACGGTGATAATTTTCTAGAGATGTTTTCCTGTTGCTGGGGGCCTAAGACTCCTTTCCTAGAACACAGACCAGGCAAATTTAAAGGCAAGTTCCATATGAGCAGCTCTGAGTTTATCATGGAAAGAATGAAAGCTCAATAAATTAATTAGAAACTTGTCCAGTAATACAAGTCACCCAAACCAGGTTTGTCTTATTAAAAGGGGGATATCTGGCCACATTTTTAAATTCTGCTATATTGAAATCTTTATCCTACTTCACCCTTTCCCATAAACTATATCATACTTTACAGGTTCTTCATAATTCTATGATCCAGACAGTATTCTTAAAAAATACCCTTTTAAAAGTACCAATACATTCTAGAAATATCTAATTTTATTAAGAATATTTAACATTGCACAGGTATTCAAACTGAGGTGTTACACTTAAGAACCATACCAAAGGGGCAGCTAGGTGGCACAGTGAAAAGAGCTCTGGCCTTGAAGTCAGGAGGACCCGAGTTCAAACGCAGCCTCAGACTCTTAACACTTACTAGCTGTGTGACCCTATTTGCCTTACTTCTTCATCTGTAAAATGAGCAGGAGAAGGAAATGTCAAACTACTCCAGGATCTTTGCCAAGAAGACCCCAAATGGGGTCACAAAGAGTCAGACACCACTGAAACGACTGAACAACAATAGCACACAATATTGAGTAAAGCATGAAGAATTTTTAAAGAAAATAGGTCTGCTAGTTAAATTTATCTGGAAGGGCTTCCTAGCAGACACAAATTCTGAACTAGGTCTTGTAAGAAGGGGAAGGGAAAAGGAAAGGAGAAGGAACGAGCATTTATTTATTTTTTCCAGAACTGCAATCCAAATTTAATAAATTTCAATTAACATCTATGTGCAAAGCACTGTACTGAATGTGATGAAGGCTCTGGGCTTATATTGGGGTCCCCATTGGCCAGCTACCACTTCTCCCTTCAATAGCTGAGTGTAGTTTTTTAGCCCCCACTTCTGTGCTTCTCCCACTGCTTATCAATTAGACAACCAGATTTCATTAGCTTTTAGAAAGAGGTAAGAACAACTGGTAACAAAACATCCCTTTACACCTAGGGCTCTCACTCCCACCAGTGCACAGAGACTCCAGGGAAGGTAAGTTCAAGCTTAGAATAAAGAAGGTGACCCTGAGGAGAACTTCTGCTTGGAAGTCCTTTTCTCTCCTTCTTGGAGCCCTCAAGAAAATCCCCTTAAGCATGCCGCAGCTTTCTACTGGGCTTCCTGTAAGGTCCAGAAACTGTCTTTCCTCTATGTGTCTATTTGCCTTGGTTCCCAATGAAGAGACTGGCCTCAGAGGAACAAGTATTTATTAAACCTCTACTGAGTGCCAGGCACTGAAACCCTGAATGACAGTAAGTGCTATTGTTATGCTCATTTTCAGATAAGGAAACTGAGGAAATGTGAGTTTAAGTAACTTGTCCAGGATCATAGCTTATAAAGCGTCTGAAGCTGGATCTGAATGCAGGTTTTCCTGAATCCAGGTCCAGCATACTACCTGCTTACATAGGAAATGAGAGAGTGATAGATATCCAGAATTCTGAACCACTTTTATTTTTCAAGCTGGGATATAGTTGATCAAACTAAAATGAATTTATCCTCAAGTTTTAATATCACAAATCTTCCAACCTCTACAAATGAAAAAAACAATGTTTTCCTACTCAGTACTGCTTTGGAATTTCTTTGAACTTCTGGATCATGCCCCTACCAAGGTTCTTTCCCTACCCCTATACAGCTTCCTTTTATATGTTCTCTTCCCCCACTAAACTGTAAGCTCCTAGAGGGCAAGAACCATCTTCTTATTCCTATCGGTATGCCCAGAGGTTAGCACAGTGCCTGCCAAGTACTAAGAGCTTAATAAATGTCTATTGACCAACTATGACATTATTTCAAAACCTCTGGAAAAGCCTTCAGGTGGTCACAAGACCAAATAATCATTTCTACCATTTGAAAGGACTAGTTTTCAGGAGAATTTTTATTTCTGCTCTATAGAAAAAGCTTAGACCAGACAACCTGAAAACCATTACCAGTCCTACCTACACAAATTCTAATGACAGCAGCAATGTAGCTGTTCTCTTTCCTCCAAATTTATGGACACTCTACTGAGTTCTACAGGATCACAAAGTTCAAGGTGTCATCTTAATATTTTATTTAAAGTAAAATAAGCACAGCTTATTTTTAGTCCTTAAAAATTTCTCATGAGGAAACAATCAAAACAGAAATTGCTGTTCAGATCATCTTCTACCACTATCATGTCAACATTCACTTGCCCAGATATTTAATCTTAAAATAACATTAAAATTAGCACAATCAGTAATAATAGCAATAGGGGCAATTAGGTAGTGCAGTGGATAGAGCACTGGCCCTGGAGTCAGGAGGACCTGAGTTCAAATCCTGCCTCAGACACAACACTCACTAGCTGTGTGACTCTGGGCAGGTCACTTAACCCCAATTGTCTCACCAAAAAAAAGAAAAAAGTAATAATAGGAATAAACACCACCACCATATACTTTGTTCATAATATTGAAAATATACCATGTAGACCCAAGTGTAATGAAAAGATTAGAGTATCGGATGTCAACATGGAGGAAAATGTTCTCCCTTTAAAACACCAAAACACAATAATGCTAAGGATAACTGATATAAAATATGGTATTTTTTCAGAGATCATCTGAGCTACCAAAAGATAAAAACACCAATGAATCCTCCAATAGGCAAATTATGTGTTTATTTACTTTATGTGAAGCACTCACAACTTGTATGCCCCCCTCCAAAAAAAAAATACACTTACAAAAAAACAAAAACAATACATTAGATGAAGAGCAAAAAAGGTATGTCAAAACATACCACAGGTATAAAGAGCAACTTATTATTAATGCAATAATGGCTCTTTTAACTGACTCTCACAAAGACTTGAACTCAGTTCAGTACTCGTAGCTTGTTCATGTATTACAAATACACAAAACAGACCCCAGTATAGTGAGGTACACATGGAAAACCCTTCTGTATTTAAAACACGCCACAACCAATGCACAATGTGGGATTTGTCACTGGGGTAACCGACACCCATTATGCATATGTCTAGCCTTAAATACATTCAAAAACAGAGCTAAACATAGCTCCAGTGTTAAAGAGGGAATCAAACCAAAATATCTCAATAAGCACTAAGCAGTAGATGTGTAGTTAGATGATATCAAGCTATATGGTTACACACCTGAAAACAGCTTTTTCATCTCTTGCAATCTTCCTCCAAATAACATAAAAATGTAATTTGGATCTGTTAAGTGTAAATTTCTTAACACAGACCAAGGAAAGATAAAGACACAAAGTTTCAAACCTAAATGCAGAATCAAGGAGAATCAAAGGCCAAATGGGCGTAGCTTACAAATACATTAGGACTCCTTGAGGCAGGATAAACTGATCATAAAGCTATATCAGCCATGGTTGAATATGTTAAAAGACTTATTGGAATCCTGAAATCAAAGCTTAATGGGAAGAACATGTGAAAAGCAATTAACACCTACACAATACCAGTCTTCATTTGTTTCATTCAATAAATATTTGTTTGTTGGAAAGTATCCCAACAAAACAACATAAAATATTAACATACTACAGGGCTCATCACCCAAAGGCACTTTGCTTCAACTTTGTTTCAACAAAGAAAGTTGAACACTTCCTCACCAAAAAAAAAAAAAGGGAGGGGGAGGGGGGGAGAACTAGAGAGCAAAAAAAAAAATCCTAGGAGCACACAATAAGAAATTCAAAAATCCACTGGAATACTTTTGCAACAAGAAGATTTCACTTCACCAGGCAAGAATAAAGGCTGACATCAATTATACTATATTGGGTTTGTCAAATATACTTCAGTGATTTCCCTCCAGAAAGAGCACATGGAATGGCTGGGATCAAACATAAGAATGTAAAGGCAGTTGAGAGGCAATAGCCTTTCAAACTCGGCAAATAACATGTAAACAGAAGACCAAACAGACAGTTGAGTTGTGCATATTTCTTAGGGGAAGTCAGAGATTTATGATGGCAATTGGAAGACCAAACAAATAGTTGAGTTGTGCATATTTCTTAGGGGAAGTTAGAGATTTATGATGGCAATTGGGGACAGTTCATCACCACTAGAATTATAGAAGAGATGTCTTCTTAAGTAAACCGAAATTCACAATCAATGCCAATTATTCAAGGGAATGGTAAAAAGAAAAATACATACTGATACAGGATACACAAATTTAGCACCTCTTGAATTCTCATCAAGGTGGCAGTTGGTATTACACCATCAGAAGCTTGTCTATCCTTGAAACATCACAAATCCCAATACCACAAATATAAATCTCAAAAAAATCCTTTAGAACTCAATAAATTTCACAGAAAGAGGAATTTAAGACCAAGTTGCTATCAACAATTACCTGGATTTAACATTTATCCATGAAACATAAGATCAATCTTTTTAAAATATACTTCCATATCAAACATTCCTAACCTCCAAGGAAGAAAAGCTTGAAAATGTAGAAACCTAGAAGAGGATATCAAAATCATGTGGGAACAAATCATTCCTGCGGACTCACCTACTTGTAGAATTTTACCAAGGATATAAGCGTATGGTAAGCCTTTCAATAAGACTGCAGAAGATGACTTTATACCCTAATTCTTATGTTCAACTCCAACAGGCAGCAATTTTATTTGCTTGTGTAACAATCCATAGAAAATTAAAAATAAAAGAATAATTCAACAATAGTGACTTATCTGAAAATCTTTTTATCACAACTCCACTGAAAAGATGAGAAATTTCATGTTAACAATAATAATCACAATAAAAATAATAAACTTTCATTTCTATGGCATTTAACAATTTACATAGTAATAATATGGATTTAGGGGAAAAAAACTCAACCCAAGAAGATCCAAAGCACCACAAAATAGTGAATCAAACTACAAATATATTGCTAGAGGAAATAGTTTTTTCCTTAAGTGAACAAACAATAAATATTTATTCAATGAAAGATTTGTTCCTACATATTCCACTTTGAGCAAAATGCTAAACAGTATATTAAAGAAACATATATGCACTTAAGGTATTTTGTTATAATTAACTTGAAAGATAAACTCTATATTATGCTTTAATATCAGTAAGCCACCAAATAATTATAACATTTAAAATCATCTATCAATACATTAGTTTCTCAATCTGTGTCATTTCTAAATATAGAAGGGAAATTATTTAAAGTTATACATTTGGTTTAAAATATTAAAAGAAACACATATAATTTTTAAAATAGAGCAATAAAGATATTCTGTCAACATAAAAATGCAGCATCCATTACTCATTTTGTGTTAAAGAAAACTATACTTAAATTGTCAGTTAATTACCAAGCCTGATGGGTAAAATATACTCAACACCCATTCAAAATATAATCTATCATTTGCATATTACAGCATAATAGAGCAGTAGTGATGTCCTCAGTAAAAACAGGTGGTCATAGGAACAAGTAATTATAACAGTCACTACAAAAATACCCCTAAACTAAACCTTACATAACTGCTTAACAAGTTGTGAGCATCTCGAAGAAATAAGGCAACAAATCCCAAAACCAGGAAGATAGCCCACAGACAACTCTAAACAACAAGCATTTAAAAAAAAAAAAAGTTTTCTATACAGTCTCTTAAGTTAGATAAGCCTTACACATACTGCTGGACTTCTCTGAGACCCTATGTAACAAGGATATTATATTGTAAGCAGGTTTTCTGTTGACTTTTAGGAATATATGACTAATCATAGACCCTTCACATGATAATACAAATACTCAAGGCCAGACATAATCGTTTTCAAAGTCTCCTACAATATAGTGATGTTTGTAATGATGACCCTAAGGCACATGAGATCCTGAACTACCCTCTAAATTACCAAAGACTGAATTATTTTCAGCTTAATTTTAAGAGTGTAATTCTTATTGCAATGAACTGAAATTCACAAGGCTTGGTTTTAAGTCTTAATCTATTTATTAATTATGCCTAAGCACTGCTTGTGGAGGTCATTTCAATGAAAACAAGTAGTTCTTTCTCTTTGGTTAACACCCTCAGTTCATACTTGATTCAAACATTATTGGTTTGAGTGGATTTTCTGTGTTTTTATAAAAGAAGTAGGATGGTTTGGTGAAAACAGCAATGAAGGGGCAGCTGGGTGGCACAGTGGATAGAGCACCGGCCCTAAAGTCAGGAGGACCTGAGTTCAAATCGGGCCTCATACCAAACACTTGACACTTACTAGCTGTGTGACCCTGGGCAAGTCACTTAACCCCAATTGCCTTTAAAAAAAAAAAAGGAAGAAAAGAAAAAAAAGAAAAGAAAACAGCAATGAATTTGGAGTCCCAAGAAGAGCAAAGCCTTTCTATGCCTATCATTCAAAAACTCTGACCCTAAGTGAATCACATAACCTCTTGGACCTTCTAAATCTGTAAAAGAATGATAATAAAGTGTATAGTACCTATATGTCAAAGTGTTATAAAATTAAAAAAAGGTTTTTTTAATAACTTAAATTGTTACATAAATGTGAGCTGTTATTCACTGAGATCATCATCCATCTATTTTGCCTCTTGTTACCTGCTTGGGCAGCTAGGTGACACAGTGAATGGAGTGCAGGGTCTGGAGGCAGGAAGACCTGACTTCAAATCTGGCCTCAGACGCTTACTAACTTATGTGACCCAAAACAAGTCAATCAACCCTGTTTACCTCAGTCTCCTCATCTGTAAAATGAGCTAGAGAAAGAAATAGCAAACCACTCCAGCATCTTTGCCAAGAAAACCCCAAATGAGGTCATGAAGAGTCAGATGTGACTGAACAACAACAAGGTTACCTGCTTTCAGGGTTATCACTTTCTTTATCCCATAAATTTATTTTCCTATTAGCTTCTAATGTTCACATGGACTATTTGTGCCTGACTGTAGTAGAGCCTTTTGAGCTGGTATTGGTCTGATCAGTCACAGTCAGACACACTGTACCTTGACCCCTAACATAGTGATGTCATTATAGTCCTCTCAGAGAACGAAGGACAACAATCAATCAACCCTTGGATCCAATCCATCTGCCATATCTAGCAGATTGCCCCAACTTTCATCGCTTGCTACCCCCCTCTCTCTAATCTTCAATCTCTTTATCTACTGATTCCTTCCTTGGTATCTAGAAAGATACTGAAGCCTCGCTCATCCTTAAACACCAATGACCCTCATTACACACTTCCACGTCCACTAGTTCTCATACTGTATTTCTCCTAACTTCCTCATGCAAGCTTCTAGAAATAGCCATCTAATGTCTCTCCACTTCTCCTCTATCTCACCTCTAAACCTACTGTAATCTGGCTTCTCACCTCATCACACAGTTAAAAACACTCCCTCCAAAGTTACCAGTAATCTCTTAATTGACAAACCTCGGGGGAGCCTTTTCTTAATCCTCATCCTTC
The DNA here is from genome assembly GCF_900497805.2 of Vombatus ursinus. Classification (NCBI taxonomy): domain Eukaryota; kingdom Metazoa; phylum Chordata; class Mammalia; order Diprotodontia; family Vombatidae; genus Vombatus; species Vombatus ursinus. Next base: position 19,420,626 of record NW_020954953.1, on the reverse strand, counting down.
TTGACCTCTCAGGAGCACAAAACCTGTAGACCTCAATCTCTTCCCGGATGTTTTCTCCTATGTGGGTTTTTGTGACTCTGTTCTCTTGGTTTTCCTTCTACATGTCTAAGAATTAACACTGAACCAGAACCATTTAATGAAGACAATCAAAAGGAGTGATTACTTAACAAAATAAAAATGTAAGATTACTTTTAGAACGTTAATACTTAAAAAACAACTGAAGCAGTTGTTTGTTTATATGCCACTACATGATGAATGACATTGCCAGAAGCAACAGTGTGTTGATGAGGAAGTGCTTGCCTTTAAAAAAAACAAAAACAAAAACAAACGATGAAGAAACTTGAAAGGTTAAAAACAGCCACTTCATGTGCCAAATGACAATATCTAATGATCAATAAAACTATTCACCAATATAAGCCTTGGCAAAAGCATTTTCATTAATGGTTTTTATGAGGCACACAACTCAAATGCCAAAGAACATGAAATGACTGACATCACTCTGCTACCTATCTAGTAACCCAAGCAACTCTTTCCATTCTGTGCTTCCGAAACTTCACACATGGCCATAAGGAGGAAAAAAGAACAGGAATAATTTAGATGTGACCTCCAATGGAATTTTATTTTCTCTGAACTAAGTATGAGAATAATAAAGAAAACCTCTTCTGTATTTGGCATTACAAGTGGCAATAGCGTACATCTAAGTACAGCCATTCCTTACCAAAAGGAGACAGAAGTTGCTATCTGTCTTTCTTACAGGATCAATTAGTTGATCCAACAAATTTTTATTTAGTGACTGCTATGGGGTAAAGCACTAAGCTAGGTGCTATGGTGGACACAAGAAAAGAACAATATGGTTTCTAACTTACAAATCTACCATAGATCTCTATGCCCCACAAGGCCCTGCCCTTTACTTTGGTCCTCTAGACAATTTCAATCCAAGCTGGACCAGCTGTGCATGCCCCCTTCACTAGCATAAAATCCCTTCCACCACCTTTCAATTTATTCCACCAGTCAACACTGGAATTCTAAGGTGCCAAGTTGAGTTAAGCAGGACAGTTTTAAACTGTCTGGATCAGTGTACATATATTAGCAGAGGAGCATGAGAATTGCCACGTAAAGATCTATTTTACAAAATATAAATTAAGTAACTGCAATAGCAGACTGACCTCCAATTTACAGCGTAAACACATGAAACCAATAGCTCTGGCTTATCAAAAAACTACAGAATGTCAGAGTTAGAAAATTCCCTAGAAGTTCTCCAGATTAACCCCTAGCCGTGTGAATCCACTCTAAACAACTCAGAAAGTCAGTCATCTGAACACTGCTCTAGGGACAGGAATTTACCACCTCAAGAGGTGACATTCCATTCCTGGATATCTGTTATTAGTAAAAGTAGATGGAGATACAGAGGATCTTGGAATATAATTCCATGGAATCCTGGAGTTTTAAGGGATCTGAAAAGTCAGGATCAGAGAGGATGAGAACTTCAGATCATGAAAGAACCTAAGACGCAACTTGGTCCAGGGGCTTGTAAATTTTTTTTTATGTTATGGACCATTTTGGCCACTTGTAGACCCCCTTGTCAGAATAATGTTTTAAAACAAATAAAATTTTTAAAAAACGAGGTTACAAAGCAAATCAATTATATTAAAATCTAATTATCCAAAACAAAAAAAAAGTTCACAGATCAAAGCTTAAGAACCCCAGATCTAGTCTAAGATTTTACAGATCTCTCTGACCCTCTGATAAGTAAGTTGCCCGAGAGATCACAGAGATGAAATCTGAACCCAGTTCTTCTGACTCAAACTGCAGCAGTCCACATGGCCTCCCATCACTTACTGATAAACCCCCTCGACAACATCCAGTTTCTTTATGAATAGCCTCCCTGAACAGGAGCATCAGATTCACTGCACCAAGAGTCAGCTCATTCCATTTTCAGACAGCTGTAATTTTCGAATAGTTAGTTCTTCCTTCTACTAGCTCTTGTAACTTGGAAGAGACCTCGGAAACCTTCTAGTCCAGCCTACTAGGCTTCCATTTCATAGTAAATTTACATGTGACCCTTCCTTTAAGTGACCTCAACTTTATTTTGTAGCACTCATTAAAATATGACAACTATCAGACAGTTAATGCTCCCCTTGCTCATTCATTTGTCAGATTGTGTGAGGAGAGTGCTTTTCTAGTTCTGCCGTATCCTTATGGTGTAGCCTAGGTAAGACTTAAATCTCTTGGGCCTCAGTTTCTCTGCCTCGTTGCGATCTACCACACAATGACATCAAAATAAATATGAACATGGCACCCGAGGGAGGAACAATCATCTTTTGTCTGTTGTCATGACCATGTTATTTGCATTCTTTTCAATTTCACATAACTTGAAAATGTTCAAAGTCATCAGGGAAAAAAGACTTTACAAAATTAGTCATTATATCAAATATAACATATACCCAAGTTGATTATCGCCATGAAGCTTACCTGCTGTGTTTGGTACCTTTGCTGGGACTGTGTTGACAGATATTGTGCCTGGGGTGGTAGGTGCTGAGGCTGCGGTTGCTGGTTGTAATATGGTTGTTGGCCCTGCTGGCAGTAACCACTTACACCTTGCTGACCATACTGAGGCGGCATCTGTTGGAAGAATTGGACAAAGCAAGCATGTGAATCAAGTAACATTATTAAGTGAAACCAAACATAAGTCTCCATTAAGAAAGCAAAGTTAAACAAGAGCAGGTTTCATCCTTTATCCAGTATTTTTAATCCTCTTATTCATTAGGTAAGAATTGATACACTGACATGAATGTGTCGAGTATCAATAATAGTCCTAATACAGCCTGACTTCACTCTGATGAACAGTTATATCTAGCAGAAATCAAGCATTGAAAATCTAATAAAAATCTAGTCCAACAAAGTACAAAACTCCATAATACTGACTTCAAAAATAATTTAAAAGGCTCAGCTACTGTCTTTTAAGCATAAAATTAACCTACAGAGAAATTTCAGCAGAAGGAGAACAAAGTAGAAGCATTGTGGTAAAACCATTTTAATGCAAGATTTCAAATACAAGTGAATCTTACCAAGCCAAAGCTAAATAATTCACTGGTATCTATACTTTACATAATGCAAGAATACCAAAGTAGATGGCATGGCACACATGTCTGTGGCATGCATGTGCATGTGCTTCAACCTCAAGATAAAGATGTTGCACTATTATATTTCTTAAAATAAAAACATTACACTAAAATCCCTTCCATTAATTATTTTCTCCATAACAATGAATGCATTTCCTCTGAAACAGAGGACTTTTATAAAACTGTAGTATTGTATATGCATACAACAAACAATAGAAGTACAAAATAAAACCATGAAAGTGGCAATCAATTTAGCATTTATTAAATGCCTACTACATGTAGGGCACGATGGTAGGCTTTCAGGAGTATAATAACAAAAAATGAAACAGTACTTGGTTTCTAAAATCTTATATTTCTATCAGGGTAGATACAGATTATAAATGTGTATATATGGATGTAAACATAAAATAAATACAATGTAGTTTAGGGAGGAAGAGGGTTACCTCCAGTAAGTGGTTGGAGGATCCATACAAGCTAGTAGTACCTAAGCAGAGTCTTGTAGAAAATATGAGAATCTGTGAAGCAGACGATGGTAAAGAGAACATTCTAAGACTGGGAGGGACAGCAGTGGGCCAGGACAAAGACAGAAGGATGAGAAAAAGAATGGTATGTGAAAGAATGCCAGTTTGGCTAGGAGAGTACAGGAAAAGAGTAATAAATGTACAGGAAGGGTCCAAAGACTTCTCTGGACACTGGGACCAGAATGGGAAGGGATAATAGTTGCTATTTTCTCCTAGAGGAAATGAGGAGCTACTAGACTGACTTAGTAGGACATGATTAGGCGAATCATTTTGGCAGCTTTTTGCGGGATGGAATGGAATGAAAACTCTGAGGCAGAAAACTATTGCAGTAGTTCAGGCAAAAGTTAATGAGGGTCAGAACTAAGACACTGGCCATGTGAGTAATGAGAAGGGAGCAAGAGATGTTTGGAAACAGCAGAATTTGGCAGGGGTGAGTAAGAATGAAGAGTCGAAGATAGCACCGAGGTGGCAAATCTTGAATACTCAATGGTTGCTGATGCCCTCAACAGAAACAGAAAACTCCAGAAGAGAGGCATATGGGGGGAAGGGTGTTAGAACACGAGTTCTGTTTTTGATATGTTTGAAACGTCCACAGGCAATTGGTGATGCAGAGCTAAAGCACTCAGGGGAGAGACTGGGGCTAGATACCTAGATTGAGACTCATCTATGGCAAAATGGGAACTCGTAGGATTGGGTGAGATCAATAACAGAAGGAGTATAAAGAGTAAAGAATAAGTAAAGAGAACTAGGAGAGATAAGTGTTGAAAAAGGAGTCAATATACAGGAGAAGAGTCAACCCTGTCAAATGCAGCAGAAAGATCAAGGTATAAGGACTGAGAAAAGACCATCAGACTGGACAATTAAGAGATTGTTGGTCATTTTAGAGAGGACCGTTTCAACTGAATGGTAAGGTCAGAAACCAAACTGTAAAGTAAAGGTCAGAAACCAATTGTAAAGAAGAGGTAAGTAAAGGCAACCAGCACCTTTGTCTAGGAGTCTGGCTGATATAGGAAACAAAAAAAATAGCTCGAAGGAATAGCATATTCTAGTAAGGGGGGGGGGTTGTTTTTGTTTTTTATTTTTAAGTATGTCAGAGGCTTGGCCATGATTGTAGCAGCAAGCTGAGAACCAGTAGATGGGGAGAGATGAGAGAGAGATGAGAAAGCAGGGAAGAAGCAAGGGACGGAGGGAAAAATACTGAGAGAGCAAACTGCTAGAAAAGACAAAAAAAAATTCATTATAACTGTCTATCTCATTTATATGAAATGCTAAAGGAAAAAGAAAGAAAACATGCTAGATACTAGAAATACTAGAATAGTGTGTGTTCAATGAGAGTCAATCATGTCTAGAAAAATGCATGGTCCTTCAATTCAAAACTAAAAGGAACCAGATGACCACAATAAATCTTCCCCATTGCTAATTCGTTGAGAACAAGAATGCTTGAATTTATCGGTCAAAGAAGTATGAAAATTAGCTATTAAGCAATAAAATATAATACCTGCAACTGTTTTTATTTTTAACTGAAAGAAATTCATGTGAATTTTGTAATGATCAACATGTATGTACTTTAAATAAAGAGTGGGAGAAAAAGAGAAAATAAATGGACACAAAAGTTATTCCAGACAAGAGAATGGTGAAGTAATTTTGTTAGTATTATAATATGGCCCCCATCAGGAACCTGAAGAACACGTACACTGAAGAAAGTAATAATAAATACCAGATACGAACTTAAAATGTATTTTGGTACAAAATGGGCAAGGAGAAAATGAAGTAGAAGAGTAAAACAAAAAATACTAACATAATTCGAAACAAGTAGAAAAAGGGTAAAAGGGGAAATGTGGGGAAGGGAAGTACATTTATATCCCTCAAGACTGGATCTAGAGTAAAGCATTCACAAAACTGCCAAGACCGATCACAAATAATTCAGTTGCAATCAGTAAAAAATGACTCACCAAAGCCTTTTGCTGCACAAAGCCAACATTAGTTGAGCAGATAAGTTCATACTGAAAAACCACTTCACGGCACTGCTGAGTTCTCTGCTTTTATTTATTTTACAGCTTGATATCTCATAATGAATGTATGTCCCTACCATGAGCCTAGCCAAAGAATTTCCATAAAACACAACTCCACATGCTAGCTAGAGTTCTGAATACCGCCACAACACATATCCTTCCTGTTCAACACCCATATGTTTTGATTTGATATCTAATACTATATTTCACACGCATCTTTGCAGTTTCATTTGAAGCAGTTAGGATAACACTTTTACCAGTGTTAAAAAGACTGTAAAGCTCAGTGAACAGAGCCAGCAAATCCCCTATGAATTATGCTTTAACATGTTGACTTTTCAGTTTGTATGAATACACACAAACAATATGGAAGGATCATCTTGGGCAAAAAGCCTTCTGTTTTATATACAAACACAGCAAATTATAGAAGTAACCCATGAGCATCGTGGCAACAACATAATCCAATAATGTTTAATTCAACTTTTGTTAAATGCCTCCTATGTTCAAGACACTCTACTGGAAATTAGGGGTACAAAGACAAAACTGAAATGGCCTTTGTCATCAAAGTCATTGGAGAACTCAATGTGCCCAAAGATGTGTAAATTTTTAAAAGCTAACATGAGGAAGGAGTGAATACTGACAACTAGAAAGATGAGCCAAAGTTGACTCCTTGGAGGAAGCAGAGGATTCTAAAAGACAGAGGTGAGGTGGAAACACATTCCAGGCCTAGAAGGGCAATTTGTGTAAAGTCATGGAGGCTGGAGATGAGATGGCGTGACTCGAGGGAAACAGCTAGTAAGACAAATGTCTCAAATGTAGACTGCATGAAAGGCAGCAATATGAAATTAAGTCTATAAAGGTAACTTGCAGCCAGAATGTAGAAGACTTTAAATGCCAGGCTGAGGCATTTATGTTTTAAGAGGAAAGAAGAAGCTTACTGATGAGTTCTGAGCAAGAAAGTGTGACATGGATAGGCCTCTGATTCAGAAAAATTTTGGCAGCTCAACTACTATGCACCAGATAGAGCTAATAAAGCAAGGATGGTAGTACAATTGAGTCACAGAGGCAGCACCCTGGTCAATAGAAACGAGGAGCGCACCAGCATTTTTTTTTCTATACTAAGGTTGCCTAGAGATATCACATAAAAACAGATGGACTTGATCTCATCATACAGTCTATGCAGAAGATAACAGTCCTTATGACACAGAATATCATAATGATGAGTAGGAGCGGGGTGGAGAAGGGAATGAAATGCCCCTGAATTTCTTTCTTTTTGCAAAGCAAATTTTTTTTTTCTCTTGAGTAGGGGAAATAGAAAATTAATTTCTGTGTAGATGAGGTATTACTATAATTAAGATGCTACAATGTCATATTAAGAATGGATTTAGCTAGTGACAAAATAATGTGTAAAATACATTAAATGCAACAAACATTTATATAGGTGTGTGAATATGTGTGGGTGTGGATTTATATGTGAGGCTACACACACACACACACACACACACACACAAAGAGTGTGGTATAGTGGACAGAGAGGCCATTATTGCTAAAGTTGGGACTGGAGTCAGAAGACTTGAATTTAAGAATCTAACCTCTGACACAAAGCTGTGTTCATCTGGGCAAGATATTTAACTTCTCACCGTCCCAGTCAACTATCTTTATTGAGCAAAGGGAGCTAATCTGCATTAGTAGAGGAGTCTTCTCACAAGAAATTGACAGTGAAATCATTTAAATGAGGGGCAGAGTGCCAACCATGTATACATACAAAAGTCAGATATTTCCTTACCAATTTTATTCACTATTTTAATCCTCTTATGCATTAGTTAAAAACTGTTATACTGCCATGTATGTACAACAATAATTCCAAAATACCTAAAGTGTGCACCCATGTGCGGGGCGGTGAACACTCCCAACCCAACTTAATCCAATAATTAAACTGCTCCAGCTCAGAGCAGGACTGAGCCTTTGGCTATTAATCCGAGTCACTCATTAACCTTCTAAAAATAACCTGAGACTTTAGTATTATGGTATATAATGAGAAATTATTATGTTCTGTGATACATAATAAGAAATACAACCTCAAATTGATAAATGGAAATCTCCAGACAAGATCTGGAATCAGAGTTTGTTTGTTTGGTTGAAAGCAACTGTCACTCAAGACTTTTATTCATAACTGAGCGGTAGCTAGGAGGCACAGTGGCTAGACTGCTAAGCCTAGAGTCAGGAAAAACTGAATTCAGATCCAGTTTCAGACACTTACTGTGTGACTCTGGGCAAGTTACTTAATGTCCGTTTGCCTCAGTTTCCTCATCTGTAAAACAGGAAGAATAGTATCTACCTCTCAGGGTTGTTGTGAGGATAAACTGAACTAGTAATTTCAAAGCTCTGAGCAGAGTGCCTGGCACCCTGCAAACACTATATTAATGTTAGCCATCTAAGGTCTCTATAGCTGACTGGAGGTCTCAAGCCAAGCCCACAATCCATTGCTTTCTCTCTTCTGCTTTCACTTTGGAGGGGTTTTTTTAGGTTGTTTTTGGTTTGGGGTGAGGGGGGAGGGCTGGGAGAGACCAAGGAGCGCACAGTGAAGCTTATGAACAAATAGAGGGAAAAGAAATAAACACATAAATATACCACACCAGGTAAAATGGAATGATCACAAAGGTAAAAGCAAAAGATTATAAAGAAATCTCAGGAAGGAGAAACATGATAAAGTAGTTACAGGAAAACTCAGTTACCCAAATATCTACTGGTGCATTTTCTCAGATAAACGCAGATAAGTCAGTAATTTCTTGACTTGTCAGAATAATTACATCCTTCAATGGGTGAAAAACAATAAAGAGAAATTTTACTCTGGATCTGATTCTCAGCAATTGGAAGAACTTAGTTCCTGGGGTAAAAATAACCACTCCTACTTGGAATTTGTGATTGAAAAGGAGAAGAAATGTATCCCGGATTTTGGGGAAACACATCTCAAAGAATTCTGAGAAAGCAAGTAAGATCCATGAACTAAAATTCCAAAGGTTGGAAGGTGGGGGGAGTGTTAAAATTCTTATGGATTAAATTCTAAAGATTCAAAGACAAATAATTCTAATAAGGATTGAAAGTATGGATTGTCTAAAAAGACCAACATGGATACAGAAAGAAATCACTAGCCAACTTATATTTTAAAGGAGCATGTACAGAAGATAGAAGCAAAGACAAAAGACAGAAGATGAATGCAAAAGTATGGCATGGTCTTGCAAGAATTTCAGGAGCACAAAAGGTAAGAAGGAGAAAAGCTAAGAATGTCAAGAAGGCTTTGGGGTTTTTTCTTCTTGTTTTTCCCTATATTAGAGGAGGAAAGGGAAAGGATAGGACAATTGCTGAAGGCTGATAGGATGATGACTGACAAAAAAAGAAAGTAATTAAACACGGCTCCTTGTCCTCAATCACAGTCACCCCACTACTTCAGGCCCTTACCACTTCTAATTGGTCTCCCTGCATGTCTCTCCTCACTCCAATCTTTCTTCTTGAGCTGCCAAAGTGATTTTTCTAAAGCATAGGTCTAAATATGTCACCTCCCCTGCTAGATACACGCCAATGGCTCAGTATTAGCTCAGGATTGTCTATTAAGTAGTAAGTATTAAGTAGTAACTATTTATTAAATGCTTACCATGTGTCAGGCACTGTGTGAAGCAATGAGGATACAAAGAAAAGCAAAAACATGGTCTCTGCTCTCAAGGAACTCACATTCTAATGGGCAACGGCACGTAGAAATAACAACATATAGGTGATAAAGAAAGTAAAAGAAAGGTAATCTCACTGGGAAGTCATTAGCAGTTACTTGGGGGGGAAAAGGAAGAGAAGACTAGGAAAGGCACCCTATAGGAGTGAACTGCACCAAAGAGCTCAGCAAGTAGGGTTGAGGAGGGAGACATTCTAAGCATGGAGAAAGCCAATAAAAAGGTATGAGGTTGGAACGATGGACTGTCATGTTGGAATGAGAGCAAGGAAGACAGTGTTACTAGACTGCGGAGTACCTGGAAGGGACTAAAGTGTAAGAAGAATGCAAAGGTAAGAATGAGCTACACAAGAGTCCTTTATAATTGATCCTAGAATTAACAGAGAGACCCTAGAATTTCAATACAAGTTAGAGGAGGGGATACTTGGGGGGAGGGAGGTCAGATCTTCACTTTAAGAAAACCATTTTGGAAGATGGCTGAGTAAAGAGACTTGAGGCAGAGGGACCAACCAGAAGACTAAAATAGTCCAGGTGTGTGCCAACTATGTGAGTAAAGAGAAAGGAGACACATACAAAAATATAATTATTAGCAACCAGATTAGAAGAGTACTTATTTTCTTTTTTCTATATTAAAAGTTCAAATCCTATGTGCCCTGTCTCCTGACCCTGATCATCTTAATTATTCTTTCAATCTTAGGAGTTTATGCTATACAGCATAGAAATACCAGAAATTGGCACGAAAACCATCTCTGCTTTACTGACTAGGTACGGCCTTCCCACTTGACAAGTTAAAAACTCTGAATGCTCTCTGTGGTTTGACATGGAATTCCTGTAATTATACTTCATGCAATCCAAACAAAGAAATATTACATGACTGTTTTACCATCCCTATGTCCTGCCCCTAAATCAGCTGAATGAATGTGCCTTGCTCCAGGCCATTTCAGTTTGTTTCAGGTTCTGCATTGTTACTTCTCAAAAAGCAACTTCAAACACAGATGACAGTTCACTACTCAACTACAGTAGGAAAGCTCTGTAACTTTTGTTTTCATTTGTTTTCATTTGAGACTCAGATCCCCATTTAAATGTCACAAAACAGGAGGTCAGTGTACTTAAAGAGAATATATTAGTTCCCTGAACCACTGTATCCAATTTTGGGTGATTTCTGGGACAGATGTGATTTTTCCCAACTGAACTACCTTGGTTTTAGAAATCACAGCCAGATCAAATATATATATATTTTTTTCATGCTTTAGGAAAGAGATTAAACATTCCCCATGGCAAGGAATTCAGATGTTAATGTTTGGTTGAACAAACTGGATGAGAGAATCAGATTACATCAATAATCCAGGGGAACATATTGAACTAGAAGATAATAAATAAAATGTATTAAGTAAAGATCCTACTGCTATCTATGTTAGGATATCTAATGGACATGTTAGGATATCTAACATCTAAAAGTTTAAGGGTTTTAAAAATTTTTTTTATTTTAAGAAGAACAATAAACCTAAAGGAATGAGAAAAGGATATAGCATGCAGTTAAGAACTCCAACCTGACCTATTTAAGTGAGTTATTAATGGCAAAAATTGAGAAATGGATGGAGAAAAGGACTTCAATATTGATTAGAACAATTTCATACAGAAGTCTGACCAATATAAATCAACTGCCTTAAGGAAGACATCAAAAGAGCCTAAAAACCACTTTAGTCAGCAAACACTTGACTTACATGCCAAGCAAAATAGCTAACATTTATATTCCAGCATGGTGCTCTACTTTTTAAGCATACAAAGCAGTATATATACTCACAGCCAGATGGACAAACACAGACACAGACACACAGACACAGACACACAGACACACAGACACACACACACACACACACACACACACACACACACACACACATCCTATCTGATCCTCACAACAACCCTGTAAAGTAGGTGCTATGTCATTATCCCATTTTACAGCTGGCTATCCCACCTTCTTGGAATGTTTTCCCCCCTCATCTCTACTCTCTGTCCAAGTTCCAGCTAAAACCCAACCTTCTACAGGATGCTTTTGCCAATCCTTAATTCTAATGTCTTTGCACTATTGATTATCTCCAATTCATCTTGTATATAACTTGTTTGTACATCATGTTTTGATGTTATCTCCCCCATTAGATTGTGAGTTCCTTGACAGCAGGGACTGTCTTTGGCCTTTCTTTACATCTTCAAAACTTGGCACAGTGTCTGGTCAATAGTAGATCCTTTAAAAATTTGTATTGACTGACAGCTTAAGTGATTTGTCCAAGGTCATAGGGTTAGTAAGTATTTGTAGCAGGATTCAAACTCAGGTTTTCCTTAGTCCAAGTCCATCATTCTATCAGCTTCTCCATAACCAAAACTGAATTAATTTGAAAAAAATATATACTCTCGGGGTAACAGAAGAGAATAAGAGGAATAGAAAGGCTTTAAAATTCGCCCAAAATATTCATTTACTTAATAAACAGTTTTAGACATCTACTATATGCCAAATACAAAACAACTGCTTAAACACAAATCATCCACCCTCTCCCCTCTTTTCATGAACAGAGAGGGGATACAGGAAGAATTTCTTGGACAAATCTAGGTAATACCTATGGAAAGCAAAAACTGAACTCCACGGAAAACCTACAAACATTTTGCCATTACAGCCTATGTTCTCACTTATATCCAAGGCCCCAGAATATCAAACCTTACACACTAAGCACACTCTTTTTGGATGCCACTTTTCCCCCATCTCCCACTGGAATAAAATTGTTATTTATGATTAGATTTTGATTTATTACTATAAATGTTGAGGACTTCTCAATGAATGGTGATAGTATAGGTCAGTTTCACACCATCTGCCTTATAAAAACTTCTTCAGCAAACAAATGCAATGGCCATGAGAGGGATATGTACAAACAAAATTTTTACACTGCCAAGTGTTTTGTTGTTGTCATTTTTTGGGATGTATAATTGTGTACAAAATGTTACTGCTCGTCCTTCAAGTTCATATAGAATGTAACAACATCCCATTGATTAAGTTGCAGCTGTATAATAGTATATTCCACCCAGTCATGAAAATAATAGGAATGCCACAGAGCATCCAAATGTTTTGTCCTTGGACAAAGACAAATATTTTCTCACTATGGAGTGAAGCAGTCGTTGCATTCTATGACCTCAAGATCCTAAAGGAATGGGGGTGGGATGTATTTATCCCAAACACCCCTAATTTCTTCAGGGTAACCCATTACAACTCTATCGACCAAGAATTCATTTAAATCCTACTTCAATGCCTTTTTATCTTCAGTCCACACTACCATCTTGGAGTTACTGTATCCTTTTAATATCAATCGTGATTTCTAAAAAACAAAAAAAAAATACTCCCTTTGTCATAAAACTATGATCTTCAAGATTCACCATTAAGCTTAAGGTAAATCTAGTATACAGGATTGGATGAACAAGTTTTTGTTCAGCCTAGCAACAATCTTTGTGATTTTACAGATTTCAATCATATCTCTACCATCTTCCCTCACTTCACCTCATCCCATCCCTCTCCTTTCTCCTGACAATCTATTTAAATCCATCTTCATACTTCTTCATAAATACACTAATTCATCTCTCTTCTGTCCCATTTTGGTTCTTTAGTAGCTCTGTTAAGGTCTTTTCTTAAAGAGTGACAGGTAGAACTATAATATTTTCCAGGTATAAACCTATTACCCAGTTTTATACAGAGGAAAAGTTTTTTCCCCCCAGTCACATGTCAAATCATAGCTGAGCCTATACATATGTGTGTGTGGGTGTCTGTCTCCTATGTATATATGTAGATGGATGTATATTTCTGTCCCCTCTCCACCTACTATCTACAAACATTTGGCTTTTCTTGCCAGGTCAGCCTGTTAAAGCCAATTTTTGTTTTAGTATTCATAAAATGCAGTCCTACAGTGGTAGTAAAAAAGATTCCTCTCATTTACAACCGGTGTTGAACTCCATTCTTACTGTACACAAAATTAACACACGAGTGTATAATTGTAGTTTTATGCTCAAGTGCCCTAATTACGTACTTTAAAACACTTTCTTCCAAGGATCTATTGAGGGCAGTTCAATACGTCAGATCCATAAAGTCTACAGTGTGCTTTTTTTTTTTGACAAAGCATAACAGAGAACAATTCTGAGAGAGAAAAATACCCAAACTGCAGTTAGAACAATAAAGCTTACTTTGAGAGATCTTAACCAAAATGGAAATATATTTCCAAAACATTTTAATACAGCGAGGAGGATCTTATTTCAAAATATCCATTCTTGAATAAAACAAAATTCCCATCAAAAAAGAGAACTCCTAGAACTTCTATTAATTATTTTAGGAAGGAATCATGCTAATTTCCATTTCTTATCTACACAACAAAAACAGGCAATATTCTCTCACTGTTAAAAAGATGTTAAATTTATGGTGGATATGTTTAATGTAGAAACTTTAAAATCCAAAAGATAAAAATTTACATTTAAGAACAAAATCAAAGTTTATTTCCCATAACAAATAGATAAGATACTTTAACATTAGAAAACCCTAAGTATAAAAATGCATATGCGTGGATTATACAAGACTTTTTCTTCTGTAGAATTCACAGTAGGTACAGAAAAATCAAAGGTTTGGAATGTAATCTAGCACTAATAACCTTTTAGGTCACATTTATATCCTAGTGTAACATTTCCCTATGAAAAGCAACATAAAACAAGCTTTAGGATTTTAGTACATAGGTGTTTTCATTCCAGAAACTGAACTCTCAAAGGCAGATGTAATATTTATTCAGTAGTAAACCTTTCTCTCAAAAAAGAAAATTGGGATTTTTTTTTAAATTTTTCTTTCTACAAAAACTCACTAACTGCTTAAATTTCTATCAGTAATACAGAATCAGTTCTTTGTTTTACCATGTAAAGAAGAGAATTAAATTATGGAATAATTTCAATTTACTGATTAATTTCAATAATCAAACAAAAATCCTTTGTATGTGTTAGAATAACAAGGTTGGGTTTTTTATTTGTTTGTTTGATAAGAATACTCTGAAAAAGCAAATCCCTGCCACTCACTTGATCCAGTGGCACATGCTAAGGATGCCATCTACTCAAGTATAAAAGAGAAGAAAAACATTCAGCAAGCTGACCTGGTGTGAGTTTTAGAGGAACTTTGCGCCCATCTGCCTAAGTCAATTTTCTCATTTTTTTAAAGTACAAAGAAAGAGGAGGGAACAGGTTTTGCTACTTTCTTATAGAAAACCAGCTGCCAAAGTGGATGTGCCAAAAGGGCATTTTAGAGGATTTTAAAGTGATGGCCTGTGCTGAGGCTGCAGTGACAGCAGTGACCTCATGACTGGAACATGAGCACTGAATGCTGAGATAGACAAATTGTGTTTCAGAAGTACAAGTCTACGTATTTGAAGGCAGGAGACGAGATAGGAAGGGTGCCTGTCAGGATGATTATAGCATGATGAGAAGGGGAATTTTAAAACATCACTGGATAATTTAAAACAAGAAAAGAAATAATGGATGGTTGGGAGGGGAGAAGGATAGAGGGGGAAAGAGGAAAGGAGAAACAGAGAGAGAGAGAGAGAGAGAGAAAGAGAGAGAGAAACAGACCAAAGAACACTTCTCTAAGTCCCTTAAAAAACTATCTTATCCTTTCTTTCCAAGCTACTGAAAGCCATTTTGGCAAATGTGTTAATGGAGAAGACAGAACATAACCACAGTATACTCCAAATACTACAAATTTAGAGAGCATCTGAAGAAAGGCAGCATGGGGTAATAGAAAAGGGATTAGACAAGAAGTTGGGAATCTGGGTTCCAGTTACAACTCTTCCACTTATTAGCTGTATTAACTCTGGGCAAATAACGTATCCTTTTGGGATTGCAGTTTTCTTGGTCTATGATCCTCACAATTTTTAAAATTTTATTCAAAATTCTGTTCAGAAGACTGCACAGTGGTTAACTATCTTTAAATGGTTGAATCAATGTTTTTAAAATCTTTAGTTTCTACTATTCTCATGATACATATATAAGGCATCTAAATGGTTAAAGTCAACAGGATGTCAGACCCGAGTTCCCATCCCTGTCTGACTCTTAACTATGTCACCCTAGGCAAGTTACATAACCTCTGTCAGCCTTAATTTCCCCATCTATAAAATGGAGGTGATAATAATAGTCCCTACACTCACAGAGGCATTATGAGGATCAAATTAATTAATCTGGATAAAACTCTTTCAAAATCTTAAAGCACTATATAAATGCTGAGTATCATACTGTTGTCTCTTACCTACCCCCTCTCTAATACAATCCAAGTTATCTTTAGTCCCCCCTCTTACCCATCAAATCATTACTCAAAAACTTTCAGTGACTTTCTTATTGCCTAACAATTAAAAGAGCAGTTCTCAAAGGGTAGTACAGGCTCCTTGAGAAGTCAAAATTATTTTTATAATAATACTAAGATTGGGGCAGCTAGGTGGCACAGTGGATGGAGTGTTGGCCCTGGAGTCAGAATGACCTGAGTTCAAATCCAGCCTCAGACCAGACACTTGACACTTACTAGCTGTGTGACCTTGGCCAAGTCACTTAACCCCAATTGCCTCACCAAAATAATAATAATAATAATAATAATAATAATAATAATAATTTAACTTCTAATAAGGTAAATATTGACAGACAGAACCTGTATAAATAAAAGATCTTTGGGAGGTTCTCAATAATATTTAAGAACGGGCAGCTAGGTGGTGCAATGGATAGAGCACTAGCTCAGGAGTCAGGAGGATCTGAGGGTAAATCTAGTCTCAGACACTGGACACTTAGTAGCTGTGTGACCCTGGGCAAGTCACTTAACCCCATTTCCTAGCCCCCCCCAAAAAAATTTAAGAATATAAAGGGGTCCTGAGTCCATATTTGAGAACTGCTGAATTTAAAAAAATGCCAAACACTGCCATTCGTGGCCATCCCCAGCATGACTCTGACCTCTTTTCAGGTTCTTCTCTTATGACTGTCCCATAAGCACTCTTCCATTCATTCAGACCAAAATGGACTAAACTCAGTCATCCACCTGTTCTTTCTACCCTTCCTCTGTTTCATGCCTTTGTTAATGTTGTGCCCAATTCTTGAAATGGACCTTACTCCCCACACTCTCCCATCTGCGCTAAAGTAATTCCCTTCTGCCAAGGTTCAGTTCAGATGCCATTTCCTGCATGAAATGCAGGAACTCCCTCCAGGTAAGCAACTCCCCCCAGGTAAAAGTGCTGGCTACATCCAAAAACTTCTCCTCAAACTTTTTCTGAACCTCTCCTTCTCACTCCTTATGGATAGTTTATTTCTCCCATTTTACGGTAAGCTCCTTAAGAAGAGCCCATGGTACCTAGCTTTGTGTGCCCACTACCTTGAACAGTATCCTGAACATAATATGCACTTAATCAATGTTTAAGTTGCTGAACTGAATACATAATTATGAATCCATCCAGACCTAATTAGGCTTAAGTAAGATGTTGGTGAACACCATAGGAACGGGAAATAATCAGCATTCATTTCAAATAGAAGCAAAACTCTGGAGAAAAAAAGTGCCGAAAAAAATTCTTGAATGGTGAGCAATTGAAATATTCATTTCACGGGTATTTTTTTCTTAGAGAAAGTTGAAAAAGGTGGCCAGAGGACATAAGAAGCAAAAGCTAGGGGACCACATACACCCCTTAATTAGGTATCATATTGAATCACTTATTTCTTTTAGAAATGGAAACATCCCTGGGAAAATCTTTCAAATGTACCCTGAAAGCAAGAAGTCACTAAGCCAAAAGTCTGTTTTACAAGAATTATCGTCAAGCCACAACTCCCCCACCTTGATTTAGTACAGAGTTCTTTTTCTCTTTTTTCCTTTTCCTTTTTTGTAAAACCAAGCATAGGCCTTTATGTGCACACTTCTTAAATTTCAGTTTGTTGCAGTTAGACCATCCCTCTAATCTGTCAAGATCTTTTTGGATCCTGATTCTGTCTTCCAACACATTAGCAATTTTACCCAGCTTTGTGTCATCTCCAATTTTTCTAAGTAGGCAATCTCTATGCCTTCACTCAAACCATTGATAAAAATATTCGAGTCAGTTCAACACCAAGCAAAAGGGAACAAGAATTTTGATTGAGATGGAAGTAGAGAAGGCAAATTTTGGAGGGGAAAGACAGAACTGATTGAAGTCAAACTCTGTAGACAGCTAGCTATTCAGTAGCATAAGGGCCCTGAGTAGTGCAGGAGGGAGGGGGAGCAGGAGAGAAAATGGAAATGGAAAGAAACAGATATGCCACTTTCAATTAAATTCAACAAGCATTTTTAATATATATTTTTATATATTTGGAATTTTTTTTATATTTATTATTTTTTTATATTTTTATGCCTTCCATATTCTTAGATTGTATTGGGGGTAGTAGGGAGGACACGTATAAAATACATACACAATAAATACATTGGCCTGGGCCAACAACCACCAGGAAGTTATCACAAAAGGCTTTGAGTAAGGGGGAAGCACCTAAGTTGAGCCTTACAGGGATCTCGGTATTCCAAGAGGCAGAGATGAGGCAGTTGTCCATCCTAGGAATGTAAGACAAGGCAAAGAGACCAATGATGGAATGACATGTAAAAAGAAAGCAAGTAGTCCAGTTTGGATTCAATGCCAAATCCAGAAGAAGAAGTAGTGTGAAATCAATCTGAAACATGGAATGCAGTGAGATTGTAAAGAGCTTGGGACGCCAGTCAGAGGAATTTTCATTTTATCCTAGAGGAAATAGGGAGTAGATGCAGCTTCTTGAAGCGGGCAGGGGGGGGAAATTTTTTTTTTTCAAATAAAATAATATAAACAAAAACATTGATTAGCAATGTGTAAGTTAGCACTGATTTAGGGAAAGTGCCAAACTGAAAACTGCCATATTTGTGTGTGTGTGTGTGTGTGTGTGTGTGTGTGTGTGTGTGTGTGTGTGTTCCAGAAGTTAACTGAGAGTAGCGGCAAAGAAGGGGAGAAGGTAGATGTGTTTCGGCAGTGTAACACAATAATGCTCTGGGTAAAATTATGCAATCCTAGAAAAATAAATCTGTATCAGAGTAAATTGTACAAGGGGGGAAAAATAAAATAATTTAATAGATTCCCTTGTTAAATATGAACTGCAAAATTTTTTCATCACTCTCTAGCTACAGCAATATGTGCTAAGGAATCCCGGACTGGACAAGAATATATTCAACATGCCATTAGTTTTTAAACAGTTAAGAAATGACACCATTAAGAGAATTCAAGATCAGACCAGAGACTTGACACTTACTAGCTGTGTGACCCTGGGCAAGTCACTTAACCCCAACTACCTCGCCAAAAAAAAAAAAAAGAGAGAGAGAGAGAGAATTCAAGAGAAAATCATTTAATATTCAACTTCCAAACAAAGTAAATGGACTCATTTTTTTCCTTACTTCCAACAATGAAAAATGATGAAAAAACTAAAATTTATAAAGCTACCCATTTTGGAAACTCAATAAAGTATGTTCCTGTCTGTCAAAACTACACATTAGATCTTATTCCCTCCCCTATTACGATATCCCGGCCCCTCCTCTTTTTCTATTCTCACATAGGCAGGGATGCAATCCCACATTGTCGGTGACAGGTTTTCAATGAATTTTACTGACATGCAATAGTCATGTAGATGCCTTCCTAAGAAGTTACAGGACATAAAATAATTATCTTGAAAAATAACCTTCCCAGGCTAGTAAAAAGAAGGGAGAAGGGCCATCAAGTAAAAGTATTTTCTATTACTCCTGAAAGTAAGCATTAAAATAATTCTGCCTTATCTTAAATGTAAGAAAACACCTTGTTATAGTACCATTTGAGTGGAAAGAAAAAAATATTCTTCTTTTGGCAAGATTTCAAAGAGGATCCCCAAAAGAATTTCACTTTATTAAAACTTTTTATTTATAAGATAGAGTGTACATCTTTAACTGCCTCAGTTGGGAGTTGCAGTTTCATTTTTTCAGCAATTTATGACATATGTTTAGCTGTGCTTTCCAAAATGTTTCCCGCAAAGTTCAGTTTTTCATAAACAGCAAAAGCCCCATCAGAGCAATGATAAGATATAATGAGACATAGGGCAAGAAGGATTTCCTTAGGCCAAAGTGAAAGGGGAAAAGAATTGTGTAAGAAATGCTGAATATTTTAGACCTGGGAGGTATGTGGTAGGCCTAAAATTCAGGTATAACCACTTATTCGTACTTAAAACAAGCACATTTCTCACAGCCCACAGGGCAAAGCTACCTTTAATAGGGAGGTTATGAAAAAGTGGCTGATATTAGAAACAAGGCTCTTAAAATTCAGCTTCTCTTCCCAAACATCCTACCTCAACTTACTTCTTCCCTTGGTGGTCAAAGTCTAGAAACAGGCTGACCACTGACTGGCACAGCAAGATGACACCTTTGCCATCAGTGGGCACGGATACAAAAGCAACCGGGATGGACGTAAGGCACATCAATGACACCAATGTGTATTCAGATCCACTCTCCTTACACTCCATTACCACCCCTATTCCCCATCACTCCCCATTTACACCACTCCCTCCCACCCTCTCACCTCCAGCAAATAAACACTTTGAAGAAGCCCCAACCTACCAAGGGGGAACCTTAGCAGCAGCCTTCCTCCCACCACCAACTTCCAGGTCGCAAATAATAGCTCCTGCCTCCTGCTGTGACATGCTGGGAGATGGTACCACTTAGCTGAGGGGGCAGTGAAGCAGAAGTGAGGAGCCCTGCTCTGACACTCACTGATTCTGGT
The DNA here is from genome assembly GCF_900497805.2 of Vombatus ursinus. NCBI lineage: Eukaryota > Metazoa > Chordata > Mammalia > Diprotodontia > Vombatidae > Vombatus > Vombatus ursinus. The sequence continues at coordinate 19,400,433 of NW_020954953.1, read as the reverse complement.
CAGGGCCACTTAGCCGATGGTTTAATTTTTTTCCATCAGTAACAGAAGACTAATCCTACGCTGGGGATCCATCAGTGCATGTTCCCACTTGGGGGGTCTGTGTCAGGAAGAAGTATTTCAGGTGATACGGTATCAGAGCAAATCTCCAATCTACCCCCTGCCTGCCTGCTGGTGACCGGGCTACCTGCTGCCATCAACAGAGGAAGACATTGCATTGCCGGTCCTGGCGGAAGCAAGTGGCAACAAACAGTCAAGGAAAAGAACTGGGGGAATGAGCTGGATGGGCTCCCAGTAAGACCCAAGTTAAGCTTTCTTAAGAAAAGAAAATCCAATTTAGCCCCGGAAGGGACTTTAGAGATCACCTAATCCATCTCCTTGCCTTTTTTTTTTTTTTTAAACATACGAAGGAACTGGTTGAGAGAGGTTGATTGATTTTGGCCTGGGTCACAAAAGAACGAGAGAGTCAAGCTACCTTTCCTCACTTGAGACCCATATGGTAAATTTCCAAAGTAAACAGTTGCTTTACCTATTGGATAGGAATTTCGTAAAAATTCAGATCACTGTGATCAGAGGAAGACAAGATAATTTCTTACAACTATAGGAAGTGACTGGAAAAGAAGAAAACACAGAGAAGTTAAGCAGGAGCAGTAACATGGTAAAGAACACAGGGAAGAAAGGACCAATGGGAATAGTATCCTGGAGAGGTCCGGGCAAATCTGGTGAGTGCTAGTCTCAAGCGTGAAGCACTAGCAATAGAGAAGAACAGAGAACCTGGGTTACCAAGGAAGTAAAGTAGAAAAATAAAGAAGAAACTTCCAAAAACTAAACAGGCAGAGAAAGCTAACCCACCCTACCCTGCCATGTCTTCTGGCTGTGTTTGACTAAAAAGCCAAGTAACTACTTAAATCTCGAGGAAGGGAGAAAGAAGCCTCAGGTCTTCTGGACCTAGGAGCCCAGAACCCTGTAGTTATTCAGTCTCCACTTAGTCTATTCCTTTCTGCTCTTAGGGTATGGAGTTATCACAGTAGACCTTGTAGGCTCTGAAAGGTCAAAAGAACAAGGGGACACGTTACAGCTGAGCCCAGTAAGAAGCCGAGAGCCAAGCAACCAACTTGACTCAGAGTAGACCAGAACTGAACCTAGTGTGGGCAAATGCTAAAGAAAACAAACAAATGAAAAAAAACTGCTTTAAGGTAGAGCCCACTTTGCTCAGGGTTAGAGGCAGTCATGGTAGGGGCAGGGGAAGGAGGAGGAGGAATCATAGCAGCTAGGATTTACATAACACTCTAAGATTTGCAAGGTGTTTTAAAAATATTTCATTTGTTCCTCACAACAACCGTGAGAGATAAACGTGCTATTATTGCCATTTTACTGACGAGGAAACTGAGGCAGGCAGAAGTGAAGTAATTTGCCTAACATCATAAAGGTATTAAATGTTGGAGGCAGAATTCAAACTAAGGTCTTCCTGATTCCAATTACTGCATCACCTAACATCTCTGGAGAGGACAGTGTCCTCCCAGGTGCAGATGTTGGGTATGGGGGCGGGGAGGAGTGGGGAATTTTGTACTTCTGCTTTTGCTATATGGTTTCAGGAAATATCTCTTTTTTTAAAAAAAGTAAAAAACTAAGTCGTCAGTGATATGGCCAAATTTTTCACTGAGACCTCCCTAAAATCTTAAGGGGAGAAAAAGAAGTCAACCAAAAGGAAAAAGATGAGTCCTTTTGGAATCTCCACAGGCAAGGGCCACCTCTACCTGTCAGAACCCTGATTATAAAGTCACCAGCAATGACAAATTTTTCACCAGTGAGTCATCTGCAAGGGTTATAGAACAGACATGTTTTAGGAGCGTGGGGAAATGACTGGGGCAAGAAATATCTGGAGAAATATAATCAGATGCCTGGCTATCTCGGTAATGCTATTAAGCAGAACGCAGAGTCAAACTCTTATTTAGAAACACAGTGGTCGCTAGAGATGACGTGCTTCTTACAGCTGGCCTCTCCTCTTCCTATACTATTTCGCTAGGTGATCTCATCAGCCCCATGGATTCAATTATGATCTCTAGGCTGATTCTCCAATTGACTTATACAGTCCTTCCCATCTTTCCAGTCTCTTGCCCCTCACCCAGTTCCTGAGATGTTCCGATCAAGGGACCCGGGCCTGTCTGTTTTTCACCCTACACAACTATTTCCCAGTTGCAGACATTTTCAGTGGCTACCTCCCATCCCTAGAATTCTCTCTCCTCATCTCTGCCTCATGGCTCCCATGACTTTCTTCAAATTCCAGCTAAAGTTCCTCTTACTGCAAGAAGTCTTTCCCAATCCTCCATAATTCTAGGGCTTTCCCTCTTTTGATTATCTTCAATTCACACTTGTAAATCCTCACACATATCTTGTTTGTACATAATTGTTTGCATGTTTTCTTCCTCGTGTTGTGAGGTACTTGAGATCAGGGACTACCTTTGCTTTTCTTTGCATCCCCAGTGCTCAGCACAGTGTCTAGCATAGTAGGCACTGAATAAATACTCACTGACCAACTAACAGTGACTCTATGGTACTGTAAAGTCAAGATACTGGAAAGATCTGAAGACTGGACAAGGCAATGTGCAAGCAAACTAACTCTCCCTCACTGACAAGCCTTATACCATTCTCTGCTACATCAATATTCACCTTTCTTCCCGACCTCAAAATCTTAGTATCACCATCATCAGCATCATAAAATTCAATCTAAGACAAATCTGCCACGGACCTTCCCCCAGAGGACTTAATGCAAAATATACCAACTAAATAACCGCTAACAAATCTAAGTGCCTTCAATAGACTGAGAAACACATAATTTCAGTCTATTCCACCTGCCCAACATGCAGAAAGGTTTAGCGACTCACCCACGGTTACATAGACAGTTCAATGTCAGGATCAGAATTCCAACCCAGATCTTCTCTGCCTCACCTCTTTTCTGGCTACAATATTTCAGACATCCTAACAATAATAAGGCCATGACGACTTCATTATGCCATTTCTGTTTACAGCATAGTCCCAGAAAAAAAAAATACCAACAGTAAAAATATATTGCACTTACATAGCACAAGTTCTCCCAGTTGGAAGGATCTTTAAGGTACGTCTAGGGCTGCCCCAACCTATGACTGAAAAAGAATCCCTTCTACGGAACCGTGTGGGTGCCACAGTGGATAGAACAGGGGACCTGGAGTTAAGAAGCTCTGAGTTCAAATCCTGCCTCAGAGATGTACTAGCAGTGTTAACACTAGACAAGTCCTACCCAATCTGTCTGCCTTGGTTTCCTCATCTGTAAAAAGGGATAATAATGGTTCTCCCAAGGAGGTTGTGATGATTAAGTGAGATATAGATACAGATATAAATATAAATACACACACACACACACACACACAATCTGTAAATCACTTCACAAACCTCAGGCACTGAGGGAATTTAAGCAAGCTATAATATCTCCACAAGTCATCACTCAATCTCTGTTTGTTGCTGTTTGTTGTTTGTCCTTCATTCTCAAAAAGGACCAATGACATCAGGAAGGAGATGTCATGACTTGCAAGTGAATTGGATTTGAGCGACGCAGGAATCTGCAAAGTTACCAGCCTCGCTCTCTGCTCCGGAGCCGTCTGGGTCCAGGCCACCAAGGAAGATCCAAATCCATCCACTTTTGAATAGATATCATTAAAAAGCTTTTCTTTATAATGGGCCAAAATGTATGTCTTTGCTTCATCAACCTAGTTCTCCATTCTGGAGCCAAACAGAACAAATCTAATCTGTTAAGACAGCCCTTCCACAAATGCTTTCATATTTAATTACCTTGTTTTGCTCTCACAGAAGCTCTGACATGTACATGGGGGGAAGAATGGGAGAACTGTGCCCCATAGGTATAATCATCCCCATTCTCCACATGAGAAAATTAAGGTACAGTGAGATTAAAAAAAAAAAAAAACAACTTGTCTAAGATAACACAACTCACCAATACCAGAACCAGGAATAAGATCCAAAGCACCCTAACCCTGAGCCCCAGACTCTTTCCAACAAACAATGATGTCAGAGAAGAGCATGGTATAATATAGTACCTGTTATAGCAATTTGATGTATGGATGTGCTATATAGGTATAAATTCCAAAAAAGGGAACATGTTATCCATTCCTTTTGCATTTTACTAAGAACACTATATTATCTTACTCTTTCTTTGGATTAAAATATTAAGATAATTCAGGTTACCAAAGACCAAGGCAATTCTCACCTACCCACTAGAGATTACAGATGTAAAAAAACAGTCATAGTTCCATATTTATTTCTGGATTGATTCCTACCAAACTGAAAGAATGCCGGACTTCAAGTTTAGACAACTAGGTCTGAATTTTGACTCTTCCACTAGCTGCTTTTGTAACCTTAGGCCAAGTAAAATTATCAGCCTCTGAACCTCAATTTTCTGTTCTATAAAACAGAGATAATGATACTTTCCTTATGTATCCTTCACAGAGTGGTTATGAAGACTGAACAATATAAATATGTGTAAATCTTAAAATATCTCTGAAAATATCAGTTTTCCCACTGTCAACCAGGAGTATAAATTCTTATTAATAGTTAATACAAATAAAAAAGGGTTAGGGAGAAAAGAATGCTGTCCATCTACCAACAACCCTTCTCTGCCTTCACAAAAAAAAGAAAATGTTGCCAAAGCCAAAATTAAAGTATTTTTGAAATAACTATTCCTTAGAACCATTGATAACACTGCTCCTCCTTTGACAAATGGAGATAAAGACTAGAAGGCCATATGCAACTATGATTAGCACATCTCTGTAAGTAATAGTTAGACTGGAAAGCAACAAAGCCCCAAAAAGGATCAGATAAAGTGAACTGTGCAGTTCAAGAGAATAGTCGGTGAAATTGAGGCAAAACAACATGTAAACATTAAAGGTATGGAACCGAGCACAACTAGGTCATGATTAATGCAAGTTCAAATAATGCAAAATTTGATTTAATGCAAATTATAAAATGATCCCCGGTTTAATTTAATACAGGCCAAAATTCAACAAATGCAATATACATCATCTAGTCGAGAGTTTTAATATGCTCTGCTCTTGCCTATCATATGTGATTATAATAGTAAGTAAACATTTATTAAGCACCTACTGTGCGGATGGATAGAGCACAAGACCTGGAGTCAGGAACAGTCATCTTCCAGAGTTCAAATCTGACCTCAGACTGTGCTGTGTGACCCTGGGCAAGTCACTTAACCCTGTTTGCCTCAGTTTCCTCAACTGTAAAATGAGCTGGAGAAGGAAATGACAAACCACTTCAGTATCTCTGTCAAGAAAACCCCAAATAGGGCCACAAAGAGTCAGACATGATTGAAACAAATGAATAACAACAAAATATGCCAGGCACTGTGCTAAACACTAGGGATAAGAAAGAGGTAAAAGATAATCCCTGCTCTCCAAGAGTTCACAATCTAATAGGGGAAAATGTAATGTTCTAGAGTCAGTATGTCATATCACCAACAGCTGTGTTAATTTTTTAAAAGACAGCCCTTAAAAAAATGGACAAAAGGAAGAATGCTTCCGATAGAAACACTGTTTGGATGAACTAGAAAATGAAAATGTCCGGGTGTTGCTCCATTTACACTTGGAAGAACTGAATGGTGAAGATCTTCATTTCAATCATCAAGTGTTGGAAATTAACAATGATCCCCAAAACGGGCAAAGGAATGAGTTCACACTTAAGGAATGTGAATATATCTTTCAAGCTGTGGAAGACCTGAAGCAAAATATTACGGATACTGACTAAAACATCAATGGAAGCATGCAAATTCGCTGAGACTTGGATAAAGCTGTCTGCACCTACCAGTATATGTATTATGAAGAGTTAAAAGAAGAGAAGATAATTCAGTCTGTGTCACTGAAATATTTTAAACAAAAATAATGACATTTTCATCACATCGTCAGGGTAAGCTTTAGGCTCTTTATGTATGATATTTAGTCATTTTTTTAAACTTTTAAAATTTTGCTTTGGGTATTCCATTACTTTCTAAAAAACTTGAAACAAATATATTTTTCCTTTGCTGCTGTATTTCATTAATAAACTTTTTAAAAATTTAAAATTTTGATTGCATATTTCCATTGGACTAGAACCAATTGTTATATTTTAAATATGATTATAACTTCAAATAGTGTTAATTTGAATAATGGGACCACTTGATGGGATTCATCGTTAGCACTAATTGGGACCTGTCTTAAGTTATCAAGCCTTTCAGGCCTGATTCCACCATTTATTAAGTGCCCACTGTGTGCTAGGCACCGTGCTAAACACCAGGAACACAAAAAGAGGCAAAAGAGTCTTGGAATTTCATTTAGCTACAAACCTTATGGCTAGAAAAGATCATCTCTTAACACCAACATTCTCCAGACAACACTATATGCTACCACATGATGGGAAAGGCACAATCTCAGAAGAATCAAAATTTTAAGTAACCAGAGAGACAGAAAGACACATGGAGGATGGGAGTAGGCTGTAGCACATTACCAAAAATAATAATCGGGGACGCAGAGGTGAAAGACAACTTGGAGATCCTTATAGTTCAACCTCCTCATCTTAACATTTGGTAGGTGGGGGAAGGTTAATCCTATGATTTGGGGTGGAAGGAGTGGAGGGGGGATAACACTTCCTGAATAGAAAAGCTTGAACAATGCAGATCACTAATGATCTTACATTTTATATTCTCACAGAGCTGGCTTGGGTACTGAGAGAGGTTAAGTGATAAGATTAAATGTAAGAAGTGAGGCTTGAACTCAGGTTTTCTTGACTCCAAGGGCAGTTCTCCATCTACTTTGTCATCCTGCCTCTCAACCCTCCTCCCTCCCACTTCATCCATTCATTTCACTGAGGCTCAAATGACTTGCCCCAAAAAATTCATGTAGCCACCCTTCAAGAGCCAGACTGAACCCTAGTACTGGGACTCCAAATCCTAAGCTCTCTTCCATTACCCCACACTGAAAGAGAGGCAAGACCAGAATCAAAGGAGGTCCATTAATATACCAAAAAGGAGAGACAAGAAACAGAGCTTAAAAAAACCACACTGGTATAATTTTACATAGAGCTTTATAATGCACTTGATATTCATTAACTGTTATCTCATTAGATCCTCACAACAATTCTGGAGGATTGATGCTATTATTATCTCATTTTGCAGATCAGAAAACTGAGGCTTAGAGAGGTTACAGAATCTGCCAAGAGGCACACAACCAATAAATGTTGAATCTACCTCCGGTGTTCTGTCCAACCTCTCTCTGAGCCACGTAGCTGCCTTAATTGTCACTAGGTTGGCCAGAAGGACATTAATCTTCTCAGCCACAACAATTATCAAAGATAATCTAGCAAGTCATAGATGGGTAGTAACCTATATTAATGGGAAAAGTACCCACCTTGATGAAAGCATGGATTTTTTGGGGTATTTAACTGAGTATACGACTAGCTATGAATTGACCAAAGATGAATAGACAGACAGACAGATAGAAAAGAACAGAACAGAACAGAATAGAGATGGATGATAGAAACAAAGAGACACAAATGCATGACAGAAGTAGAACAAGCTACTATAGGGGACGCTGGGCACCAAGACCAGCAGGGGTAGCAAACGACCAAAGCATTACCAATAGTACTTTGCCACAACGCTGTGTCCTATGACGTACAATTCCCAGCTACTAAAAACTGAAAAACAAGATCCTGTCAAAAAGAAGTGCCTTCACCCCTTTCTGCTGCCCTCCAAAGTAGTTCACAATTAAAGCAATTTGCATACTCATTTGGTCCTTACGATAAGCCAGATACCCGTATCTCTCTTTTATACCAGAAGAAACAAGCTCAGAACACACATAATACTACAAAAATAATAATCCTGAGGCATACGGTACAAAGATCATTATACCCATTTTATAGATGAGTAAATTAAGTTTTAAAGAGAAGAAAATGATTTATCCATAGTCAAAAAGCTACTAAGTGGCACAAAAAACACTGCTACCTATTTCTTTTGATTTCCTCCTTCCATTACTCAAAACTATCAGAAAACACCAAACCTGCAGATCTATCCTAAAGTTGGTGACAACAGATAAGGGGTGAGGGACAGGACTGAGGAATTCTCATAGAGATGAGGTTAAAGGAATCTCTAAATGAAATTCCAAGAGTTTTTGCTTCCTTCTCCACTTAACTAAGCCCACCTGGTGTTCCTCCCATAACAATCTATCTCCATGATTTGTTACTGGCTGTGTCCCAAGCCTGGAATACTCTCCCTCTTCCTCTCCCTGGTGGCAGAGATGGTTTCATTTTTGTCTTTGTATCACCAGAACTCAGTGCTGAGCGGCCACTTTAAAATATCTGATTGATAAGTAAATGCTTGATTAATAACTATATGAGAGAACCTGTTTACCCTCAGTGATAATCTACTACTGCTTGGGTCATCACAGAAGGCATGTAACCCATGCAGCCTATACGAAGGTTCCCAACTACACAATGACACGTAACTGAGCATTCTACAAACTCACCCAGTACCATAAAGAACATTAAAAAAAGTAACCCAACCTAGCATTCAACACCCTAGAAACGCCAAAAGGGCATATGCTATTTTTTTTCTCCATCTCTAATACTGATGCTTCCTGTTTCTTTGCTTTAGCCCAATACGCTTCTTGGCCCTATGTTTTTCCAATGTAAGATGTGTGAGGATTATTTCCTTCTTTATAATTTTGTTTCTTCTTTATAATTCCATACAAATAAAAAGGCCTCTCAAAAAGAATGAGTGTCATATCCATCACCAATTGGGATTCATCAAGCTTTTCTTAAGCCTAAATGTCTTTTCATTATAGGAGCTTTACTCAAGACATTTTAAAAATATATCTCTAATTACAAAAGACTTTCCAGCCTGTTCAGAAAAGTATCACATTTGCTACTAAGCAAACGAATCTATTAATCTTTAAAAGAAATTTGATCTACACATGTAATATATGCTCAAAAAAATAAGCATTTGTTTTCCTATTATAGTCACTCCACTCCCTTTCCCCCCAATTCCTGTTGTTACCCCTGCTCTATTTTCTCCTTTTCTCTCCTCTACTTTCCCCTTTCCTCTGTGCATCTTATTCTTTTTTTCTCCCACCCCCTTTTACTAATATACTGTTATTCTCACGATGAAGCCCTCCTCCCACACTCTTTTTTCTCCTTCCTCTCATTCTTGTTGCCATCTAGTTCCTCTATTTTATTTCTCTTCTCAAACTCTCAATCTCCCTCTGTCTTCCTCCAGCTAACATTAACTTGTACACTCCCACCACCTGGCACATCTACCTGCCAGCTCCACTGTACTGTCATGGGCAGCATCCTAGCTAGCTAGCAATCCTAGCTGGAAGTAACTACTGAAATTCACTGGTACTGGGAGGACTTTTCTTTCTCTGATTAATATTTGCCATCTGCTTCTGGGATGAATTTTTGTTATTGTTGTCGAATCGTCCTTCACACACACACATACTGTCCCTGCCCCAGCCCCAAAAAATGATTAGACAAAAAGCTGACTCTCCCGTGTTGCCAGTAGATGTGACAAAATAAGAAACCAAAGTGTGATAAAGGAACACTACAACACACACACACACACACACACACACACACACACACACACACACACA